>NW_024354875.1:24052402-24540080 GCF_902729225.1 Pteropus medius
GGTCACCCTGGAAAAGGGTAAAGGTACTTGGAATGATGATAGAATGCAAGGTAGAGATGAAGAAGGTGAATGAGGGGCTACGTACTTCAGTGATGGAGGTGACTGACTAATCAGTTTTCTGCTGTTTCATAGAGGTCTTGTCTTCTATTTAGGATTCCAAACCATTTTCTTCTTGCAATATTTTTCATAGACCCATAATCCATGTTCATTTTTTGTTGCAGTGTTAGTTTCTATCTTTTACCAAAAGACAGGGTGTGTGGTTTCACAGCCCTAACCACCTGTGCATTGGTGTGATCCCCTCATTGGCCACACAGCTGAAGATCCAGCTGATGTGGAGAGTCCCTGGCTGTGCCCAGTATCAAACAGACATTCATCTTATGTGACAGTGCAAGATGAACTAGAACACTTTTTCATTTCATGGCCAGATTCTCTGATACACTGAATATAGAGAGAGGGCATAAAAGAAAGCTAAAACTTCAACACACACACATGCACGCACGCACGCACACACACACACACACACACACACACACACACTGCTAGAACTGCTAAAACTCCCATTTTCTGCCCTTCTTTGTCATAATAAAAATAATATCTATCATTCATTGAACAAAGCATTGTATCAGTCCTAGTGCTTTGAGCTCTACATTCATTCTCTCATTTAATACTTATAGCAGTCCCAGATGAGGAAATTGAGTAAAAAATAGGTTAAATAACCTACCCAGAGTCAGCTGGTTCTTAAGTACTGTACTCAACAACAATGCTTTATTTGTCAGGACCAAATCTTCCCAGATACATGACATACCACCAATTCCATTTCTTGCCAAGATGTTAATGAATTAATGTAGAAAGTGGGAATAAAGGAAAACGATACGCTTCAAAAAAATATTTTTGTGCAGTCTATTTTTTTCCTATTGTATTAGACCCTGGATCAATTCACCAGGAGTCAATAGAAAAATACATGTTGTTGGAGTTTTTTTAACTTTCAGCTTAGATAGCCTGTTTTATTTCAGGAGGCAAAGATTAGTTAGGTCACAAATTGTTTTTCTCAATCTACTTTTATTTGGCTTGTGGTAATGGGTAAATTCTTCATAGGTTTTTAGCAATGGATTATCTGACAGTTTTAGTTTTCAGCATGAGATAATGTGAGGTTTTGTCATTTGTCAATGTTTTATAGGCATTTTAGTGTGAGATTCGGAGAAACTGAATCTGGGGCTAATATTTCTATGCCATTGTATTATAGAATTTTTACTCCTGTGTTTTCATCTTCTTTCTTTATTAAACTTTCTATCATCTCAGAAAATCATTGGTGTCATTGACATTTTGGCTTTTGAAGATGCTGAGCTAATGCTGGGGGGAAGCCTCCATGTCAAGTCATAATGAGAACACAACTACTCATTAATTTATTAAGTAGTTTTTTCTCTTTGTAGATACTTTGTGATTTAGGGATTGGGGTTAGAAGGATTCAGGCAAAATACAAAGGGCAATTCCTTGCTATGGAAATTTGCCTTTGCAACACCCACTCTACTTGACTTGGGTTCAGATTAATGATCAAACTCATGAGACACCAAAAAAAACTTCACCTATCTCAAAATTTACTGCATTTTAAGAAAGAATCAGAACAAATAATAGCACAGGAAGCAGGCTTCCTCCTGGTCAAAATGAAGAACAGTATAATAGAAGTTTCATGACTCTCAGGCACAGTTCCCAATGTACCAGTTCCTACATACTTGGGATTTGCATGGTCACAACAGATGAAGTTAGGTGGACACAGACCCACTCAGTCCAAGGAAGCCATCAGTTCTGGGGTACCTTAAGCTTTTATAATTAGCTAGTCATGCAGCCCCATTCTTTGACGCAGCTGCCTCTCATCAATACAGGTTACTCCTTATTTGATAAACAATCTCAGCCATGAGGTGCAAGCTCTTGGTTTGGCATGTTGGAGGATTCTCATTTATTTTGGATCTGGTATAGGACAGCTCCTAGCAGTTCATTGAACTGTGTTGTAAGAAGGATAGACAGAAGGAGACTAGACTATGGGTGGTAAGCACACAATGCAATACACAGATGATGTATTATAGAGTTGTACACTTATATAATGTTATTAATCAATGCGTAATTTTTTTTAAAAAAAGACCAAGGGTCAAATTCTCAGGCATACTGCAGCCAATGAGCCAGAACCCAATGTGAACCTTTTCCTTGTGCCTGCAAATCCAACTATAAAAACAGGCTTCCATTACCCAAAGTTCACTTTACAAACGAGCACTTTTCATTTTTCAAAAGACAAATGGACCTTTTAAAAAACAGGGAGACAGGAGAATTTCAATTCCCAAAAATCCTTTTTCTTTTTTAAAAAAATAAATAAATACTGGCTCTCTAAACCAAAACATGTTTTATTCTAACCAGTGTTCTATCAAGTGAATATCCAGTAACATAGTAATTGCATTAAAGCTTGAGGGAATCTAATTGATCAGAAAACTCTATCAAGAATCAGGCACATACATTTATTAATAACTCATTTCTGCTATTTTGCTGATCTTGTACAAAGAAAGATGTTGCCCATGATGTAGATACTTTTAGTTCTATACTCATTTACTGTAGGTGAGTATGTGCAAGGGATATTATATTGTTTAGTCTATAAGGCATATAATAGCTTTCTTTTATGTCCTCTTGTCCTCAACCATCTGTTACAGTTATTTATCCTGAAAAAAATATATAATTAAAATTTTATGCAATATATAAATAAATATATATAATCTGAATTTTAAAACATTCTTAGGGAAAACTTTATTACGCCTTTAAAATCCTTATTATTTTGACACATTTTATTGCTAAATAAAACTGTTTTAATTTAAGCTAAGAAAACTAATTGGCATCAGATACTAAAAGTTCTTGTAAGTTGTTGGAAGTGTTAGTTCTGGGAATAGCATTTTTATATTTTCTGTATTGATTTGCCTTTGAGACAAACTGCAACCAGAAAGCAGGTGATAAGCCTTTGTTAATGCCTCCGGGAGAAAATGCTGTAGCTACAGACTACTGTTGATAAACAGATTTTGAATTAATTAGTTCTGCATAATTATGTGAGCCATCAAGTCTCTAAAACCAAATGCAACTGGTCTTATATTGCTTTATGTGTAAACAAGGAAGGGAAAAATATATTGCTTCATAACTTACCTCTTTTATAGTTTTAATTTTTTAAAAGCAATGGTAGAAAATTTTAAATGGTATATGTTCAAGGCATATTTAATTCTGCTTTTAGATTTATAAAATGAGATAAGAAAAGATTCACTTTTTATAAATTGTCACTATTAGTGACCGAACTGGGACTCAGAGCATGCTACTATTCCTGCTTCATACTTAGTGGAAGTTATATTTTGTTACCAGAAAATGCCAAGGCAAATATCTTGAGAAAAAATAACCTGACAATAAAAGGACAGAGATTTCACTAAGATACTTTAAGAATTTTGCCCACACACCTACAACAGCAACAAAAAAAATTTAAAGAAAAGCAGAAGAAAATGCTTATAAAGTAATAAGCAGGAAAAAACTGCAAATATTTCTGACATAACAGAGACTTCAGTAAATGGAGAGATATATGAGGAAATGACATAAAAAGATTCAATAGTGTAGAGATGTTAATTATTACCAAATCAATATATACATTTAATACTACTCAATCAAAAGTTTAATTAGATTTTTTCGACTTTTGGCCAATTTTTAAAGAAACTATCGAGAAGAAAAAAGTGAGGCTAAGAAATATATTTCAAAGATTTGTGTGGGGTAACTGCTCTATTATAAACTAACATATCATAAACTACAATAATTTTAAAGAAGTAATACTGACTGATGTTAGAATAGGCAGAAAAATCAATGAAACAAAATAGATGGCCCAAAGACAGACTGGCACAAATTAAAATTTACCCTAAGGACATAATCCAAGGTTTGTACCCAAAAATATGTTTTAATATTTTCTTAAATAACAAATATCTTAAGGAATCCCTGAAATAGCCAACCAAAGAAAATGATTAAACAAAGATGACATATCTCTCTGGGTGATGGAGTATTGTATAATCATTTACAAGCATAATTTTGACAAATAAGTAATTGCATGGGAAAATGTTCATGAAAAAATATTAAGTGAATAACACATGATTCAAGGCTATGTATATACTTATATATTTTTACATATGAGTATATTAAATAAAAAGTAAATATATGTTCATTTGTATTAGACACATTTGATTTAAAGGAAACCCATTATTAAAATTATTAACATTAACCATGTATAATAGAATTATGTTACTTTTTACTTTCTTTTTTACATTTATTTGTATTTTTCAATTTTCCTATAATTGTTAGGAGACTTTATGTCTACCTCTACCTCAAGAAAAGAATGAGATACATAAAATATTTTAAAAGCTGTTTTATTGTTTTTTATTTTATTTTTATACTTAGGCTATGGCTTATTCAACTGTGTAGATACTGACTTTAGCAACTTAAAATAGAAAGTCTCATTTCTCTGTTGCCTCAAATTCTAAAAAAATCAAATGTCATGTTTTCCTTTGGGTACAACCAAACAACCCAACAAGAGAATATAAATAAGACATATGCCAATGTAAGGCAATAATAATTTGCCATTCTAGATCTGACTATTGTACAATTATAGCAAGTCCAGTGTTATACTTCTCAGTAGAACAGGATAATAATTCTCAGTAAAACGAGGCCTATTTGTAATTTGTCTTTGAATCATTTCATATGTATTTGGCTGTAAATAACAGAGATCTCTAACTCAAATTTATTTGAAAAATGAGAAAATTTATTATCCCATATAAGAAGTCTGGAGCTTGGGCGGGCCCCAAGTGGTATGATCAATGGCTTAGTTAAACCAAAAAGGGCCCAAGTCATTTACACTTCTCCACTCAGGCATTGTTAATGTGTCAGCTTTGTTCCCAGGCTGGTTCCCTTCATGGGAACAAAAGGCTACAGTGGTTTTAGTTATAAAAATGTCAAGAAGAATAAAATGGACCATCTCTTTTTGTATCTGTTTCTTAGAAGCAAAGAAATCTTTCACAGAAGCCCTCATCAGACTACCCTACAAATCTCCTTGGCAAGAACTTAGTCATGTGGCTATTTTTAAACAAACATCAAGGGGAAGGAGATTAACATAATTGTTATAGACAAATCAAGCCTTGGGGTCAGCTTCCCCTGAAACACTTGGAGGATGGATAAGTGAACACAACCCAGGTTTTACTGTGAAAAAAGAAGATTGGGTGTGAAGGCAGAGGGAGGGGTGGAAGTAAGGGTGAGATGTGGCATGAACGTTGGGTAAGCAATCTCTTCTACTCCCATCCTCCCTGTTGTTAATGACATAAGAAGAGAGAAACTTCTTTTTTAATTAAAGATACTAACAGACACTGTGATCACTGCTCAGGATGTAATAGTGGACAGGATCTCATCTCTCTCCTCCAGGAGTACACAGTTTTAAGAGAGAAGGTACACAACTAAACAATTACAATATTCAGTGTTATATCACAGTGCCAAGGAAGCTCCTTGGATGGGGCACTTAAGCAGCTTTGAGTCCCAAAGAAAGCAACGTATGAGCTCGGTACTGAAAGTTGAGGAGCCAGTCCTGTGGCAGTCAAGAGCATGGCATATCTAGGGAACTAGAAAGCATTGAGGCTAAAGAAGTAAGCAGAATAGAGATCATATAAACACTTCAAGGCCATGCTAAGAATTTTACATTTTTATTTTGAAGACAACAGGACTCCAATAGAAAATTATAAACAAGAAATAACATAATCTGATTCCCTTTTTAGAGCATTTGCTCCATCTTCAGAAGGGAAAACGAATTGGAGGGGTCAAGCTGAGATTTAGATAGACCAATTGGATTTTTTACAGTAATCCAGACCAGAGATCCAAAAATTTTTTAGAGGATGATTTAAGTTCATGGTTTAGGCAACCAATGGACACTGGCACTATACACAGAGTTGGGGAACTCAGAGTTAAAGCAAATACAAGAAAAGATCATGCATTTAGTTTGGGACTTTGTGTGTTTGAAGTGCTTATGGGACATCTAAGTGGATACATGCAGTAGCTAGTACTGTTTGGTTAGACTTCTAAAAATTATAACCAACATTATTAAATTGCTATTAAATATCTCCATGAAAATCTCGTCAAATAATATCAGTAATCACCAGATTATCCAGGCGATTTTTTTCTTTCTAGCTGACATGATTGAGTGATACGATGAGAAAAAGTCATAGCAAATGTTTTACATGCTGACAATTTAAACTAATAGATATTTTTAGATGTTGTGTAAGAAAAGAGCTCTGGGCTAAAAATGATGCTGACATTTAAAGGCTTTCTGTAAACTTCAGAAATGTGTAGCCCTAGACTCCAAGGCTAGTAATTTAGAAATAATGCTTAGCATCTAAACTTAATGCTTTTCCAACTTTGCTTTCTGTCTTGGGCTCAGATGTTCCCACCCCTGTGCACTTTTAAGATGTTTACTCTTCTTGGGCCTAAGGAGCCTCACTTTTTGGGGGGTTCAGGTCTGTCCTCTATAACAAGGTCCATTGTCTCTCTTCAAATCCCTCTAGAGAGCAAAAAGTCTAGGTCTTATTCCTCATTTGAAACAAATGTTCCTCCGTCTAAAGAATATGGATATAAACCCATTTGAGGTTCATCGAAATTATGTTTTCAATAATATTTTGTTTTGCATATTTATGTTATAAAGGTTCATGGTAGAAATTTGAAAAATACTGAAAAGTATAAAGAAAGTAAAATTGAATCATAATGGAACCACCCAGAGATAATAATGGTTAATGTTTGGTTATCTATTTTTATAATCTTCTTTCCACATCTATACATAAATGTATTGTTTCTAATAAATTGGGATTATATCTTACATAGTATTTTTGTAAACCTTATTTTTGTTTACCATTCATCATGACCATCTTTAAATATCTTTAAGTGTGCTTCAAGAATATGATTGTTTAAATGGCTAAATTATACTTCATCATATTACATGACAGAAACAGTGTTTTACCAAGCAATTCCCACTTCTGTGGACATTTTGGCAATTTCCAATTTTTTATAATGTAAATAAATGCTGGGCAAATGTTTATGACTATAAGTCTTTGTGATTTTCTCTGATTATTAGGAAAATTCTCCAAAACTGAATTACTGTGAACATTTTTAAAGTTTTTGGTACATATTGCCAAATGCTTATTTCCAGGAAGTCTATACAAATCTATAGTCACACCACTAATTTATAAAACCATCTGGTTCAGAGTAAATGACTTGTATTTTTCGCTCTTTAATAAATACCGTATAAACAAGTCTTCTTTGATATTTTCATAGTTCCCAATCAGCTTTCTTAAACTGTGAGATTAACCAGTGAGATTCTTTGCTTCATTCTGCAACTGTAACCACCTGGGAGGAAGAAAGAGCCATGGATTCGGGGCTAAGGAGACAGCTTCTAGTCTTAGCTCTTTAACAAATTCACAGTATTGATTCTGGCATCTTAACTTCCCTGAGCCTAGATTTTCTCTGTCCCACTGATAAGACTGTATGTACTAAAGCTTTTTATAGTCTCTTTCAACTAAGTAGAATGACAACAACAACATTTTTATAAGTAGAACAACAAAAATTTTGCAAACACATGAATGGTCTCGGTAAATAATGTAGAATCTGATCTATGAACATGGCCTAATGGTCTTTCTCCAAGTAAATGTTTATTTTTTTGACAAGCTAGTATGCTTCCTCTGCAAGCAAATTCTGAGGCTTAGACATGGCTAAACTTGGAAGTAGTGGAGTAGTCAACCACCTAGGTAATATGATGTGGATAGACCCCGAAATCTCCACCTCACCTCATTTATCCTACCATTAGAGCTTTACCTTTACATCTTTAGGGCAAATAATCCTAGGAGAAAATTCATAATCAAGGCCTTGAAGAGGCTTCTCTGCTACTGGGAGTAGGAATCCTGGGTCCATTTAAACTAGCCTGTAGTGAGATATAAAAACAAACTAAAATCCCTTAGAAATGATAAGACAATGTGTATAAACATTCAAGAGGGTTTGATAGTACAGTCGAAAATCATTTAATTCTATTTCTTCCCTTTTTCTACATCATCACCCAGGGGCAACCAAAAGTGTTTTCCAGCATTTTTATTCTCGCCAGATTTTCAAAGCTTTTAGCTCATCCATATTTAAATCCTAAGAGGCAATGTATCTGTTGAGCAAAATATTTCAGTTATGTTTAGTTGACAGATTTTGAATAAGTCATTATTTTTCTGGAAAAGGAAAAGCAAAGCATTACCAACAACACAAAAAATCTCAAATGATTCAACGAAGTATCAAGTAATCTTATAGATAATAAGGTACCATAGCTATCTTTGGTTCCTAAGAATCTCTACTTTGCCCATTATTTACTCACGATAAGCAAGCAGCTATGCAATCACCAAGTGTCCTGTGATTACAATGAGAGAATGTAGGATTATTACAAGGCTTTAAGGTGAAGGGCAGGCAAGCATCATCATGCCAAGGCTACTCAGACTGGAACCAAGAGGGAACCTGACCCTGGGTTGTTACTATGTCTCAAACATGCACTGCTTAACTCTTAAACCTTGGTAGCATTGAATCCTATAATGCTAGTGTAAAGCTAAAATGGATTTTTTTTACCTTCTCAAAGAAGGTGAATTTCAATGTTTTTGCTTAAATAGACTCAATGAAGGTTATAAGCAGTGGTTTTCAACTTTGGCTGTCCATTAGAATCATCTATAGAGCTTTTCAAAGTCCCAAAGCCTGTGTTGCACTCCTAACCGATTAAATCAACACTTCTAAGAGTAAGACCCAGGCATCAGTATTTTTTAAGTCTCCCCAGGTGATTCTAATAAGTAACCAAGGCTGAGACCCACTAATATAAGATTTACTCCAAGTAATTATGTTATATACTTGAGCTTATTGTGTTTATTTGACCAATATAGAGCCAGAAATTTGAGGAATAATTAATGAAATGATTCCCTCTCCTATACCAACTACTTTTGGCTCTCACCTTCTTTGTGGGGTATCAGCTGTGGTGTTTGTCATATCCCAACCTGAATCCTCAGCGCCCTGCTTGGGAGTCCTGAGGTTATTCCAGGGGTTCTGACATACCTTATAACATTTTTTTAACTTTTTCACAGCCTACTTTCTCTCAAATCACTTAACTCCTGAGACGGCCCAGAACTGTCTCTACTCCTGAGATGCTAAAGTCAGTTAAGATGGATTAAAGTAAATGGATGTAAATCTTCTGGGCTCTTTCAGTTCTATGAAGCCTTTAGAAAAGTATAGGTCACGGCAACTTCGGGAAATAATTGGGTGAGAGGGGACAATGAGGGAGAATCTCTAGACCTTTCCCAGTCTTTATCTTCTCTCCTCTATTCTTTGATATGGACAACTCACATTTCCTCTACATCTTATATATTGCATATAAGTTTCCATAAGTGTACAGCTTCTAAGTGCTAGAATGAGTCACTTGGCAAAAAGACAAGAACGCGCCCAACCTCTCTACTTAGTCACCTATGCTCTCTACATGGATGTACATAGGTGTCACAGTTCCAAAAAGAAAAAAAAAGTATATTTGAATTATCTTGTTAGGACTTTTCTCATGACCGATTTATAAATATTCACTACGATTTCTGTACAATTGGCCTTCCAAACTTAAGGCCAGAAATTTTAAATGCCGTAGGTTATTTTTTAACTTAGAATGACTATAGTTACACCCACACATTTAGGAAGTAGATAAATGTTGTCTGTATGCTGCAATTGTGGTGAGCATATTAGATACAATGATTGTCAAGCAAAATTTCCATGTGCAATATCAGACAATAGACTCCAAAATGTGACCACCCCTTTTCTACTAAGTTATGACAAAGCAGGTAGTTAAAAATCATGTTTAGACCTGTCTCTTTATCTCAGACAATAGGAATCTTCTTAGCAAAAATCTGTTTTTGTCAAAGAACAACTTCCTGGGAGAGTCACCCAGATTTATAGTTCAAACACAGCAACTCTCTATTTCTATCCGGCCTTTCATTTTTGCTAGCTTTGTTTGTAGGCAGGGATTGCTGCAATTAGGTCTTCTCACTTCATCCTTTAGTTTTATACATTGTACATACACTGAATCATCTGGCAATAAAAGACCAAGGTAGTTAAGTTCCTGACAATTTACCTATTATGTCTGTGTGCTAAATTTTGTTATCCCTGGGATTGCATTGTGCTCTCATGCTTATGACTCGACAAAATTACAGCTCAGTTCAGATCTCAACAATATGGAAAGAGGTTTGCAGGGTTTATTTACAAGTAAGGATGCCATATGCTCTTCTAAGAAAAAAAAGTATGCTAATTACCAAGCAAGAAATGAGGTAAGAAAACACAGAATTGTTGCAGACCTACTAAGCAAACAAGAAAGATACTTGCTGTGCAACGCGAATGAAGATGGTGAATTCACCCTTTTGTGTTTTCTTGAATCTACACAGAAAATGTTAAAGACCAAGGAAAAGCCACTTCTAGGGGTTATGTAGTATATTTGTGGATTGATTAGTTCATGTTTTAAGATCAAACTGCCTCACATCCTAACTTTAAGTATAAAGTTAAGATATTGAAAAAGTATCTTAAAAAATCTGTGTAAAGAACAACCTGAACCAAGTAATTATAACCGACCAAACAGAAGTAGGTTTTTCTCCTTTACTCCATGCTACTTAAACTTGCCGCTCTTCTCCAAGGTTTGTCTTCACACTAGAACTTGTTTCTGACGGAAAAATGTTAAGTTCCGCCAATCACTTGCTTTCAAAATAGTGTTTGCATTCAAACCGTCAGAGTCTTTTTCTTTCCTCCAGCTGCTTTGTGATTATGGGTAAAGCTTTATTTAAGGGGAAAAGAAAAGAATAAACCATACAGATTTATTTTATTATTTATTTCATGCCTACAGCACCTGGTCTTCCTAGGTGGTCTCCCATCCAAGTACTAACAATGGCCCGACCCTGTTTAGCTTCCGAGGTCAGACATCAGGCTTGTTCAGGGTGGCATGGCCGTAGACCATGGACTGTTGCTCCACTAGGGCACAAACCCAGGACCTTCTGCATGTAAAGTAGTCATGCTAACCGCTGCACTATGGAACTACATCCACACGCAGATTTTTTATTCAACACATTGGTGGAAAAATCTAGCTCAGTGAGCTCTGCCTTCAAGCAGAGTTTTCATACCAAGGAACCTTTATCCATGCTATACGTACTACCCAAATCTCTCTCTTCAAACACAGGCGTCCACACAGAACTTCCTACAGAAGCAAATCCAGGCACCGTGTCTTAATCGTTTATAATTGGTATCCCCACAAGTTAGGATCTCCATGCTGGCAGTCTATAGCAAGAGCCAGCCCTCAGCAGTTTTGTAAAGTAGGCAAATAAGCATGTAGGTTTTGTCTTTTTTTGCTGGTAGAACTAAAATAAAAAAACTACAGGCAAGCCTTTAGTAAGTGGCCCCTAACGAGGAAAAAAATTCTGAGTGTCAACCCCACTTCCAGTCAATTTTGCCTAATATTACAAGAATTCCAAAGGGTCAAACCCGTAACAGTAAGCCATGAGATTTCCCAGGAAACACAACACTTCCCATCTTCCTAGCTCTCAATATTTTATCCACCAAGGAGTCAGAAAGGTATATAAACTCTATGTGTCTTGGAACCATATAGACCCTACTTCAAGTCCTCTAAGTAGTATAGCACAGACAGGTCTTAGCCTCAGTTTCTTCATCTTCAAATGGAGATGATAATTTTGGACTAGCATCATGAGTGTTCGGGAGATATTTTCTCACCACCTTTTTGCCTCTGCCTAGAGGGAGGATATAACATCCACCATGCTCTCTATTTTCATCAAGAGAGTAAGCGGTGCGTAGAACAAATATTGCTGTTGGCAAATTCAACCACAGCATATGGGGTCTCCTGCATGGGAATTTTCAGTAGGTTCAGTGACACAGTAAGAAATAAAGTACAAAAGAAGATAACTGCGGTAGGTCAAGACTTGGTTTTATATGGGAATAGAGTGGAGCCTTAAGTGCTGTCATGAGGTCATCCCATAATGCCATCCTAAATTGGGGCAGAGAATCCACATTTCTTTGATCTTGTGGGGTCCTCACTCTGCCCAGACTGCTGAGACCTCCAAATTTCAGCACACATCTGTTTGCCAGTCAGAAAATAAAACAGAGCAAAAGTGACCTTAAGCAATTTCAAGTCATTATTCTAGCCAGTTCTCAAATATGACTGAATTTTGTGGTTAGGAGTCAGTCTCCATGAAATTCTCTGTCCCAGTAGCCAATGAAGTGGCTTTGTCATTGCCCCTTTTACAGATGAAAAATGTGGCAGAAATTGAGGGGTCCAATGGAAATTCGATACTCACTAGACTATAAATTCTTTAAGGACGGGAACCATGTGCTATTTACCATTGTATTCCATATGCATATCATAGTGCCTGGCACATAGTAGGTGTTCAATATATAGTTTTCAGCTAATGAATGAACTAATGATTGAATGAACAAACTGTCATGGCTTTCTCTCTTCTAAGCTTGGGTAGGGTGGGTAACCAGTAGCATTGAAACTACAATCTAAGGAAAGGACACTGGACATCCCTGGCTCCACACTTATTTTATTTTTTTAATTTAGATAGTTAATACCTTAAAAATGATGTGGAGTTTTTTATTAAGTAAAATGTATACCTATGCTATGGCCCAGCAATTCCATTCTTAGGCATTTACCCAAGATAAATGACTAGAATTTTAAATCTTTAACAATGAACAGAGTCGTAGGATTACTGGTATAAATGCAAACCTGATGTTCATGGCACTTTTGTGCAAGAATGTTTATTTAAAATAGCTCAAAACTGAAAATAAGCAAAATCTTCATCAACAAGTAAATGGGTAAACATATCATGGTATATTTATACAGAGGAATACTACTCAGCAATCAGATAGAACATACCTCTGTTATATGCAATACGATGTCTCAATCTTCATATAAATGAAACAATACAGTGTGTACTCTGGTTTCTTTGGCCCAACACAATGATTTTGACGTCCATCTAGGATTGCTAGAGTTTATTAGGAACAATTCACAACCGCTGATTGTGTACATCTCTTCCCAACTCTACATTCAGTGGTATCACGTTGGCAGTTTGAAATTGCCAATGCTGGGGGTATTTATATCATGAAAACTGGCAAATGCTATGCAAACTTGAGCTTTTGGGGAGGGGGGAGTGGGGAGGAACCAGAGGAAACTAATATTTTATTTCAATATTTTTAAGTTAAAAAGAAAAAGATGCAGAAGTCCTGAAATCTTTCCACTAGCTCATCCTGTGATGTTTGCACATTTAAGCCATCTCTGAAAATACAGTGCCTCACCTAGGATCCAGTGAGTACTCTTAGATGCCTTTTGCATAGTGGAGTTATAGTCACAAACTCTCAGCTCAGCCAAGCTGCCCATCCAGGATGTGTGCCTGGCTTACAACCCCATGCTCCTAAAGACACCTAAAGACCTAAAGACACAGATGCTTCAGACACTAGTTCCTAGTTGTATGAGCCAGTCCCTTTAGAAGCAGCTTTTATGTTATGCCACTGGGACCCCCAGCAGTGGAAACTTCTCAGTGATATGGAAATTACCTTCCTGACTGCTTTGCCTTATCAGCTTACACTTTGATCTCTTTACACCTCGGTTCTCAAAGCCTTGATTCCATAACTTCAACCTGGACCCAAACTCTAGTCCCAGACTTGATGTTTACCCTAGCTGTCACCCCTGGGTTTTTAGACATTGGATCTCTCTAGAAACCGTGACTTGGCTCACACCAAGCATCTACCTTTTCCTTTTTCCCTCAGTAATTCATCCAATAAGTCATATGATGAGTCACAGTACAACTTCCTACACTATTGCTCTGAATACTAACAAACTCCCATTTGTGTGATTCCTAAGGCCTTGTTATTAAGGATTAATAGTTAAACATCACTTCACATCTTACAGAACGCTTTTGTATTTATCTCTTTTAACCCTCATACAACCCATAGAAATAAGTATTATTATTGTATTCTCCCTTAAAACATAAAGAAACTGAGGCTGAATCATTTAACTGGTAAGAGGTAGACCTATGAGCAAGGCACTCAACATAGTTCCTTTTATTTACCATGTAGCTGATCTTAAAAAATGTAGGATGGATTCAACTTTGTGAAGAACATATACTGGTTCAATCTTATGAAGTATGTATGGTGGCTTCAACCCTGTAATTTTGAAACATCTCCAAGGCTTAAAGGCAATTGAATAATTAAGACTATCTGATGACAAATAATATACATCGCTATGACAGTTTCTAAACTTTATTAAAATGAAATTGTTGGGAGATAGTGGAGCGGTTCTTTGTAACTTTATTTCAACACTTTTTATTACAAAATAATGATATTAATCATCATAAAATAAATGTAATGGAACTCCCCACTTCAGTTCCCTTTTTGTGTATCGTTACAGAAAGTATATTTGCATATATAAGTCCATATGTGAGAAGACTGTGCTGTGTCACTGACCAGGCCTGCCAAAGTACATCTGCTGAGCTTTCCTTTCCTGACTTCCAGTGTCCTTCTGGATATCGAAGACCTTGCACTACGTTTCTAGGAAGGAGGAAACCACATGGGACAATTAGATGGGGCCGGACAAAGTATCAGATCACAGATAAGGGCATAACTGCTGAACAGTCCACATACCATGTGCAGGCAACTTTCCATGCAAGACCTTTGCCAGAACAATAATATAGAAACAGCCAAACAGTCTGTCAGCACAGGCTATGGGTGGTGTTCTCTGGATGGTGACAGATAGTCTATACTGGCTAGCTGCCATGGGAGTCCCTGCTATCTATGATTGGCAGTACTCAGCTGCTTAATGGTGGTGACTCTGCTAATCTCTATATGGTTCCCAAAAGTCCAGTCACTTCACCTTAGGTCCCACCAACCTATTTCAAAGTTCTTTTCCACCCACTTTTTGCCTACCTCTACTGTCCTAGGTGACTCTCCCCTGCTCATGTCCATTGCCTACTTTTCTATTGAGCATCTTTTTCTTATTGATTTGTAAGCATTCTCTGTGTATTAAAGGAATGAGTTCCTATTTGCCACAATTGCTGAAAGTATTTTTCCCAGTATTTGTCTCTTAATTTTTTAATAGTGTGGTGTTTTTATCTATTTAGAAGTCTTAAATTTTTGCTCATCAAATGTATGTCTTTTCCTTTATGATTTTGTCATGCCTACAAAAGCCCTCCCTGCTCCAAGATTTTTTTATTGCCCATGTTTTTGTCCAGTATTTTTTACAATTTCAGTTTTTACATTCAATATTTGATTTGCCTGCAATTTATTTCAGCTATAGAGTAAATTAGTGATACAACTTTATATTTTTTAGATGGCTAGCCAGAACCTCAACATTTTTGCTGAATAATAGATATTTGCTCCTCTAATTTGAAATACCAACATACTAAATTCCTTACACATTTGAGTCTACTTCTGGACTTCCATTTCTATTCCATTGGTCTGTCTAGTTTCAAACTTTTTCAATTGCTATAACTTTAAAATATATTTTTTGGTGTGGCTGTTCACTTCTGGCCCCTCCCCAATCATTACTCTTTTGTTTCATAATTTGCCTAGTTCTTTCCCAACCCCAACACTGAGATGAACTTCAGTATCATTTTGCATGATGTCTGACCACAGGAATGCAACGAGATATGGAAAATAAGAGATTAGAGCCTACTAGTGAGGTATCATATAGACTGTAGACCTTGACCCATGGACTGTAACTAGTTTCCCTTACATAGTTTCTGTAAAACAGCAGGGCTAACACTCGGAATTGAACCTGACCAATAATCCACTGGCCAGTCCAAGCATGTGATATAATTCCTCCTCCAATTGCTGGCAAACGAGGAGGCTATATTGAAATCAGCTCTTGGCTAGACTACAGGCTGCAGGTAAGTCTGAATGTATTGCTTCTGCCACTGCAATGCTGTGGGAAACACAAGCGAGTGTGAGAAAGGACAAGCAATGAAGATTATGTTTGCCATTCAAAGACCACAGTGTTAAGAGAAACTACATTCTTATTCTTACTTCCAAGGCAAGGGAACCAGGTTATTGCCTTGCTTCCTACAGCAAAGAGGAAACAGATGGTCATCCTATGGAGTCACAATGGTATAAACCAAGTTGGAGTGGAGAAAGTGGAGAATTTGACTTACACACTGCTATGTGAATCTGGTATACATTTCCTAGGACTTGAAATCCTGCTAGAAAGTCATCTTCTCTCCTACTATGGATAGCATTTACAGTGATTAGAATAATACAATCCTACTAACCAGAAGACTTCTTAGAAAAAATAAAAATAATTTTTTGTGAAGTGTGGTTGGAAAACCTCATTGCGAAATCCACATCAAATTTGGTTCTGCAAATTGTAATCTAAAATAAGGAAAAAATTTTTAGAGTAGGAGCTAATGGCACATCTGTATGATAGAAACAGCAATGCCTTCCCTAGGCTATAGATTTTATCTGTGAAACGGAAGCCTCCAGACAGTCACTAATGTTGTTATGAGCTACCAGAACTAGGGCTGCTTCCCCAACACTGAGTTAAGTTTTACTTAGATTTTCTCATCACAGTAAAACAGAAGTCCTAAGCCAATGCTTCCATGCTCCCTTATTCCCTAACACAGACAACACTAAAAAATATTCAAATAATACCCCACAACTTCTAGGCCTCTGTAGACGATGGGCTACTTCATAGCCTAAGGCCCACTGTGGACAGCCACTCTGGATTTTAGGTATAAATACCAGGGAAGCTTTTGACCTCAGACTACAGCCAACCTCCAAGGTAGCAAGTGGTCAATTGCTTTAAATGGAGAGAAGTTATTTCCCCTATTATCACCTTCATTGAAGCAGAAATTGTGCGATTGCAGGGGTCTTACTTATGTAAGCCAAGATCCATGGTGTTATTAATCTCAAATTTTTTTATTTATTCAATGCACTGAAAGTCCCACTCTATTCTCTAGTGGAAACATTAGAGCATCAACAAGCATAACTTCTTGATAATGAGGGACTTTTCGTGATCCTTGTACAAATGTTACATGATCCTTTCCTTTGCTGCCATACGTATAATTTATCTTTGGAGAAGAGACTCACAGATTCATCCCTAGCATCTCACATTTGTGGTCGCAGTTTATTAACCCCAAAATATTTCAAGCATCTTTAAAATGCAGATGCCTTTTGACCTAGTAATTACACTTCTAGCATTTTATCCAAAGTACAAAATTATTAAGTCAAAGTAAAGAAAAAATTATATCTACCCCAAATTATTTCTAATAAAATTAAAAACAACTAAAATGTTCAATAAATAACTGCTTATCCATATGATAAATCATTTATAACAGTTAAAGAGCATATTTTCAAAGAATAATTAATGATATAGAGATATATAACAAAACTAATGTATTTATTAAAATATTTACAGAGTATTTATAATGTATCAAGTATTTCTAAAAATATTAATATATAAATCCAAAATCTCCTAAATCTTATCAGCTTGTTTGTAAGGAAGGCCATTAAATCCAAGAGATCATTAGCTCTTAACTTCCAAGTTACAAACCGTCAGGCTTCCTTTTGCCGAGTACTCCTTCGGAGTCCTCAAAGAGCATGTATGTTCTCTAAGATGAAAAACATAGGCAAGACTCAGGCTATGATGGGTGTGTGTGCCATTTCCCACTTAGCTTGTAACTCCTGCTCCCTCCTAACAATCAAGTCCTGTAAATGGGAATAAAACAGAGAAATAGACCCCCACAATCACCTTACCGAAAATGGCTCAAAATTGAACATAAGACTTCCGTTCATCTCATTAGTGGGAAGTTTGCCATGTGGCCACACTCTGCCTCAAGGGAACCTGGGGAATGTAGATTTTAGTTGGATGATTGTGTATCCAGGAAGAAGAGCAGAATGAATTTTGAGGTCAACCAGTGGTGTACCACATCACATTATATACACTTAAAAAAATGCAGAAAGGAAATATACTTAAATGCTCACAGTGGCCATCTCTAACTAGTAGGGTTTGGTGTGATATTTCTCTTTACCCTTTATGAATTGTCTAAGCTTTCTGCAATGGCTGTCTATGTCCTTGATAAGGTGATGAGAAACATTGTTAATTTAAAAAAAGAAAAACTAGAAATAAATATTCTAAAGTATTATCGGCAGTTGTCTTTAGGAAATAAAACTACATGTAATTTTTTCTTTATATTTTCCGAATTTTTCGTAATTTATTTGAAATTTTAGAAACCAGTTCATCGAATGACTTAGTTCCTTCAGGGGTGGGTAGAAATGGCATTATGGCCTATCTCTGGGTTTCACACAAGGTCACAATTATAGTGTGCTCTTTCAGAGCCCTCTGTTTTCTTTGTTTTAAAATAGAAAATAAGCCTGTTTGTATATGACTCTCAGTTAAAGTGTGAATGACATGAAATTCTTCAACCAGCCCCTCAAAGCAATTTATGTAAATTATCAGTTCAATTCTAGAATGGAAGTTATTTCAACTGCTAACTAGTTCTCTTCATAGCAAGTTACAACTTTTCATATCTACACAACAATTTCCCACCTCCCTGCTCAGCTGTCCTCTTAGAACATTGCTGTCTCTTCTATCCTCATGCTTAGACTATATTACATTCAAACAGGTTTATCTCACTGAACTAAGTCAATTCCCACCCACTCACTCTGGTTTCCACTGTTAGAAGATCAAGATGTTATCTTCCCCAGTATAATTAAATCAATTCTGAACAGTTAAACCATAGAGATTGAAAGAATAAGAAACTAAAATATTTCAGAAGGAATAGGATTCTCCTAGTAACTCTGAAGTCCTACTATAAGGTAACATCCCACTCAAGGATAGTTCTGTTTAGGAGCATGCACAACAAAGAGAAATCCATTAAAGCAAACTTAAAAAAAAAAAAGAGTAGGCTTTTTTTCAGTACTCTGGAAATGTTACAAAATTGTAAAATACTTCTATTTTTACCCTTCCTGCCTATCCTTTCATCTGTCTTTCTATCCCTGTAATACTCGGTATTTGAATATCATACAGAATACAAATATCATTGTAAAAAAAAATATTAGAAACACCATTTATCAGTACTTACAAGCACAAAACTCTACCTTTACTTTTTTAGAGGACAAGTGATATAGTTAAAAATGTGGCATTTTACCCTGATGCCTACCAAATGATTCAGTTGAATAGTGAATGTGTACTTACTTAAGCATATTTATCAAAATCGCTCTGACTAAAGAATACTGACATCATGGATGACTGGTATACACCATCATGAGAAACCACCAGTCCAGATTGACTGGTTTCACTGACCTTCAACATGATAATTTGGTGGGGAGGAAGGAAGTGAGGAGACAGAATGACAGAAAGAAATAGGGTTCTATTTCACTTCTCTTCTTACATCGTTTCCAAAATGTTTCTTTCTTTCTTACCTCTCCACTTTCAAACCACACTGACTGCTTTACTCTCAGCAATTTTTATTTTCTCATTCAATTGTTCTGATACTACAGTTCTTTTGAACGTCACAATGTTGTAATTTCTTAATCATTTGACCTGGCATAGTTTTTATTTCCTTCAATTTTTCTTCTTGTTCCCTGAGAACCACAGATTACAGTGATTCCTGGCAGCTGTTCTGAATCTCTCTTTGTAAAGATGGAGACAAAGAATTAGCTAGGTCTGATACATTTGTCAGTAAAATTATCCTGGGATTTTTACTAATAACTAATATTTCATTTATAATATAAAAAGAATAAGATTTTTTTTTTATTTCCCTACTTCCAGCTTCCATTTCCCTGACCTAGACTATCATTTGTGAAATACAACAAACAACTAAAACAGAGGCAGAGAATCTACTTATTTAAAAAAGAAGCAGAGGAAGAGGAAGAGGAGGAGGAGGAGGAGGAGGAGAAACTTGAAACATCTAGTAACTCAGGACTTTGAGAAAGAGAAATCTATTAAAGCAAACTTAAAAAAAAATAATACAAAGATTACTGATGTCTTTGTAAACATAGGATTTTATAATCCCTAATCCTTTGGACTCTTCATGTCTTAGACCTTTTTGACTTTCTGAATTAGAAATTATTACAATGTTTGTATCCATACCAGTAAATTCCCTTTACAAATGTTGTTCTAAGTAACTGTAAAGTCATTATTGTCTAGAAAATATTTTAAGAGACTTTGTTGCAGTCTTTTTAGTATAAACTGACATGCTAGGTCACTGCCAAGTTTTGACTGAACTAGGAACCCTTTCTTTCTAGCAAATGGGTCTCCAGCAGAGAATGGCACATCCAGAATGAAGCGTGTGATGCTAATGAAACATACTTGTTTCAACAGAGCCCTTTTCCATTGTCTCCCCAAAAGGAGAACAGTCACCACAGGTTCCAGAAGAACAGAGCACCAAGACATGGAATAAGGCCAAGTCATTTAAGTCGTGGGCTCCTTTCTAAAATAGAAAACATCATTGCCATTTCTTTTGTAATGGGGAAGAAGAGCATTCTTGAGGTAAATTTTGTCAAATCTGTGAACTGATACTAAATTGTTAATCAGGGTTAAGAGATTTTTTTAAAAAGATAAGTTCTATGGAATTATGAATACAGAACATGTGGAGGGAAATCAGTTGCTACTGCCATCTAGAAGGCAAACTAGGGAGGTCAAAGATATCTAAGGCCTAGAGAAATGTAGATGAGCCAATAGGATGAATAGCTGGTCTTTTGGGGAAGCTGTTGATTTTCTCAACAATTGGAAATTCTAGACTTTTTATTAGATACTTTATTGATTGTTGTTTATAGCAGCATACAATGAAAAAATAGAAATATGCAGACAGGTTCTGAACAGTGAAATGCAGGGAGGTGGGAGTGTAAAAATTTTAAAATAAATCTGAATAGGGAACATAAAAGGGAGAATTCATTTTTGACATCTAAAACATATTCCACATTATAAAATAAAATAAAATTCACATTTGCCTTCATGTGATAAATGCTGCCCAGATTTGCATGGCCCTTATACAATAAGATTAAGAATATTTTATCATTGTTTATCCTTTGTGATCAGTTGTTTATCCCGTGTTAAACAAATATTGTGGGAAGAATAAATGGGAACAGGCTCCAAAAGTATTCCTTGGATCCTCATCAACAGAAACACAAAGAGACAGCCTAGCTCAGAACTTGGACAGATAAAATCCAACAAGAAAACCGAAAGAAAACTGACTAGAATTTTAAATCTTTAACAATGAACAGAGTCATAGGATTACTGGTATAAATGCAAACCTGATGCTGCATAAAATAACTTTGGATTTTTTATTCAAAAAAATAAATATATCAACTTGCTTTTCCAAGGAGATCCTTAATGATACAAGTGCCAGGGTAATGTATGCATGTATATATATATAAAGTGTGTGTTTTATATATAGTCTTTTTGAAAAAAGCAAGAGAAAAAAAAGCACGAAGAACATATAACATATGGCATTCCCTATCGCCTCAGCTGGTGTTTGCCATTTCCTGCTTGTAACTTTCTTAATTTTACATCTTCTCCTCAATTTCAATATACTAGACATTTTAATCAGATTTGCAAGTTGGCCTTCCCTGTTTCTTCATTTGCTGCCCCTGCTCCTATTAATCTTTTCAGTTATATGACTAAGCCTATTCGGGTTGAAGAAAAGCTAATAATTACAATGCCCAGGGTATTTTCATGAATAACCAATAATGTGCTCATTGTGATGTGGCTATCTGGGTAAGCCACGCTCAGATGCAAAAGATAATAAAATAAAAACATATCGTAATATTTTAATCAAATTTTATAGGATTAACATATGTTAGTGAGAATAAAAATCGGTGAGTGGCGTGGAGGCAACCCATGAAACAAAGAAATATAACTTACTTCAGGTAGCTCAAGCATTGCCCCTCAAAGTTGGACCTCGATTTTATTAACTTCTAGCACTGGCCAAAGTTAGGCTACTTCATGAAGCAGTTCTCCTTAAGAAAGACAGGAAAACAAAAATTGTCATTTACCCTCAGGCAAATGGGTTGAATGTCTACCACCCCAAAGCAGCTAGTAATGATACCTGGCCATTAGGATCCTATCCATGGCTAGCAAAACCTTCCTCATCGATTCCAAGGTCAAAAGTGAAAGCAAAACAAAACGAAAACTGAAAGCTGTTCCACAGTTGTTCTCAACGAGAAATCAGAGTTATTGAGAAAAGGTAGCAACTCAAGGTGATTCCCCATTCCAAAGTTCTTACTGAAGGCCTAAGAACTTTATATAGTCCTCAGAATTCTTGTAGTTTGCTTTAGCGATTAACTCTGTGCTTCTAGACACCCCCAGAACTGTTACTGGCAAATGCAAAAAGAAACCTGCCCCAAATGCATTCTTTCACACTCTGGCAGCAATGCCTGTGGTTAGACAATATGAATTAGGGAAGTAATATGACCCACCAAGTCTCATTGGTGACATCTCAGATGTTAGAATTTTCCTAAGAAACTCTGAGCTCATTTCCTAAAAGCATACATACATATGTAAGGATTCCACCACATTTTCTCGGCTTCAATAAACAAAATGGTTATTAGAGAGCTGGGACTTCACATTATACTAAATTTCCCAGCACACGTGATTGCAAATTCGCCCCAGTACCTTCCTTGTGTACCTTCTCACAAGATTATCTAATGATTACCTCTTCATAGGTCCTTCGCTCCATGAAGATGATTGGGTATTAACAAAATTCTTTGAGATAATATTGAAGGAATCTATACAATTTGAGAAGTGGAAGATAAGAGAAAAAAAGATACACCATCTCTAGGCAACCAGTTTTAATGTGGTACTGTCAATAGCTCTTTATCGACTAGCCCTCAATATAAAATTTCATAGGTCAAACCATAAGTCTTCAAATACAGAACCAGGATTCCGTATATCAAAAAGGATAGACATACTTCCTCAATTATAAAAACAAAAACTCTTTTTTTGATCATAAATATCCAGTTTAGAATTTTAAAATTTACTCATGAAAAGAGCCTATATTACCTTATGTCAATGTAAAATTAATTTTTCTACAAAACAAAATTGACAAATTCAAAATTAAAACATCTCAGATCTCACATGGATAAGACTGGTAGCTGTAATTAAAACTAGAAGCTGTAATTAAAACTAGAAGTGTCAGAATGAAGTTCCAAAGGAAGAAAATTTTCAAATCTATAAGAAATCATGTCTAAATAATGCTAGATATAAGAATTTATGTTAACAAACAAAACAGGGAAAAGGATAAAAATTACACATTTAAAGAGAACTAAAATGTAGCCCATCCTCAAATAAAATTTAGCATGTCTATCTCTGGCCCTCCTGCCTTACCCTATCCTAGAGAATTCATAGAAAACTGAGACCTAAGGAATTTAGGTACAACCATCCACAGATCACCAAGAAAATGATTGAAAGTGTAATATCAAAAGACTGACAAGAAGGAAACTCTTATGATGAGAATTTACAGCATTCAAGAAAAAATAAAGCAGTGAAGCCAGATGTCAAAATATGTATTTAGTGACTCATAAAATTTCATTGCCCCAAAATTGAAAAAAAAAAAAAAAAAAAAAAAACACTTAGGCGGCTTGATTTTGTGAATTTTTCAAGGCAGCATACATATGTTTGAAATGGTTTGCTTGATATTTTATAAAGGGTGGCTGCTTGAACTTTGGTAGAACACCATATGTAGCAGCTTGGGAACATTTTACCATTATCCTACAGGATTAAGATAAATCAAACGTCAAATTCCCCATACTCTGCTTATCCGCATTTAACTGAAACTTGTACTAAACATGTCATCATATGGGATAAGCTGGGGGATACAACGAGAGAAAAAAAATGAATCCATTTTAATCATATTCCTGTCCTTCTTTATAAAAGGCAATCTACAAGATATATCTCCTACATTAAATGTTTTAACATTGGTTTAAAAAACCTCAAAAAGAAAATAGTACTGAGTATTTCACAATGAAGAAAACTCCAGGCAGATACATCTCCCCAACACCTTCCACCCCCAGAAGGCTTTATGCGCAGGTGAAATTGTAGATCCAAGGGCCAAATCTGTCCACAAATATGTTTCCTTAACTGAGATGACTTTCAGTAGAACTTCACTCTTTAATTTGCCACAATCCCCACCACTACCTATTATATTTCACAAAGCCACATCACGCATTCATCTTACCTATTAGTCCCTGTATACATTTCAGATTTTGACCCCTGCAAATGAAGATTTCTCTTCATACACTCATATAAGCTCAACATTGGTGGGGCCTTAAAGTTCATCTTCTAATACAATCATCCATTAGGTAATTAAAGTCTCCAATACATTTCTGCCTAGCTTTTTGCACATCAGAAACACCAGAAAAGCTTCCTACAAATATATGTAAGCCCCATCCCTGATCTAAGGAATTAAAATATCCAAGGGCGGAGGTGGGGTTGGGGGTGGGGGAGTCCTAAGCATCTCTACCACGAATCTGATGAGGAACTAGGATTACAAAACCATTTCTTTATTATATTTAGTGGGAAGAACTCACTGCCTCCCAACAGTATTTTTTTTTTCTTTTTTTTTCTTTTGGATTACAATGTAAGAAAGTTCTTTCCTCAGGCAAGTCTTTGTGTTCAGAATAGAGACAGAGAAGAGTTACCTGCCTTTCAGCCCTCGGGTGGTTTGACAGTATATCAGAGAGCCTTGTCAAAACTCGCAGAGGTTTGTTATAGAAACGAGTCTTCACTTCTTCTACTTCCTGCCATATGTTTCATTCCCTGCTGGCTCCATTCTGAGAAATTTTTCCATCTCTACATCCACGTGAAAGCTAAAGCTACCTATTCAGGTGTTGCAGCTGTCACCAACAATATCCGGGTGATGGATGAAATAGATTTTGCTTCAAGAATTATGAAAAGAAAGTCGGTGTGCAGAAATGACATGTTATGAAATGATGAAATACAACATCTGTCTCAGAAGTGAGTCATACAGGTGTCATTAACAAGACAAACAGGAAACTTCTTTGTTAAATAGCAAAGTTAAATTTCCAGGCTATTTTGGACTTTCTCTACACAGACTTATTAATCAATTCAGTCAAAATAACATTACAATGGATTTGACCAGATGTTTGGCTGAATTAGGTTATTATAACATAACAAAGATTCATCCACATAATTTCCAACAGAAATTTGATAGCCATAGATGAAAAAAATACGTCATTATAATACCAAGTCAAAACTGTTCAACACCTTATACCTTTCAAAGCACTTGCTCACAAATAGTCTCTTTGAAATTTTAAAGAAATCCTTTGTCAGGTGATAATAAACCCATATGATAGATAAAGAAACAGACTTCTGTCAAATGACTTACTCAACTTTATTCAATTAGGATTAGAATCTGCAAAGATCCCAGATTCCCCAAATCTAAGACCATGCTCAAGTTCTGAAAACCATTTTAGAGTGTAGAGGAAGCTTAAAAATAAACAAATAATAGATTATAGATAGATGATAGATAGATAGATAGATAGATAGATAGATAGATAGATAGATAGATAGATAGATAGATAGACAGATAATCATGATTTGGTAAAACATATAATGAAGCAGGAAGAAATGCAATAAAGAAAGAAAATGTGAGAAACATCCATCCATAGCTGCCAAGGGATCATGTCAGTTTTCAAACTGAGTCCTAAGGTACTGCTGGTGACATAAACATCTGCCATCAATTCTCAGGCACATCATGAGCCAGCTGTCAAAGGCACAGATGTAGAGCAGAAACAGAAAAATAAAACAACCTTACAGTTGTGTAGAATTTTGTACAGTTATATGGAAGAGATCAGACCCATTCCCCTGCCAGGTAAATACTGGAGGCACAGGAACATTTTGGGGAAGAACATGTGAAGTACAGCTGAAAGGGCTATTTCAACCTCAGCCTGAAAATGCTTTCTGAAGGTCAACCATGAAGAGGGGTGAAACTGAGATCAAAGACAGATAAACAAATAACTTTGAAAACATAGTACAGGATCCATTATTTGATTCTGTCATATTTGGTTCAGCATACAAAGTCATGGTAAAATGAGAAGAAAGAGTGTCTCTTAAATGTCAAAATCTTAATGCCTTAAATGATTAAACCTCTCGATCATAAGCTAAGGAAAGAAGAAATTGAAGTGAAAACAGCAGGGGATGTGTAGGGATAAAATTAAATGTGGAATAATTCCTTGCTGTTTAAGACATTTTATTAGAACTCCGCTATGAAATTGTTAGCAGATTGAAATTTTCTTATGGATATGGGTTTAATTTCTTTTTACTCTCTGAATCTTATTTTCAGTGTTGATTTTTAGGATGGCAGAACTAACTCAAACTATATATCCCTATACTAATATATATCCCTATACTAATTTTTCTTAATGGGATATACTTCTATTTTAGGAAAAGCTAATTTAGTTATATACATATGTATTCTAATTTAAGGGATAAAAACAATGTAATAAAATTCAAAATAATAAAACAGAAAATTAAGAGTGTTTATTTGCCTTCATGTCAACATATATTTATTAAGAACTTGTATCAGACACTACGTGAGATATAAAGATGCAAAGATGACTAATACAGAACTCTGCCCTCAAGAGGTTTACTATAAGAGGAGAAGCAATTCAATACTAAAAGGGAAAGAATTGTTCAGGGTATGGTAGAGATGCAAACCAGTAATCAAAACTCAGATGGTAAATAACCTAATATTCTGCACTCAGGAATCTAGACTTTTTATTGTAGGCAAGGAGAGCCATCTAAAAGTTTTAAACAGTAAGTAACTGTTAAAATAATGTTCTGTAATAACAACACTCCAGCAATAGGGAACAAGATGATTTGAAATGATCAAGACCAAAGATATTGTATTGAATGTTCTTTTCCAAGAACCATAGTATAGAGGAGGTAAAACTGTTCGCAATGAGAATTTCTTGACCCAGGAAAGTGAGACTTCTTCTACCAGGTGAGAGAAGATGTCTACAAAAAGAAGAAAAGAAAAATGAGGGAAGGACTGGAATAGACATTTTTCAAAGATGATATATGAATGGCCAACATGCATGTGAAAAGATGCACAGCATCACCAATCATCAGAGAAATGTAAATCAGGACCACAGTGAGATATCACCTCACACCCATTCGGGCGGCTACTATAAAAAGAAAGAAAAAAAATAGAAAAATAACAAATGTTGGCAAGAAAATGGAGAAATTGGAACTCTTTCTTGTGCACTATTGGTGCAATTGTAAAATGATGCAAATTTATGGAGAACAATATAGAGGTTCCTCAAAAAATTAAAAATGTGATCCAGTGACCTCATCTCTGGCTATATATCCAAAAGAATCGCAAGCAGGGTCTCAAAGAGACATTTGTGCACCCATATTCATAGCAGCACTATTCACAATAGCCAAGAAGAGGAAGAACCTAACTGTCTAACACAGACGATTAG
Source organism: Pteropus medius (assembly GCF_902729225.1). Lineage (NCBI taxonomy): Eukaryota > Metazoa > Chordata > Mammalia > Chiroptera > Pteropodidae > Pteropus > Pteropus medius. The sequence goes on from NW_024354875.1 coordinate 24,079,967, forward strand.
ATAAAGAAAATGTGGTCTATACACACAATGGAGTATCCTTCAGCCTTAAAAAGGAAAGAAATCCTGCCACATGCCACAACGTGGATGAACCTTGAGGACATTATGCTGATTAAAATAAGGCAGTAACAGAAAGCTGCATATTGTATACTTACATTTATATGAAGTAACTAGAGTAGTCAAATTTATAGAGACAGAAAGTAGAATGGTGGTTGCTAAGGGGTTAGGGCACAGGAAAAGGGGAGTTGCTATTTATGGGTACGGGGTTTCAGATTTGCTAGATGAAAAATTTCTGGCAATCTGTTAACACTACTGAACTGTACACTTCAAAAATGGTTAAGATGGTTTTTAAAAAAGGAAGAAGGAGGGGGAGAGAAAGAAGAAGAGAGCAAGGGATCAGATCAAATGTGCTCACTTCTCTCTTTCTCAGCGTTAAACTATACATGGGCTGTGTGGTTGACACACTCAAATTGGTTGAGGAGAGCAGGTTCCCCGAGCAGGAGCATTTCTCCTGGACAGGTTACAAGCCTCTCAGAGAAGCCCCATAGTCACATGGGGCCTTGCCCAACATGGCACCTGAGCAATAGAAGAGAAATAACTAGACAAGACGGGCCTAGGAGAGTACCTTGTTCCTTAGGGCAAGCACGTGTCTAGGGAGTTCACAGAGATTGGTCAGGATGTTTGCTGTCAAGCTCGTGAGAAGTTCACCGAGATCATGGATGAAGAGACTGTAATGGAGCCACTATTAAGCCAGGGATTACAGCCAGACCTCAGGTTTTTCTCACTGTAACTATGTGAGGGCCAAGCCAGCAAAGAAAGGTGTTACTTCATAGTTACCAGGGCAAGGGCACTTCAGCAGCTCATTCAGCAACAATCCAAAGTACAGCACAAGGGCAGTCATCCCTCTCCCATTGTGAAAAGGATAATCAGCATTTCCTCTCACCTAGATGTCATTTTGAAAAGAGGAAAGAAGAAAGAGAGGGACCCTTGAGAAGGGGAAGGGAGGAAGAAATCCAGATTTTGCAATACCTGAAGCTTATACAATTTAAGGGCTCATCTTTAGGAAAAAAGAACACAAAATTAAAATAGAAAATTTCTAGAACCCCTCCCAGGAACTTTAAAGGGTCCCAGGCAAGTGAGGGTCCTGAAACATAAGATACCCTTAATTCACTTCTGGGAAGAGATCCTGAAAAACTGAGTAATTGCTGAAAAGACTGTTTTGAACTTGCAGAGATGAAGTATGTGTTATTGACATGGCCAGTGAATTCTGCCATCATTTGGAATGTGGTCTCCAGAATACAGTGAAAACAGTTGTAGAAAATAAAGTGAAAATATGAGTTTTAGCATGTAAATTTTTACACTTGCTTCATTTTCTGTGTTCAGAGATTTAAAAGTCACTTTGTAAATTGCTCAAGAAGGAATAAGTTACTGGAAGTCAGATTTGAGTTTTATTGCTACCTGAGCTTTAATCCTATGCATGCTCATAACAAAGAGAGATATAACTTCCATGAAAGTAATAAACGTGAGGATGGTTAGGATCACCAGGTATCTAATTCCTATGAATAGTTTTCACTTTTCTTGGATTTGTAATATAGACACACTGAGCTAAAAGCTACTCTGTGACAGTGGATTCTTAGAGGTCTCCCCTTTTCCAACTACAAAGCTGTGTCAGGCTGGATTTTTTAAAATATACACTTCAACCAAAACAAAATTTCACAACAGATTGAATGCAGTAGCAAACATGCGAATCCAGCTGTCTTCCATTCAGCCAAAAAAAGATGGAGATTTGCAAAAGTGTAAAACAATATCACTCTCCTCATGAATTTTTTTGATTTAAAAAATAATTATATCTATATGTGAATGTGTAATATATAACATAAATTATATTACCTATGTTAATAATAATAAATATCACATTTTTTAAAAAAATTAATAAATATATTTAAATTTCACTAATTGCTAATATGGCAAATATTAATATAACCAAAGCTCTTTGGGATCCCCAACAATTATTAAGAGTTCAAAGGTATCCTGAGAACCACTGGTCTATGAAAAACAAGATGTGTGTTATGTAGCAAGCTTTATTCCAAAGGAATCAATAATAAAATATTGTTCTACTTTTACTGCTTAAGGGAACCAGTAGAGAGTAAGCAACACATAAATAACACAGATATTATATTAAGTGTCTTCCATTCTCTTAGAAAAAGTCTTCTCTGACCACCTTGTCCAAAGGGGCCTCTTCCACTCTTTCTCCTTCCCTCCTTCCCTCTCTCTCTCTTTCTGTGTGTGTGTGTGTGTGTGTGTGTGTGTGTGTGTACAAACCTTACCCTACTTATATCTGGGTCTGGGTCTGCATAGATCTGAACAGTGTAGGTGCTACTTCTTAAAAATCTCTGTCTTATTTCTTTGTTTGGTTTTCTATGTGTTTATTTTCTGTCCCTCTTCTTGAAGTCAGTTCCGTGCAGACCTTGGATATGTTGTTTAATGCTGTTACCTGCACCTACATAAAGATCTGATACTTAGTAGGAGCTTAATTAATGTTTGTTGATTGGATGAACTGACTAAATCTATTAAATACTTCCTTCCAGAGCTATAAAATGAAAAAACTAAGAAATCTAGAGAATATTTTTTAATGTGATACTTGCCCTTCTTCTCTGAAATAGTAAATGTTTCTTAAATATTAAAAGAGCTGGTGTTCTCTCTATCATTTTTCCTGTGAAGCAAGGTCTTGCCCATAGGCAAGTCTACTTTGATCTCCAACAAGGAATATTTACTATTAATGGAAGATGACACCCACATGCATACCCCCAAGGAACTCTGCTAGAGTACATCCAAGACTGACAGAACTTTGTTGCATATTTATTTCTGACCAAATTTACTGCTGCTTTTTGTCTTATTTTTTTCTAATAACAGTAGCCCAGATTGGACCAGCATATCAAAAATTCTGCACCTAAACACACACACACAACAACAACAACTCAAGCTATGATAAACACATATTTCTATCAAATGAACAAATTTGTGCTAGAGAAAGTTCCTTCTTTTCACTCAGGTAAAGGACATTTATTGTGTTACAAAGAACACCCATTACCACATATGCAACCAGCCTTCCCTTAAGCAGAGTATCTGATCTTTGCCCACATTTAGCTTACAGAGAGTGTTATTCAGGTCATTCCATTATATCTGGGTCTGGGTCTGCATAGATCTGAACAGTGTATGTGCTACGAAGTTAAACCACTTGGTATATGTCCTATATCCACTTCAGCTAAAAGCGTGACCTTGCTTAAATCACTAAACTCTGTGTTGTGGTGTTTTTATTTGTAAAACATAGATAATAATATCTGTCCCAGACACTCACCCTATAAGGATGTTCTAAAGACAGATATGATTAATGATGGTAAAGCTCTTTGTTTGAAAGGTACTATTTAAATCACAAGTACTATTATTAGGGCTCTTTGCAATTTCTTCGCTAATAGACTATGCAACAGATGGGGCCTAGAAGACGTTTGATATTATTGATACTTCCCATGGAATTTTTTTCCTCTTCCCACCTTTCTAATTTATTAAAATTCTAGCTCTAATCTACATAACAAGAAAGAAAAATAAAAAACAGAAGGCTTCTGTGTTGGGCTGAGTTTGTGAAGATCACCTTACCCAGGCAATTTAAAATGTATTACTCCTGTGCCTTCGTAAATACATGGAGGTCTTATCAGCAGAAACAATTGACACAGTTGCATTAAACAGTTGTGGATGTGCTAGGATTTAATGTATGTGAGTGGATGAATTATGAGTTATTTTTCTTTTGTTTAAAACACTCTTTTTTTGGTGTTTGATGTTTGAAAAAAATTTTAAGTTCTACTAATACTAAAATACTTATTTGGGAGATCCAACATGAATACTTAAAACTAAACTAATGGAGTAGCATTAACTACTGGCCACAGATACATCAGTCATTTACAGTTCTCACAAAGGGTGATCAGAAAGACTCAGTAATGCAGGCACTGGCCACGCAGAAACAAGAAAAGAAGAAGAAAGGGTGAAGAGTTAGATCTGGCAGGTGGAGATGTGACAGCAGGGATGCAAAGGTTTTTAAAAAACAGCCTGATTCGTAGACCCAACGTAATCCCAGTCTTATGCCCAGCAGCCTCTACCACAAACTCTCTTTCTGCTTAAAATCACCTCTGGCCAAACCAATTCCATTTTTAGTGTTATTTACTCTTTCTTTTAATACGAGTCATTTCAATAGTCAACTCACTCCCATGATGCAACTTTAAACTGAAAAATAAATCTAAGATTTGAGAGAGAGATGCCTAGCAAGACACTTCATTTGGCCCCAAGGTGGTTTAACCCAGCCACCTAAAGGATGCTGATGATGAAGCAGGTTGCTGATGGGTGGAATAAGAGAGAAAGGAACAGGTTGCGCCTGTTCATTGCTGCTTGGTGTTGTTCCCAAATAAATAGAAGCTAATTGAGAGGAAATGTGGCTCCATATTTTATGAAGCCCTGAGTATATGTTAGGAAGTCTCAGGATGGCTGCTTTAAATTAAAGCTAATGTTAAACTCTGCTTAATTAGCATTGCTGTAGCGAGTTTCACTTTCCCCTGTTAGGAGAAGAATGTGCTGTTATAGTTTTCCTGTTGCAAAATACTAAACTATATGATAGAGGTGAAGAAGTGAGTAGGGAACTGAATGACTTGATGGCAAGGGAGAACCAGACAGGATGGCATTTTACTAATTAAGATAAGTGTTATACTAACCAGACAGGAGAAATATAGATGGGAACAATAGAAAGACATCCTCAGAATAACACCATTATCTTGGAAACTATCATATATCAGTTGGGGTTGGGGACCTATAAGCAATTTCCAATAAAAAATGAGTCAGTCACTCTTGAATATTTTGTGGTAAAAAGCATTAAGGATGCCGAGGACTAAAACTCCTGAATTCCATGTAAATCATCCGCACCTGATGGGAGTATAATAGGAATAGCAGAGGTGGGAATAGCCCCTCCTTTTGCCAAATATCACTGCCAATCAGCACACTGATTGCTCTACCTTTCACTTTTCTTAAGCTCGTCTCTGACACTCGTTTTTGCTTTGCTCTCATTTACCCATAAGCTGTGTGCAACCTTTATGCATTAGTTCGAGCTTCTTCCTTGAGTGCCAGAGCAAGAGGTGCCATACTGGCTGCTAGTCCCCCAATCTGTTGATGACTTATCTGCAGCAGATGTGGAAGTGCAAGTTTGGTTGTTTCTGCACTGGCCACCAGACACTAAGCTCTGACCATTGTATAAGACACAGCCAGGCCAGAGGGGTTTTCACAGATTGATAGAGTGAGAAGTTGCCCAGAAAAAGAAATCCAAGCTTGCAGTTATACCTAAAATGGTTTATTAAGTAAACTGTCCCGCTCACTGTCTCAAGAGAAAATTTCTGAAGATGACCACTACTCAGCTGCCTACCTCTGCCAAAGAAGGCTACTGTCATCCCAGAATAAAGAGATGATTATTCAGCTCTTTGATGCAAATCAAAACACTCACATCTCCTGCTCACATGGAGCCAGCACAAAATGGGTACTGAGCTGGGAGAACAGGTGTGTTTGCACTTGGAGGAAGCAGCTAGGGATATGAAAATGACTTAGCAGCTGGTGAAAAAAAGATTGAAGTTGTGCCAGCCAAAGGATGTTTTTCCCCTAATTGTGCAAAAAGCCTTAATTTCATTGATCATGTTGTTCTCTTCTTTCTCCATCTAAATAATGTGAAATCTATGTAACAACTCTCTCAGGAAGTCAAAAACATGACCAGAGATGCTTATTAAGGGAATGAAAGTCAAGAAACACTCTTTAATGGATAACCTTGCCATTTTCACAGGATTTGTGAACCACAGTAAACTTAATTAGAAAAAAATAAAAGATGTAATAAAATGAGACATAGTCATTAGAGCTGAAAAAAATGGCATAGAATGACCTCAAAAAACAAAGCTCAAGAAACGTGAAAGGTTCTCTTTTATTTTATTTGCACTGTTATTTAATTGTTGGCATTTATTCCTTCAGTCAGTTGAAAAAAAAATTTATCAAACATGTATTTTGTGCCAGGCACTGAGCTACACTTTTAGAATACAAGGATAAAAAATGTGTTTTCTGCCTTCAGCAATGGCTCACAATCCAGAGGTGAAAAAATGATTCACCTTAATTTAATTGAGGTGGTGCTTGGGGCAGCTGCTTAGACAGAACTTCATTCTGAGTAGGAAGGTTACTCTAACCTTTTATTGTAGGTGCAAATTCCATTTTTAAAAGTTGAGTCTCAGTTGAATTCTTCAAATGATTTGTGAGAAACTTAGCGAGTGATTTGAATTGAGGACAAGGACCTTGCTTACCCATATGTGACCATGTGACCCAGAAGGCCCACGTCTCCCCATGGCTTGCTCTGTGACCCTGTAAGTGGTCCTACATGAGCATATAACTCAGATATTCTCATCTTTTCCAAACCCAAATAAAGTAAATGACCAAAAACAACAATAGAAGAAAACGGCCTCAATGTTCGCACATGAAAGAAATGCTCGAAAATGTGTAAGTGCCATCACTGCCCTTTGCCTCGGTTCTCTCCCAGTCAAGGAAGCAACCTGTGCCAAGCAGCCAAGGTGCTGAGGCTACCTTCTGATTCTACAGCTTGTAGTTGTGAACCAACATTACACATCTTTCCACACTGTCAGAAACTGTATCAGCAGTCCTCAGAGCTGGAAACAGCAGTGGCAGTATGAGGTTCCATGTCTCTCTGTTTGACTTACAAAGTGTCAATCATTGTGTGGTCTCAGATACATTGACTTGCTCACTGTTTGGTAACATTGCAATGACAATGTGTTTTAAATATATGCTGGAAGGACAATTTAAACACTTGACAGCAGTGAGAGTCAAGACAGACCATATTTTCCTTTCTGAATCTAGTATGCAAGAGAATCTGCACATACTGCCAGTGTTTTATTGTCATTTACATAGTCTTCAAATGTAAGTGTTGGCTGAGCAGTCATTTTGCTGGTTAATTTTACCTTGAGAGTCTAATCGAAGAAGGAAAGTTTGCCAGTTGAGAACGAAGATGGTGGGAGCCTAAGGCATCAATCTCCAGGTTTCTGATTCATTTTGTGGCTCTCTGGATGTGGCGCCTCTTTCCTTAAACCCACTCCTACCTCTCAGGCTAGTTTCCTGGAACTTACACTCTAAAAAATGTCATCTGTTTTTATTACGGAAAGAAATACAAGGAGAATGTAAAGAAAGAAAAGATATAAAACACAGTGTAGTGGGATAATTCGTTGAGATATTAAATCATGCTTTATTCTCAAATTGCTTTTCTGTCTTCAGTTCCCTTCCAGAAAAAGAGCTATGCCCTTTGGACTCTTTTGTTCCAGAAGTCCAAATATTTTCTTCTTGACTTTGTTTTCCAAAAATTGTGAGCTCCTTGAAGGTATTATGTTATGAGGATGATGAAAAAGAAATTGACTTGATAGAAAAGGTTTCGTTCTCATCTGGAAGGAGAATGAGGAGCCTGCCACCTGCACCTTCCTCCTTAGGTAGAAGAGCTTCAGCAGAGATGTCCATGATCAGGTCATCACAGAATGAACAGGGTCAGCTGCTTCAAAGGGACTTCACTGACTTAAACAAAGAACATATCAATGGTGACCATAATGGATCATCTTGGCTGTGCCCCATATTCTGAGTAAATTTAGACCTCTGGAAGGAAGGAGATAATAATGACAAAGATTGGATTTCCTACCAGTTCAATAATTTACAGAAAATAAAGTAATATGACATTTCTTGACCACAGAAGTTTGTGATTCTAAATTCAACAGTTTCAAATACAAACAAGTAGATGAACCACATTTGTTAACAGTTCATTCTACTAGGTATCTTTTTCTGCTAGGAAATGTGTAACTGCTATTATTTCTTCTTTGGCTGTACTTTGTAGGAAAATGCTGACTTATCCAAGAGCCATAAATTTATGATCAGAAGACCTAGAGTCTATTATATGAGTCTTGATTCTATCCCACAATGTTTAATTGAATGCCATATTGTGGTTGTCGAGAACTGTAGAGACTGTGAGTTTTAGCCTATTGATTATATAATTAGTTAGCCCATCTCAGTCAAATGGATGTTGGCTGATAACATGAGACTCTTGGGGCAAAGACAAAGGACTTTATTACTCATGGCATGGCAAGCAGAATGAGTAGCATATTTTTGTCAGTTCTTCCTTGTCTTCAAGTCCTACAGAAGCAATTTAGATGGGCCAGATGAATGCCTGCACATGCAGTGGCTTGCAATTCAGGAAAGAAACCTTAAAATTAGGGAATTGAATCCTTTATACTGGACAGCAAGCATGCTTATCTTTTGCTCTGGAGGGACACACCATCTCTGTCTTCAAAGACTGTTTGCTATTCAAATATCCTTGAAAAGACATTCCCGAACAAAGGACAGTTCATGTCTCTGCTCCCAAGATATGCAGAAATGTGAGAAACACATGGAAAATTATCTCCCCTCAGTGCTAGAAACATCTGTAGCACTTATAAAAGCTAAGGCAATATGACCCCAACCCTCAGAGAATCCAATAAAAGAGATCAATTAGCTGGTGTGGGACTACAAGCAAAGAAATTCACTTTTCAGTGCTTCTCTTTCTGTGATTATAAAATAGGAATGATATCTTCCCACTCACTGCTTATTTTGAGAAATAAAGGAAAAAGAACAGTCTGACAAATGCTGAGTTTCATGATGGACACTCTAAAATAGAAGACATCGTATAAAAAACATACTGAGTTCTAATCACACTTTTATTCTCTGATGCCTTTGGAGGATGTGTGATAAACATACAGATATTTATTCTGATAAGGTGAAGATACTGATTTTTTTAAATGGTAAATGTGAGTTTAAGTCATTAGTTTCATCAAAACTATAAAGCTGACTAGATATGTTTAAATACTCTGTTCTTATTAAAATCACTGTTCAGATTTCTTAAGAAATCAAATAAGTTTGCTGTTTCTTTATAAGATCACTTAGCAGCTGGAAAAGAGTATTGATCTGTGATCCCAGAGTCCTCCTTACAGCATCTTCCCCACACCCCTCATCATCTCACACGACACAGGTGGCAGGACTGCCTCCGAGTCTCTCTCCCAGCTTAGGTGACACTGATCTCTCTCTCTGTTCCCCCAGTTTTAACTTCCTCTTTGCTGCCTAGTGAGTTTTGACATAAAGTTAAAACTAGACTTTATACTTAGAGATAGAAGACTCATTATACTATGCAGGCTGTCTTTAAAATTTACTTAAATTCAAATATAGAACCTCTGGCATTCTGTGTTAATTCTACAGCAATTGTGTTAAAAGATGTCCTAAATTTCCCTGAAGACAGTGTTTATCACCTATGCTCCATAATCCTTACAAGAGAATGCCTAGGCCCACACCTCAGATCTAATCAGAATATCTAAGGACAGAACCCAGAAATATGCATTTTACCAAGTACCACTGATGATTCTCATAGCTACTAAAGTTTGAGAACCACTCTTTTAACACAATCACCACTAGAACTCCAATAATTATGTTTATCTTCTAAATTTTAGAATATAAGACAGAGGCGTAGGCCATTCATTAAAAAGTAAGAGAAAAAATATTTTTTAGTTAAATAGAATGATTTCTAAAGACCAATTATATCTTAATAATATACATAAATAGCCTGATTTCCTTTATTAAAAAGCGGAGTCTAAAAAGATTAAAATCCAACAATAAGAAAATATTTAATTAAAGTATAGTACATCCCCACTCAATGGAATATTTTGCAGTTGTTATTAATTAACATTATGAAAACTATTGAGCAATATAAAAGTAGCTATAATAAAATAAAAACACAGAGGACAAAATTGCGTGTATATAGTGACTACAAATAAATATATGTGTATTTCAAAAAAACTAAGAGAGAAAAGGTCAAATTATGGGTAGTTTCCCTCCTTCCGGTTGTTTTGTGTTTTTTTTTTTTCCAAAAATATATTTAATGTTGTAGTTACACAAAATTTAGATTGTGATAGAGCTTAGGAATCCAAATGCAGCATCTGGAAATTCTACCCTGTAGATTACAAACTTATTTTTTAAGTACTATGAAATAAGGAAATAGATTAATAAGTTTCACATTAACATGTTAAGATCTTTCCATTTCCCATCATTTCCCACTAATATCCAAACAGTTATCATGAACATTTCTTAACTCACTTCTCAAACTAAAAATCAAATACTCTCCCTCTTCTCTCTCCTCTAATGGCCTCAAGTGTCTGCATCTGTTCACTGTCTCTCAAGGGGCAGCACAAAGACCTGCCCTCCAGAAAGCACCAACATTCTTCTCTCTAGAAATTTACAGATCATCTAGCCAAACTTAGAATTCACAATAAATTTATTTCTGCAGTGCAAAAGCCACTGATTGGCCTGTCAAAACTGGACATATTTGAGTTTTGGTTGCAGTTGTTCTTAGAGTTTCAACTTAGAATTTTTTTCCCTCTACTTACAAGTTGAAAATGATATTGAAGATCTCAAAATGAAATACTTGTATTAAACCATCTCCTTATTTTATAAGCAGTAAAATAACATTAATAAAATAAAATCTTGTATCAGAGATGCCATGAAAGGTTGTTCAGGAGGTGCACTACATAAGAGTTCAGGCAAGGGGTTGAGTGGAAGTCAATATCCAGCCAGAATTTTCCGCAACAGATCTGCTCTTTAGTTGATGTAACACCAGGAAGGGTGTATACATTTTTCCTGGAAGAAGAAACCTGTTATATGATTGTTTATTTTTATTTATTTATTTATTTTTTACATCTACAGCACATGGTCTTCCTAGGTCGTCTCCCATCCAAGTACTAACCAGGCCCGACCCTGCTTAGCTTCTGAGATCAGACGGAATCCAGCTTGTTCAGGGTGGCATGGCCCTAGTGATTGTTTACTTTTAACGCTCCTTGATTCCATGGTTTTCCCACCCATCAAAAACGCCTGCCCAGGAAAATCTTTGGTATAACAGACAACCTGTGAACACAGAATTGTTCTCTTTCTTAGTGCTTTTACTCTTCCTGCTCTTTTAACTATACTGGGAAATGAAGGAGCTGAATCAGACCCTGCCCATACTACTCCTAGTGCTCGATTTCTTCCAGGAACACAGACTCTTGAACAGAGTATGACTTGTACATATTTCCCTGACTTAAAGAAAATAATCCTCAACTGTAGCATCTGTCCTGCCAAGCACAATTTCAAGGAAACTCAATAATAGTGAGGCTGGTGTCTCTGAAAATAGCACAGCTCCTTCAGGATATGGAGTAAAAGATGTAAGCTGGCACTACGTACCCACCACAAGTCCTCTCTCTTTATGAGCTTTAACTTCAGAGCTAATGTATATAAGTGCCTAACAATACCTAAGAGAGTTGTGTACCTAATGAATCATTAACATTATTATCATCATTATCATTTCATCTAAACTCTGGAGTGAAGAGGAAATCAGTCAAACATTAAATTGGAGGTGGGGAGATTCCAAAGTAATGCGTTGAGTAAATTTCAGACCAGTTATAAAACTGTATTTCCCACCTAGCTAACCCTTACCCAATTAATAAATGCTCATGCCATATTTAGTACTGAAACCATAACTTGTGACAGTCATGTGCCCATATAGCTGTCCCAAACCACCATCAGACTGTTTCTATCACCAAACCCATTTACAACTGTTATTAATTCTTCAGTCACTGGAGTATTTTTTTTTTAATAGAATTGCTCATTTTTAGTACTTTCTCTAGTTCAAATCCAAAAAAAATTACAGCTTTCATTTTAATTATTCAATATTTAGTGTCCATTTTGTGGAGTTATCAAAAAATTTTTCCCATAAGCTCAGCTTTAGTGATTCAAATAGTCTTGATTACGTCAAATTATAGAGAAGAGCCAGCCTCAGAATTAACCTTTAAGAACAGTCAACTTTATTCCATCCCATTAGTAATTTAGAAATACACAGGGTTTCAGAAACCCATACATTAACTACTGAGTGTTAAGCCTAATCTCTGAATTGGAGTGTTTAAAGCTACAATTCTATATCAATTCCACCTGGGTTTTACTCAAATCAAGGCTCCAGCAGCTCACTGGATTATTTTGGGTGTCTACAGGCTTGAGACAATCTGATCCTTTCAGACAGCCAGGCCAGAATCAGAGGCTGCAGGATTTATAGAGAGTCTAAGAGTCAAGCTGGCATTTCGTTCTTCAACTCCGCAGGGAGAAAAGGAGCATATCCTAGGATGGGAATAGTTGAAGATCATCAGAAGGAGAATGATGGGAGGTAATGAGAAGTGAGAGGAACCAGATCGCAGCCCACTGACACAATGTGAAACACAGCTGTGCACATTTCCCTCTCACAATCAATGCAATTGTTGATTCTTAAAGAAATAATTGTCAGCCAACTATCATGTGTAGGAAATAGATGGATATAAAAAAATGATCTAAAAGGCCCCCTCTGCCTTCTGGGGAAAGAGCGTGTGTGCAGTACAAAGACCCTAGGCCCTGGAGACAGACATACCTGAGTTCAAATCCTGATCTGCCATTTACTATATATGTATATATATGTCCAAGTTACTTAGTCTCTCTTAGTCTGCTTTATCCTCTGAAAAATATCTTATTCATAAGGTAGTTGTGAAAATGAAATGAGAAAGCCTATCTCAGCATAGAATAGGCACCCAATAAAAGTTACCTTGTTATCTTCATAGGAATTTGCAAACTAAGTGTTAAGGTAATAAAAGAAATCTCCTTGTTTCCAAGATTAGCCTTTTGTGGAGCTGCTCCACTTCAAGACAGTCTAATTAACACCCATTCTTCACTTTCACCCACGTTCATCAACTTCAACAATGGTTAATCGGTCAGTTGCTAGCAGGAGGCCAAAGAGCAGATCCAGGCCTTCCAATTCTTAATCACAATTTATACTTCTGAGTATCTGTGACAGAAATTTTAAATAAAATGAAAACACAATACTTTATTTGTAGTTTTAAAAAACATATACAGATCTTCTAATTCATGGTCCCCCTCATCCTTCTACATTCTAACACAATAAAATGATTTCTAATTAAATATTTACTCTACCTTTCATATTAATTTATATAGCATATATTTATGCTATGGTACAGCTGCTTTTTTATAAAGTATAAATACTTATTTTTTCCTCTGAAGTTCTTTATTTTAAAGGTCTTTAAAGAAATAAAATATTACAGACTTTGCAATGCTGTTTGCACATAACAATCATCTAGGGAAATTTTTCGAATACCGATGCTTGGGACAAACCTCAGACCAATTAAATCAGACTCTCTGAGGTGGTACGCAGACTTTGGAGGGTTTCAAAGGCTCCCCAGATGATTTTAATGAGCAGCCCAAGAGAAGCAGGATGGAGAAGACAGACTACTTCTCCTTTTGTTTATTACACCTCAGAGTCCTACTTTCCACTGATTAATCTCTGAGTGCCAACTCTAGCCAAGACATTGGTTGGAATTTTAGAAGGGGCACATCATCTCTTCCTAGGAAGAAGCCTGTGAGTTTGCATTGACTTTCCAGGCCCAGCCTGGCAGCATTTCCTATGATGCAGCTGTTTTTTCAATCCTTCAGATAACTTGGCTTGGCCCGGTCCCTATAACACTGGGCTTTTCTCCTAGTCTTGTGCTAATAATGTACCCCCCAACCCATATTGTGGTTATAATAGACTTCTTCTGTCTGCTAGTCCTGCAGGTCCTGGTTTCCTAGAGAGAGCAAGAATCGCCTAGGGATTTTGTTAAAATGCAGATTTATCAGTTTTAGGTTGAGAAATGCAGAAGCAGGACCCTGAAATTCTGCATTTATAATAATCCGATGCTGCCGATGCTGCTAATATGCCAACCACACTTAGTTAGCAAAAACATAGGTGGTCTTTTTCATCTCTAAATTCTAGGGCAGAACATAACTCTACTGTTTAAGGCCCTTTTTTCTTCTGTGAGACATTCTCTGCCATTTTTGGTATATTCAATGCCTAGTCTTTGGTGGAAATGCATCCCAAAATTATGGCATTACCCCTATGGAAAAATCACAATCAATTTTATTACTCAGTTCATAGGAAGCACTATCGTGAAAAGGGAGAGTTTCCTGTATAAATAGACTGATAACTACATTGGAGCAGCATATGCCGAGTATCAAATAAAAGTATTGACTTTAGATGGCAAATACACAACCACCACAAATATGTCCTACTATCTTCTCTCTGGAGCCCTTGGCAGATATCAATGACCATTCATAACATTCTTTCTCTTTGGGCTCCTAGTTAGCCTTAGAATCCTTCCCAACATAGCAACCTACCTAATACTCAACACTGGCATCCCTGATATGGATACAATGAGAGCTCAAAGGAGAAAACAACCAGCTCCAAGTAGGAGCATTTCCCTCAGGGAGTTTTGATTCAGCCTGACCAGGCAATTTAATAGCATCCCTTTCATTGTGACACCAACCTCCAATGATAATAAAAAAAATGTTTAAGTGTTCACACATTTAAGGTAACATTAAATATTCACTTTATCTGTAACTATGTAATTATAATGGGTGCTTTATGGATACTTCTCAAGAAATCCTTGAGCTTCTTGATATACTTTTAATAATAAAACAACGACATTTTCAAATGATACTCGGAAGTAGCATTGATAGAAAACCCATAGGTGACATTTATGTTGGACTCAGCTCCCGGGGCTGGAATTTGATGCCACTCTTGTTCCACAATCTGTTTGCGACCATCCAAAGAACATGGTCTGTTCCTGATTAGCTTCCCTGTGTTCTTTGTCAATTGGTGTATCACTGTACAGTGTGTGGCTTACATCAGAAGTTCCAAAATGTTTGGATTTTATGAACTAGTAATATTTTCAAAAATATTTTGGGGACCAGTGCAAGGTTGTTGATCCTTAATTTGCTAAGCGAAGATATAAGATCAAATAACTAACACTGTTGTTTTATTTTTAAAAATCGCATATTAATACCAAAAAAGTAGGAGGAAACTAATCTCAGAATAAAGAGCAGTTCTTTAAAATGAATAAATTTAGCTTTAGAGGGAAAAAAATCACTGCATTATTCTTGTCATTTCATTTTACATGAAAACTTTATCATAGACAACAGTCTGAACACGCTCCTTTGAGTACTACAGGCTTAAGTAACTGGAACTTTTGGCAGCAGGTAATGTTTTCCTCATCAACAATAAGAACTAACGGCTTTGCTCAGGGAATGAATTTAAATCAACCTTGAAAATCAGTACCTGCTAATTACTCCTGCACATATTATGCTTTTTGTGCTCTGTGCAGTAGACACCCAGCTGTCCTTGGAAGGCCAGTTTCTATTTCCATTTGTTCCATCTCAGCTTCCTTCTCCTACCTGCTGGTCCATTATGATAGGAAGTCCAAGTTGTGGCAATCTTTTCTCCAATCTATTGAGGAAATGCCAGCCTTGGACAAAAAGAACTTTTCCTTTTTTTCGCTTCTTCCAGAATATGAATCTCTGATTTCCATCAAGTTGCCACAGACTGATTTACACTGAATGTGCTGCATTTATAAGCCTATCTATGAGCTGCCCACACAGTACAAGTACCTAGAAAAGGAACAAGTGTCTGAGTCTCTGTCAGGATTTAATTCTGCCACTGTTTTTAAGATGTTGTGTTGGTTCTGAAAAGAAGGCAAAACTATGCTTTCTCCCATGTTTTAAAAGTCGCTTCAATAACATTAGGTGAAATTGAAGAAAAGACTTTTGCAATTAGAGATATATTAACTTTTGAAATCTTTATTAGTCAGCTAGCTATGGAAGCAATGGCAGGATCCTTCTTCCTTCTGAATCATGATGAATCACAGCGAAGCAAATTCAAGGACACCGATACCAGAACTCAAGCAAGGAGGAGTACAAATCAGGCCCGAATTGGAAATATGATCAATGAAACCTAAATAAAGCAGAAATAGCACAGAAACACAGGCTGTTGGAGTCTGGTGACTAACTCCAAGTTAGTAATACAGTAGATCAGAATTAGGTCATTATTTGGGGATCGGGAACACAGAAGACCAGAGATAGCCAAATGCGAAGTGAAGGGCCTTGATTCAGGCTTTCTGGGAAAGAAGGCGGAGAGATCTTAAATCTACCTCTTGGAAATCTTCTCTGTCAGCTCTTGCCTACAAATAACTCCCATTTGCTCAGTCTACCCATTTGCCTGTCTGTAGGAACCACCCTGAAAGAACAATGAAAGTCACTGAGACTAATTCTGCACACCGAACTGGTCCGACCATATTGACTGAAGCAATACGTAGAGAAAACAACTCCATAAATTAAGTCATCTTGTTCTGTTCATAGATATATCCTGATCGAAACTTTGTGTTTAAATTATTTCAATAGTAAAATTACTGATGTGTATAACAATATAAGTAGACTTATTCCTGTTGCCTCTGATTTTTATCTGAAGCCCTAGAGCAGAGAACAGTGTTAAGAGCTCATGTTATCCATAACTTTGCTCAGGGGTCACCCAAAAAAGTGATCCAGAAATTCAACC
Source organism: Pteropus medius (assembly GCF_902729225.1). NCBI lineage: Eukaryota > Metazoa > Chordata > Mammalia > Chiroptera > Pteropodidae > Pteropus > Pteropus medius. Next base: position 24,096,534 of record NW_024354875.1, read on the forward strand.
AAAAAAAAAATAAGAAGCGAGGTGATGAATCCCAGCAAGATTATAATAGAGGAGTTGTTCAGAAAGAGTAATCAGAGTATAAAGTATTTTCTTTACCTGTCTCATTGTAGAATCTTGGAGAATAGTCACAAATACACAATCCGTGCAGCCAAATAACAGGGAGAGGGAGCCAGTCCTGTGTCCACAAAAGTGAGTGGGGTACAGAGACTCTTAACTGGACTTGACCTTGAAAACAGAGCAAGGAGAGAGGGTTGTTGAAATGACCCACACTTCTCAGTTGAGCAGAGCAATGACACAAGTTTTCTGGTGGTCCGAGTGGACACCATAGGAGGGAAACAAGTCTAAGTCAAGATCCCAAAACAGAGTCTGTGTAGGAGATACTGTTGCAACAGGAACTGAGGAGCAATAGTGAGAAGTCACAGAGTGCATTGTTCATGCCAAGGACAGGACAAGAGTCTCACAAACAATTGGGCACTTGCCCTACGCAGAGGCCTCCTAAGTCAGATTAACACTCCAGCCAACCAGCAGCACATCTTCTGTCCCACACCTCTCCTCAGTGCACACAATCCCACGCCCATGTCTGTAAGACACAGAGATAACATAGTGAGATGGGGATCAGAGAGCGAAAGAGTAAGACGGGAAAAGAATGAAGAGGCCTACCATGCCCCTTTTTTCTCCTTCGCTCTTTGCAGATTCTGAGCCCAAGTCTGGCCCATACTGGGAGAAAAATTAGTACTTATTTAGATAGAACAAGACTTTTAAAACTTTAAATAAGACCATACATTAAAAATAGCAAAGAAACTGGAGATATTTTGGAATTTACCTAGACTCCATCAAGGGTCAAGGGGAAATACAAATAGCACAGGTAAAAGGCAATGGTGAGAAAATAAATTATGTTGCTTTCTGCTTGTACCATGCCAAGTTCAGTTCATGTAATGTTATGAGCTAAATTGTGTCCCACCGAATTTATAGGTTGAAGTCCTAAGCCCCAGTACCTCAGAATGTGACTGCATTTGAAGATAGGACCTTTAAAGAGGTGACTAAGTTAAAATGAATCCATTAAGGTAGACCCTAGTCCAACCAGACTGGTGTCCTTAAAAAAGAGGAAATGGGACAAACAAACTGAGACTCATGGACATGGACAAATAGACTAGTGGTTACCAGAGGGGGGAGGTAGGTAGGGTAAAAGGGATCAAATACGTGGTGACAGAAAGAAATCTAACTATGGAAGGTGAACACACAATGCAATATACATATATATACCTTACTGTTAAATTGTACACCTGAAACTTACTGGATTTCATTAAGCAATGTCATCATTAATTAATTAATCAGTTAAAATTAAAGAGGAAATGTTAACACACAAAGAGACACCAAGGGCATGCCTGCACAGTGGGACCTCCATGTGAAGAGGGAGCAACAACGCAGCCATCTGTGAGCCAAGGTGAGAGGTCTAAAACAAACCCTATGATTCTCAGGAAATCACCTCTACCAGCACCTTGATCTTGGTCCTCTAGGATTTCTCCAGAACTATGAGGAAATAAATTTTTGTTGTTTAAGCGAGCAGTCCCCAACCTTTTTAGCATAGTAGCACAAGGACTGGTGCTCCTATGAGAATCTAACGCCTGATGATCCGAGGTGGAGCTAAGGCGGTGATGCTAGCGCTGGGGAGTGGCTTCAAATACAGACGAAGCTTTGACTGCTTGCCTGCTACTCACCTCCTGCTGTGAGGCCTGGTTCCTAACAGGCCATAGACAAGTACCAGTCCACAGCTTGGTGGTTGCGGACCTCTGATTTAAGCTACACTGCCTGTGGTATTTTGTCACAGCGGCCCTAGTAAACTAATATATCTAATAAACCACTTAATGAAGAGAAAAAAATCTTCTGCTTCTTAAATGCTATTTATCTTACAGCTGCACAAAACTTCTAAACCATACTTTTATCATATTTAAAATTAATCTAGGAAGTCAAATTAGAATTCAATTCAGCATCTTTTTAGAAATTTTACCATCTTACTAGGAGTAAACTCTATCTTCAAATCTTCTAACACATAATGTCTGAAATATTGTAACCTCATATTGCATCGTATCACATATCAGAAAAATAAACAATTTATCCCCTACATAATATAAGTGAACTTTTCTCAATAACATAAACATATGTTTAGACAAGAGTACTACCTTCAAGGCTTTAATTTTGTTTCTGTAGCTGGAAAAGAAGGAGAATATTCTGAGAGCTCAGTTTGAAAGCATTTGTTGAAAAGATTGAAAAAAGAATGGTGATTAAGATACAGAGCTGTAGTCAAAGCCTTCTCCTCAGACTCTTGGTAGTATATACCATCCTAAGACTTTGTGGGTAAACTGAAGTCCTGATAGACCCCATGTCCAACTACTTGCTAGCTTTCTCTACATGAATGCTCTACTGGTTTTTGAAAATCACTTTTATAAAACTAAACATCTTTTCTTCACCACCACGGTTCTCTCTACCTTTTATCTAGGTTCTAGTGCGGTTGAGAAATTTCAGTGAAATAACAGCTTTCTATGCAGCAGCTAGAATGGTGCTTGGCACAGTAGTTGCTCATAGTCACTGGCTGTCAGACCAACTTTCCAGTTACCCAAACTAGAAACCCAATAGCATCATCAAAAACTTCCTTTCCTTGGTTTCCCACATTTAAGCAGCCCCCATATTCTGACAATTTTATAGTCAAATAATTATCCTTATCTGATCTCCCTTCATCTACTCTCTCTCCTCTTCATTAGATTAGATTATAATGTTTTATTCCTCTCTGTATCCCATATAGTAGTACAGAGTAATTTATTCTATCCAATTTGAGCTTTCGACTATTAAATAATCATTTCCTTATAAGCCTCAGAAAGGTAAGTGTATACAATAGGTGCCTCCTCTAGTTGACAGAAATCAAAAATAAAAACATAATGGGAAACTCTAAGAAATAAATATTTAAGGTACTTTTATCTTCAAAAATTTACAAGGCTCCAAAGCTATTCCAGCTGTGTCACCACCTGTTTCCAAATCATGTCCCTCTCCCTTTGACGAGGAGCACCCATTTGGAGAAAATCTTCACCAACACACCTCTCCTTTCTGGGCCGCCAGATGAACTAAAGCTGTGGTTCTTGTCTGGGCAGCTTTTTTGACTAGTCCTAACTCTACTCTAGCTAATTTCATTCAAAGCTACAAACTCAATTCCCATGAAAATTTTCTCTGCTTTTAAAGTAAACTAAGTAAGTAAATTTTTCACTCATTCTGAAGTCTCTTCCTAAAAGAGATTGTGTCATGTGGTAAAAGAACATGGGCTCCAGAGTTAGACAGGCCTCAATTCAAATCCTGGTCCCACATTAGTAGCTATATGACCCTCCACCTCTCTTTTCTCATCAATAGAGTGAGAACAAAATGTACTTCATCATGTGGTTGAAATGATTCAATAAGATAATGTATTTGTATGTAGCAGCTAGTATGATACCTGGCACAATGAAGTTACTTGATAAATATGTTTCTCTATCTTCTTTAGTAATACTTATTTTTGGCTCTCTCATCTTGTGCCTTGAATTACTTTGAGGATCTTGGAAGAAAGACTAGAGTCATGCCAATAATGACTTTAGCTTGTACTGGGTATTGTCACAAAGTTTCTTTGTTTAATACTTGGACTACAATTCTCATATGTGGGTAGAGCCAAAGTATTCAATTGAGTAGTTTCCTCAAGTTTCTGTGTGGGACTTAATTCAAGAGAAGAGTGAATGCCCAAATCTTTTAGCCTCTTGTTTCTTCAAATAAAAGTCTTGTTACTATAGGGAGTTTTTCTTTACATACAATACCAAATAGGAAATTATTCCTTTAGTAATATAAACTCATCCTGTGTGGCCATTTTTTTTCAGTAGTAATAGAGAATGTCATGTCTCAAACCCTAATCCTATATTCCTTCATGTAGTAGATATATCATTAATTATTAAATGCCTACTACAGCACTTCTAAGTGCTGTGAGGGTACAAATTATGTGCAAGTCATAGCCTCTGCTCTCAAAAGTGCTGGAGTGATTCTACAACAATGAAGGAATAGAAAGATATAGCTAACCATGTGTTTCAGAGTCTCAGTGCTAGAAAAGTTCAAAAGAGACAGGAAAGTCTTCTGACTAATGGTACGGGAAAGTTTCATGGGACAACAACAACAAAAAAAGACACTTAATGCAAGAAAAGAATATCTACAATGAATGTGCCATCAAATACTAAATACATTGTATTTGTTCCCAGCTGGATAACTTTATTTTTCTTCGCAAGAACCCCAAACTCAGACTTCCACACTCGGCAAGAGCCCATCTCTCTGCAGTCCACCCGCATGCAACCATCCTTGTGCACATTCTTCCTTCTCCCACATTTACCTCCGCTCCACTTTATTTCCTTTTCAATTTTCACCTGTGTCCCATCCCCTCATAAGCAAGCTCTGTGTAAGAAATTTAATCATGGCAAAAAAATAGAATCACAGATTATCGGTATGTTAGAAGTGGACGGCATCTTAATCATCATAGAGTTAACTTTCCCCTCGTTTGTTGTACGCAATCAAGGACTTTTAATCTTCAACTATCTTGCAGTCATTCATTATTTCACTTAAAAATATTTAAGTCACCTATTATATACAAAATTCCCAGCAACTATATTTCTGGTAAATTTCTTTTGTTCTTAAGAACCTTATCTCCCGCCTCTTCTCCATGTGATCAGTTTAGTTGAACTGATTGAGAAAAGGACAAAACTGTCTTTTGTACTCCTCCTAGCCTCTTCATTCTTAGACCACATTCCTCTTCAGTGACTACCCCCATTTTAGTTCCTTAAAAATTTCTTATTTCTCTCATCAATAGTTAGCATTAGAATCTCAGTCACCTTAAGCTGAATGGCCCATAATGGTATAATTGTTCTCCTTCGTGAAGTAGTTACATTTTAATAACGGTCGAACTATTATATTACAAATAAAGGTCTAATCTATGTCAGACATCAGTCAAGGAAGATTTGGGGAGCCCAAAATTTTGGTGGGGATCACACCTGAAATGACATTTTATAGTTAACACTTGCTTTACCTACTTTCAAGTAATATAGATGATATACTAATACAAAAGCTACTGTTGAATAGTGGCATAAAAAGGTATGAAAATCAGTCCCCTACATTCAAAAGTGTGCCAGCTAAAAACGTATTGCCTTCCAGTTCCAAAGCCATCCTTTGTTGTCTGCCCTGAAAAAAATGGAGCTTGAAATATTTCTCCTTTGCAGTGCACATGATGTAAAGCTTTGTCAGTGTAAGAAACTGGAAAGATACTACAAGAGGAACAGGGCTTCTGTTCCCAAATCTGGATTTTCCATTTGCTGCTTCTTTTTCCTGTCTCATGGCTTCCAGCTTCATGTGTGGGGTTCATCCAGTGGCAACCACCTCCATCAAGTTTCTGTGCTATCCCTATTGAAAGTTTCCCAGTCAGTCCCACAGATATCCCAGAAGTCAGTTTCCCATCCTTGGACCACCTGCATTTGGGAAGGGTTTTTCCTGCTTACCCAGTATCTGTGGATCAGTTCCTGCCCAGGCAACTCAGCAAAATTCTCCTAAATCCAAGCATTTATAGCCATACCTTTTCCAATGTGGCCTTAGTCCCAGCCTCAAGGGGGAGGGTTCTTTTCCCTATTTGTTCCTTGCTTGGGTACCTTCTCTGAGCCATAAGTCATTCTTTTAAGTTATCTTTACCCTTTATAGACCACCACCTATTATAATTAACAATTCTTTATATTAAACTTTCCCTATTCAAATTACTATGTGGTATCTATCTCCTGATTGGTCTTTGGCTGATATAAGAGGGGGAAGAAAAGATTATCATTCCTTAGGAATAAATCTTCAAAGCATTTGTTTAAAAACCAAAGTGTACAAACAACCAGAGAGATAGTTTGACTTTCTGCCAGAGTAATCCATGCAAATGAGCCTAATATCTTGGTTACAATAAATAAGATAGGAAAAAAAAAGGCAGTGAACATTCAAATTCTAGATAAATAGAATCTCATATTAAACCTGCAACTAAAAATAGAATAAAGCAAAATAAATAAACTAAAAAATTCAAACCTAAATATACAAAGGCCTTAATCAATTGTCATTTTTCAATATTGTTGTGCCCAAATAAATATCTTCTTTATTTAGTTTTTATCTGGGGGATAAAGGATAAGGAAGCTGACTAATTAGGCTTTTACATTTGCTTTCTGCATAAATATTAGCACAAAATAGGTCACAAACAGGCCAAGTTGGAAGTATTTTGCTTAAAAAATTTAATTTCCCTCTCTCTAGTTTTTCTGCAATACTTATATAAAGTCACATTATGATTTTAAAGAGACAGTGACTAAAAATATAACAAGGAATAAAGAACAACAACAAAAACTTCTTATATAGCCTCACCATGCGCTCGGTGTTTTAAATGCTTTACATATACTTACCCATTCAGTCTTCAAACTACCATAAGATTTAGGCAAGGAGCTATTCAAGAATGGAGTCAGGATTTGGAAGCTAGGCAATATGGCTCCAGCACCTGTGTGCCTAACCCTTTTTGCTAGACTGCCTCTCAACGGAGGTGATTTTTAATTCCCCTGATATGCTTGGTTCTGTGGTGCCCTCTTCCAAGAGGCAGTCAACATAGAACAATTGATGAATAAGGAATGACATGGTAAAGAGGTGTTCCTAGGTTCTTTATTTTCATTCAAACAACATTTTAAAATCTGAAACCCAATGACAAGGGAAGAGACAGGCCTTTCGCCAACAGAGTAATTAAAAAAATTCTCCAATCACACCATACTCAGCTTCCAAATCTTAACGGCATTCTCAAATTATAAAATCTGAAACCTGATGACAAGGAAAGAGACAGGCCTTTCACAATAGAGTAATTAGAAAAAATTCAATCACCACCCTCAACCCCTTAGCTTCCAAACCTTAACATTGTTCTCAAATTATAAAGTCGGAGATGATCGATACTTTGGAGGTAGGCTCTCTAATGCCAGTGGAAATCTATCGACACCATCAATCAGCTATTTGATATTAAGAAAATCTCTCTCTTCGAGTCTCGGTTTCTTGCCCTTTGAAGTGAAGGGATTCGATCCAGGTTATCTAAAGAATAGCATATACACACACACACGTGTGCGTGCAATTATTACACTTCTAGCACTACCTCAATTTTTCTCCCTCAAACAATAGCTTATGATTTCACTTGTAATGAGTGTTTACTGAATCTTTCATGAAGACTTTGTCATCCCTCCAAATATGATCAAATTAAAAGGAAACTTAAGTGGTAAACCGAAGAATAAATAACACAAAAGGAACCCTGAAATCTCTCTGTGAGCTTCAGCTACTCAAACTTCCCAACCACCTCCCCCATCCCACCCCCCACCACCCCCAGAGTCAAGCTAAACAGTTTTCAAAGGTCAGATCTTGTTGAAAGTCTGACTTATTTTATTAAAGTCATAGAAAAACTCTAATTTATGGATTATCCTTTCTGTAGCTCCTTCTTTTTTCTTCTCTCTAATTTACCTCTTGCTGTCATTGCTATATGGGCTCACATGTTCTCTCATCATTTATAGAGAATTACAAGTATGAACTATTAATCCTACTAATATGAGAAACCGTATCAGGACTAAATTACTATATTGTGTGTACTCACATAGAAAATTATTGATGACCTTAAGCATCTCACAGCAATTTCAATTTCATGAATTTATAAATCCAAAAAAAATGGTTTAGGTAATGCAGATTTGTTTTCTACCATTTATAAATTCTGAACCTCTGTGAAGAAGCCAAGTAATTTCTATTTTCTTTATTCCAATATCTAAACCACTTTCCTGGGTTTCACAGTTTACAAAGAAAATGCCTGTGAGACTCATTCTTTTGGTTGGTGTTTCTCATTAACCTTACACAGGAGAAATCCTAGTTCATAAATCAAAATAAAAGGGCTATTTGTCAATAAACTAAATGTATCGCGCTACCTTGGCCACTAAAAGAAAAGGAATGCATAGTACCTGAAGCATACCTTTCTATGGTGAGGTACCTTCATTCCCTGATGAAATTCTGTCAATTTACAGAAATTTTTAATGGAGCTTTAGATAGTTCACCTTGTACCCTGAAAAAAGCATCATGTTGTGTGTGTGTGTGTGTGCGTGTTTTTAATGCAACTTTCTAAGCTATACATAACTGGTTGAAAAGGAAAAAATTGAAAGGCAAGTAAATCCACATAAACAAAATGTGCACTGTCATCTTCCTTAACTTATAGCATTGAACGTGCTCCAAGGCTGCCCTATTTTCCTAAATTGGCATTTGAGGAATGGCAGGAAGTATAGTTCCCTCCTCCTCTTCTCAACACAGGCCCCATGTCTACACCACTTCTCTTTTTCCTTTCCCACCCTCTCACTGTCTCCAATCATAATATTCTTACACACCCATCCTAATACCAAACTGATAAATGTTGAGCAGGTATTAGAGGTGGCATACTCTCAGTTCACTAACTTCTTGATAGGCTGTAAGCTTTCAAAATCTGGCATAAGTGATAGAATAAACATCTGAATTTCTTTTCATCTTCTCTAAAATTCCATGCTCTCAGTAAATGAGAGAATCTGTATTTGATAGAGCACACTGTGACAGACATCCCACCTGCACATTGTTAGAGGCGTGTTGTTTGGAGACAGATGCCTGGATTTCCACTGACTGCCTACATGTACTTGGTTCAGTTAGTTAGCTTCTTTCTGCCTCAGTTTTTGCCTCTACAAAAGAGCACAGTCCTCAAAGGGTACTTATAAGGATTAAATGAAGTGATACGTATAAAGTACTTAGAATTGTGCCGGGATCACAGTAAACGTTAATTAGGATTAGTCATTATTATTTCATCTGAGATGTTAATACTCTTTCAACATTCCCAAGCAGTGGTCATTTATCTTATACTTGATTTTTCCTGGGAACATGGATGTCATTACCTCACAAGGCGACTTACTATTGTCCTTAATAGTGGAATGCTGATCTTTCTATAGTGAACCAAAACTTGTTTTCCTTTTAGTTTCCTTTTAGATCTGAGGTCCTCCTTTTAACAATATAGAATGTAATCGATATCTGAATACTGTTATTTCTTCTCATTTTCTCTAAGCTAAACATCCTCCATTCCTGCAATCACATACATGTAATATAGATGAGTATTTAATAACTAGTTTGTCTGTGGTCTTCTTAAAGTGTGGTACCCAGAAAGAGGGTCTAAAAGTAGGATTACGGTTTTCCTCGTTCTAGAGGGAATTTTAAGTTCCAATTAATTTTGGAATTTTTTAACATCCCATATTACCACCTCAGGCAAAACTCTTAAGTCATTTTTGTATAACTACTACTAAATTGATTCTCATCAACCCTTTTTGGGCTTATGCAATATTTTCCTACTTTTTGTTTGTTTGTAGGATGGTAGATGGTTGTGGGATGGTTGTAGAATGGTGTAGGATGTAGGATGGGAGTGACAACTTTATAATTACTCCTGTTAAATGTCATGTTGGCAGCAGCCTATAACATGAGTTTGTCAAGATATTTTTGAATTTTAGTTCTATTAACCTTCTTTTCATCATATATCACTAAGTGTTCTCTTTTCTTTTAATAGCCAAATATAAGTAGCCATCATACATTGAGGATGGCAGAATGCTGGGGAAACCAGGATGCTACTTTTATTCCTAGTCTCAAAAATAATAGGCCTAAGGTACTTCTTAACTGCTCAGGCTATCTGTGTACCTCACAGATTTGTTTTTAAGAATAGATGCCAAGAACACTGAAACAGTGTCTATCTATCATCAAGAATATAAATAGTCCTCTACAATGTTAAAAAAGGAAATTAAGATTTTTAGAAAATTTTTATTCATAAAGCTATAGAAATGAACAAAAAGCCACACGTTTAGCCTAAAAGAAATCAGAGTGAATCTACCGAGAATATATAAGAAAGTATAAAATAAATGTTTAACTCTTGATCATTTTGCTTGTTCAGCTCCTGGATGTCTAGGCATCTCTTCATGAGTCACTCCAGCTGAGAACTGCCTCTCTGCCCACACAGCACCTTGCATATATCTCTGCTCTTGTTTTTGGCAATGGTCACAGCAAAACATTGTTGCAAGTCTGTCTCTTTCTCAATATCATGACCTCCTCAAAGGTAAGAAAAAGCATTTTAATAATCCCTACATCAAGCATAGAACCTAACACATAACGGGAAATAAATGTTTCTTGAATAAATAATTGATTGAGCCAGCATGCTAATTACATGTCCCTACTGATATAAGGCCAGTCATTAACTTAGGTTACTCCCTAAATAGAAGAATTATAAAGAGTAAGGACATTTTCTCTTCCTTATCCTATGCCTACTTCCACCAAATCCCCTTCTCTCATTCCCTGGCCAGAAATTCCATTAAATGAGGACACCTTTAAATCTATACCTAAGACGTAAAATTCAAGTATCCCCAACGAAGAAGCGATACTTTGGCGTAAATTTACGTTAGCTTGCAAATTTGTGACATCAGCTACTCACCCAGTACAGTCTGCTGCTCCTACAAATACAATGTCTGGAACATGGATTCATCCTGTGTGATTATCACCCACTCCATGCAGCCTGGCTACCTAATTAACTTCTTGGCCTAAGTTGCATGTACCTGGGTTCCCTCCTGAAGGAGAAACCCCATCCCTGAATCCCAGTCAGCAATTAAGAGCCCTGGCTTTCTTGCCCTCCACTGTCCCCAGGGAAGACTTTGCTTCCCAGGGATTCTTCTTAGGGAGGCCTATAACCAAACCTGCCCTGAAAACCCTGCTGCCCATGATGGTAATCTTTTGTTCTTTGATTGGCAACCCCTTGGCCATTCACCTCTGCCTGAATGGTGACCTAACTTTTGCTTCCCATCCTCTAATTTAGGCTTGCAGCACTCTCCCCAAGTCTCCTCCTACCCTAGTCACTTCACTTTAACTCTTGCCAGTTCTAGCTTGGTGCCAGTTTACACCTACTTCCACTGGAGGAATCTCTGCACTTCTATCTGCCTTAGTCACATGGTTTATGACTCTAAGAGGATAAAGGATGGGGAGGGAATAGATACAACAAGGATAAAAACTTCCATCTGCCTCACATGTTTTGGCAAGAGCCAGAACTGGTTGGTGGCACTGGATTTAAATTCCGTGCATTCAGACAGAATTTCCTCAAAAAGATCTCTAACTATAGCTTCTCTGTCCTGGCCTGAGAACCCTCTTGCAAGCAATGACCCTCTAGGTTGAGGCCAAATACCCAGGACTAGCCAATTCCAATGGAACGTGGGCATCAGCCAAGCTCACATGCCAAAGCAAATAGAAGAGAGAAGGGGCGCAGATGGAGAGACCAAAAGGGCATTTCCCAGTTCAGACATCAGCACCGCTTTTTTAAAGAGCTGTGTTTTTAAAATTCTGTTCATTCAAAAGTGTAAACTCTTGAGAAGAATGTTTTTCTTTCACCAGTAGCTCTCTCAATTTTTGTTTTGTTTTGCTATATTTACAATATTAGTTGGGCTTTATTTTTCTGTTGCACACTAGAAAATTTCATGTTTGATGTCAGTAAGATACATATAAGACACAAAGCACTGAAAGAAATTAATTCTTCACATGTCAGATGAGTAAGTAGAATGTTTTTAATCATAAACTTATTTACTATTTTAAACACTTTTAAAATTATTTCCTTTTATAGAATAATTTTATCATAAGTAGAAATATCTAATTTAAGAGAGGGCAGTGTTTTAAAGTAGGAAAGAAACTAGACTGAGATTCAGAATTTCTGAATTCTAATCCTTTTACCTACTGTGAACTTTGAGTAAGGTCTCAGACTTCTCATCTACAGAATGTAGAAATTGAACTAGGAGACTCAATCTTTTCTTTAGTTACATTCTTTTTCCTGTTTAATAACTTGATACACTGAGAGTATAGTACAGCAAAAAAAGAAATGCACTCGGATTCAAAAATTCAGACTTTAATTTTAATTTTGCCTTTAACTTTCTTTGTGACTTTGAGCATTTACCCTCTTCTGTTTCCTCACCTGAATAAAAAGGAAATGGAACAAATGGTGACTAAGGATATTTCCAGCTAAAATTTTATAACAAAAAAGTCTGTGGTATGTATGCTGACTTCCATTTGCACATAATACTTTATATTTTGCTCCAAGTAGTCTGAAAAGAATACATGCATTTGTAAAGCACTTGCCCAGTGTGCTGGAACAAACCCTTATCCACATGAACCTCGGTTCCCAAAGAGAAAAGCTTTCTTAAGAGCATCTTCACCTCTCTTCCAAGTACCTGTGGTCAGGCTCTAGAATCCAGCATAAACATTTTTATTAAAAGGCTTTATTCAAGTGACATCTGTAGCCCATGAAGCAAAGACAACTACACTCAAATCTAGTCTTTGTCTTCGGTTTATAAATAGACTATTTGGGGGAGGGGGAGAGTAACGTCTAAAAAGCTAAAAAAAAAAAAAAAGCCATCAAATAAACTTACTTTTACATTTCTCACATGAATATGTGCTTAATCCAAAAATATTATTGTGATTATGATTTCTGGATTTTTGTTAAAATGCCTTAAGTATTTAAGTAAAGTAACTTTGCTTCAAAAGGAAGTCAGAGTTACAGTCACGGGTGGTTTACAGAACATTTTCTGGTAGTCTTTGCTTCATTTCAATGTCTTGCCATGATTGGCTGTTGATAGCTACAAATAAGGAAGTCTTCAAGTCAGGGGATTTCTCAGTGGAAGTTCCCAGTTCAACACAAGGGAGAGCTCAGGGAGTTTTGAGTGGCATTGCTAGAGCTGTAGATAAAGCTTCCAGACCTTGTAATCGCCTACATCTTTAAAAGAGAAATAGTTTGTGAAGGAAGACTTGTATGGAGAAGAGGTAACCAAAACTTCAGTAGTTCCTACCGATTCTCAGCCTAACAAGGTTTCCTGGATGTCTTAAACTAAAGTGTTGCTGATTTGTTCTTCTCTTGCTTCTGCTAAGTGAGTAATTTATGACATGATTCAATAATGTCTTTGTATTCACTGTGATAGTTGGAAATTTGACCTTAAAAAAGTGGAGTCCCAGCTAAGACTAAAGGAAAATTTAAGATTCTGTGATCTTTTTACATTCTTCCCAACTTTTAAGACAGAAGTTGTGTCTTTACTTGAAATGATTTTTTTTAAGTTTATATCTGGAATATGAGTCTTCTCTAATAAGTGGTTTTTATAACATAATGTTAACACTTTTAAAATATATGTATTTAGCATAAGTTAATTTCTATATAGCTTACTAGATTGAAAAGTACACTAAAACTGTAGATACTATGTTTATTTTTGGCTAAAATCTTAAAGATCAATTTTGGTCTGATCCAGTGCATCTATTCAAACATTAACCCAAGTTTAGTATTTTTCCACTTCCTATGAAACACATATTAATGAATATATCTTTACAGTAAAATATTAACCTGTAGACACCTTTGCATATCCTATCTTGAAACCTTTAAACTTACACAATTAGAATAATCTAGTCTTATTCTATTACCAATTGGCTTTTATGTTCACAATCAAAAATGAATACTAAAGATTGTGTAGTATTTTCTTAAAGATTTTCTTAAGAATAATCCTAGGAAGTGTTGATTAAATATCAAGAATCATTATCACAATTATTATATTAGTAGCTGCCATTTATTGAGTGTATGCTGGAGGAAAACAGTCACAGGGCCTTCCAGCTAGTGGCAAAGATAAGGCTTAAACATGAATTCACATCACTTCTTTTTTCATAGCTCTCTGTTAACACTGCCCTGCCTTCTTACAACATTAAAACAGTATTTTGAGATGCCTTATCCAAATGCAAAATGTTGTGGCAGCGGGGCGAGGAGATGACTTAGCCAAGGTCACAGAGCAGCCAAGTCATTCATAGAAGCTTAGAAGTAATTCAGTCCTAGGTCTGCTTTCTCCTCACTCATCCACCCCATCTCCTCAATCCCTGTGCTCAGGTAAAACTACACATGAGTCTGCCTCCATGCAGGAGTGGGGTGCGGGGGGATGCAGGCTGTATACCAGATCCAACCTGACTGAGGTTCCTGCTAGCAGTAACATCCAGTTATTTCTCTTAAACATCTGTTACCATGAAAGAGATGGCCGACTGGAAAATTTAAATAAATCTGTTAAATTCCTCCAAAAAAGTTCTGGTTGGAATTTCATGAAACTTATGCACTAATTTGAGGGAAATGGTTGTTCTTGTAGTAGAGAAACTTCTTGTCAGCAAACATTCTTTCTCTCCACGTATTTAAGGGCTCAGGAAATATATAGGTTTTTTGTTTATTGTCAAATGTATTCCAGTATTCCTTGTTTTATCTTCTTTGTGTGTGTTATTTAATATAGACATTCTTTCCACTGTATTTCCTACTAAATACTGCTGGCATTTAGGGAAATTCTTGATTTTATAACTTTATCTTGCATCCACCATTGTATTGATTCTTTATTTGTTCTAAATTATTTTAGGTAATTCACACGTGATGCCTAGACAGGAAAAATGTAATTTTTCTCCTCTTTTTTTCCTTCTCACCACATTGGCTAGAACTTGTAAAACAGTGTTTAATAAAAGAGAAGATAGCAGCCAACTTTGTCTTGTTCTTACCTCAGTGGGGATTTCCCTAGCGGTTAACATTAAGGATAACATTTGCTGTTGGTTTCAGATAAATAAATTTATCATAAAAACCAAATAACTACCAAATGTACTTCTAACCCTAGTTTACTAAAGGTGTATCAAGATTTCATGTTAAACTATATTTACTGTCTTTTCGGTATCATTAGAGACAACTGTACAGTTTTCTGCTTTAAATTATATAGTGTTCTGCTGTTACGCAATACAGTAATTGCATTTTCTAAAAATACAGTATAGACATGATTTCTATATCAAAAATAACGTCTCAGTAATAAAGGTAGGTTTATAGTTATAAAGTATATTTTGTTTATGCTCTGGTTAAAATAATAAGTTGGTTGATGAAAACAAACCAAACCAAACCTATACATTTCCTTATTTTCTCTTCAATCCACATGCTTAGATGCCTGTCTTCTATTATTTCGGCTTCACAATTCAAGTCACAATTCATATTAACAGAAAAGAATGAAAACAATGTGACATAGGCAAGGAACCCTGTCCAGGCAGAGTAACCTGATACGGAAACAAAGCAGCTGTTCTTATACTTTGTTCAAAAAGCTTTTTCCCCTATTATGACAGTGCTAGTTGCAGATCACAATTTAGTTGCAACTAACAGTGGTATGCAAAATGTGTGTCTAAATTAATTAATCTTATACTAATTTATATTAAGGATACATATGCAGAAAAAGAAATGTCTGTAATTTACTGAGAATTTTTACTTTCATATTCATAAGTGAAATTAATCTGTATTTTTATTTTCTGATAAAAATATCAAAATTTTCCATAATCTAAAAAAGTTTAATGGGCGTTATTTGCTCCTTGAAATGTTTAAAGAACAAAGTTGAACACTGCTCATTTTGGGCACTCACTTTTTGAAATAATTCTTCAAAATTTTTCTAATGTTTTCTGTTGTCGATATGTTCCGAATTTTTGCTATTTTTTTCATACAGTTTAGGTTATTCGTTTTGTTTATAAATGATCCTTTTCATCAAGATTTTCAAAAGTATTAGAGTACATAGTATTCTCTTGTACTTTTTTATAATCTTCATAACTATGTGAAAAACCTTTTTTTTTTAATTTTGTGCATTTATGTTTTCTCTCTCTTTTTTTTCCTGATCGGACATGTCAAAGAGTTAATGTCTTACATGTATCACTTTTATGGTTAATTCTTTTAAAAAATTTTTGTTCTCATCTTTATTAATATTTCTTAATGACATTTTAAAATATTTTACTTTTCTTTTTCTCAGTTTTTGAGTTGAATGCTTAGTTCATTTATTTTTATTCTTTCTTGTTTTGTAATGAAAGTATTTAAGTCTACAAATTTTTTCTGAGTACACATTTTAACTGCATTTTTAGTTTTCTTTTCTTGCGGTGTCTTTGTCTGGCTTTGGTATCACATTAATCCTGGCTTCAAAGAATGAGTTAGGAAGTATGTTTCCTTCCCCTATTTTTCAAGAGTTTGAGAAGGATTGGTGATAGCTATTCTCTAAGTGTTCGATAGAATTCATTAATGAAGCCATCTGGTCCTGAGCTTTTCTTTGTTGGGAGTTTTTGATTACTGATTCAATTTCTTTATTTGTTATAGGTTTGTTCAGATTTTCTATTTCTTCTAGATTCAGTTTGATATCACTTTTACATTATCATTATTTTATGGGTTTTAATTGCAATTTTATGTCCTCTTTGATCGAAGAGTTATTGTTATTAGACTTTATTTTTTAGAACAGTATTAGATTTATAGAAAAATTGAGCAAACACTACAGAAAGTTTGCATATATCACCCAGCCTCACTCTACCCCCACCACACAGTTTTCCCTATTATTAACATCTTACATTAGTATGGTACATTTGTTACAATTGAGGAAACAGTATTCGTACAGTATTCGTACAGTTTTATTAACTCAGTCCATAGTTTATTCAGATTTCCTTATTTTTGCCTTTTTTCGCTTTTTAAAAAATCGAAATAAAATTCAAATAACAAAATTCTTTTAGATACTATTATAAATTGAATTGTTTCCTTAATTTCCATTTTGAATTGTTTATTGATGGTGTGTAGAAATACAGCTGATAATTTTGAGTGCTAATCATCTATCCTGCAACTTTGGTAAATTCATTTATTAGAGCTAGTAGTTTTCTTGTGTATTCTTTGGGATTTTTCCATATATAGAATAACGTCATCTGCAAACAGAGATATTTCACTTCTTCCTTTCTAATTTGGATGGCTTTTATTTCTTTTTCTTGTTTAATTGCTCTAACTAGAACTTCAGGACAATTTTGAAGAGCAGTGGTCAAAGAGCATTCTTCTCTCATTTCTGGTCTTAGAGGGAAATCTTTCAGTCTTTTCATCACTGAGTAGCATGTTAGCTGTGGGTTTTTCATAAATTATCATGTTGAGAAAGTTCCCTTCTATTTGTGGTTTTCTGAGTCTTTTTTTATTTTATCATGAGAGGATGTTGGATTTTGTCAAATGTCAATGGAGAGGGGAGAAAAAAATGGCATAGATGATAAAGGCTCTATTCATCCCTCTGGCGACCAGATCAAAGTTGTGACAGAAACAAGGAGCAACAGCAAAGAAAAATCACCTGGGATCTAGATGAACAAGCCATACAACTAGGGAGAAATCCAAGAAAGCACTGTGCAACGGCAGAATGTAGGATGGGGCGAGGATGTGGGGCGACCTGATCTCAAGTGGCTGAGTGAGACGGAGGCTGCGGCAGTGGCAGCAGCAGCGGCAGTGACGGACCTGCTCTCTCTGCTCTCTGCACACAGAGGACACAAGGGACTTATAGGGGGATATTGTCGGTATGAGGGTTAAGTAGAGACTCGCTCAGTACAGAAGTGCCGGCAATATCCATTGTTCCCTGTTGAGCCCTCCCCACTCCCAGTACACGGACACAACACCACCATAGCTGTGACATCATCAAACTGGATAACAGAGGTCACTCTGCCCAGAGGATTCGCAGAAATCCCGCCTTCCCCAACCTGGCCCCCACCCAAGCCACATCCAGGTATATCCTCAGCGAGTTGGATGCGCCTTGCTGAGCAGCGCCTAGACACACACTGGAGGCAACTGGCCTTGGTTTCTGGTGTGGCCTTTTGAGGCAACTATAAGCACAGCATCTGTGGATTGCTTGCTGAATCTTCACAGGTGGCTCTGGAGTGGTAGAGGCTTGGGCTAAATTTGGCCTATAGCTGAACCCCTCTCAGGACTGTGCCACTGGACACCTACTTCACAAATCTACACTAATAAGACCGGGAAACTTAGGAGCTTTGCTTAGTACATAAAAACAGACACAGAAAGGAGGCCAAAATGAGAAGACAAAGAAGCAGAAACCATATGAGAGAAGAGAACAGAGATCCAGATATAATGGAAACAAGTAATCTAACAGATGCAGAGTTCAAAATACTGGTTATAAAGATGCTCAATGAACTTTTGGGAAATGTAGAGAACTTCAACAAAGAGATAAAAATGGAGATGGAGATTATAAGAGGGAACCAGTCTGAAATGGAGAACACATTATCTGACATGAGAAGTATATTAAATGGAGTAAACAAAGGAATAAACAAAATGAATAAAGAAGAAGATCTCATGCCCTATCTAGAGGACAGGAAAGCCAATCAGGACACTCAAACAGAATGGCAAGAAAAAAGAGGCCAAGACTATGAAGATGATTTAAGGAGGATATGGGACACTATTAAGGCTCCAAATATTCATCTGATCGGCATAAGTGAAGAAAATCAAGATGTCGAACAGTTGTTTGAAGAAATAATATGGAAAACTTCCCTAACCTGGTGAAGGAAATGAACGTAAAACCCCAGGAAGCTCAGAGGATTCGAAAAATCAGGGATCCAAAGAAGCCCACACCAAGACACATAATAATTAAAATGCCAAAGTTTAAATATAAAGAAAACATTATTAAAGCAGCAAGAGAAAGACCAATAATTACATATAAAGGAACACTCATACGACTGGCAGCTGATTTCTCAAGAGGGACTATGCAAAATAGAAAGGCTTGGCAAAAAATATTCGAAAGAATGAAGACCCAGGATATACAACCAAGAATAATTTATCCAGCAAAGCTATCATTTAGAGTTGAAGGACAGATAAAGAGCTTCCCAGACAAAAGTAAACTAAAGGAATTTATCACCACCAAGCCGGAATTACAGGAAATGTTGGAAGGACTTCTTTAAGAAGAAAAAACATGTATCAAAAACAGGAATAAAGAATGGTAACAACTACATTCCTATCAATAAGTACCTTAAATGGAAAAGAATTAAGTGCTCCAACCAAAGGATGGAGTGGCTAAAAGGATAAGAAAACAAGAACCCTACATATAAAAAGGAAGAGAATGGAAAAAGATATTGCTGTGATGAACCTAGACAGTATTAAAGTCAGATAGAGAAAGATAAATACTATATGATTTCACTTATATGCAGAATTTAAGGTATAAAAAGAACAAACTAATCAAAAACAGACTCACAAATATAGTGGACAATTTGGTGATGCACAGAGGGGAGAGGGGTTTGGGTGGCTGGGAGAATGGGGTGAAGGGTTAAAGAAGTACAAATTAGTAGCCGATGGATGGTCACCGGGATGGGAAGCATGGCATATGTAATGCAATTAGCATTAATACATTGGTTAGGTGGAGGGTCAGGGGAGGGAGGGAGCAATTGGGGATATCATTTTACTAACTATATAGATGTCTAACCAATGTACTCTATACTTGAAACTAATTAAAATTTTAAAACAAATAAATAAATAAATCAGCAACACATGGCTTAAAAGAAAATGTCAATGGAGATGAACATGTAGGGTGTTTTTCCTTTGTTCTATAATGTGGTATACTGCATTGAATGATTTTCTTATGTTTAACCACCTTTACATTCCAGGGATAAATTGTACTTGGTCATAATGCATAATTCATTTAATATACTGTTGAATTCAGTTTATTAGCATTTTGTGGAGAAATTTTGCATCTTTATCTATAGGAATATTGTTTTTTAGTATTCTTTTCTTGTAGTGTCTTTGTCTGGCTTTGGTATCGCAGTAATCCTGGCTTCATAGAAGGAGTTAGGAAGTGTTTTTCTCTCCTCTATTTTTTCAAGAGATTGAGGAGGATTGGTGTTAGTTATTCTCTAAGTGGTAGAATTCACCAATGAAGCCATCTGGTTCTGAACTCTTTGTTGGGGGGGGTCTTGATTACTTATTTAATTTCTTTATTTGTTATGGGTTTGTTCAGATTTTCTACTTCTTCTAGATTCAGTTTTGGTAGTTTGTTTCTGGGAATTTGTAACATTGCATCTAGATTATCTAATTTGTTGGCACACAATTATTCATAGGATTCTCTTATAATATTTTTATTTCTATTTGGTTGGTGGTAATGTTCACACTTTCATTTATGATTTTTGTTATTTGTTATTCTCCCTTTTCTCATAATCCTAACATTTTGTCAATGTGATCTTTTCGAAGAACTGACTTTGACTTCATTGATTCTATTGTTTTTCTATTTTCTGTTTCATTTATCTCTGTTCTAATCTACTGCATCCCATAAGTTTTGGTATGGTGCAATCTTGTTTTATTTTATCTCTAAGTAAATCTAAGTTCCCTTGTGATTTCCTTTTTGACCCATGGCTGTTTAAGAACACATTGTTTAATTTGTGCATATTTGTAAATTTTCCAGTTTTCCTTCTGTTATTGATTTCTAGCTTCATTTGTTTTGGTTGGACAAACTACTTTGTATGATGATTTCAATATTTTTAAATATATTGAGACTTTTTTTGTGACCTGATATTTGATCTATCCTGCAGAAGGTTCCATATCCATCTGAGAAGAATGTGTAATCTGCTATTGTTGGGTTGAGTGTTCTAAATATATTTATTAGATTTAGTTGGTTTATACTATTCTTCAAGTCCTCTATTTCCTTTTGGATATTCTTTCTTCCATCTATTATTAAAAATTATGTAGTAACATCTCCAATTGTTATTGTAATACTGTCTATTTCTCTCTTCAGTTCTATCAATATTTGCTTCATGTATTCTGGGGTTCTTTGTTTGGTGTGTATGTGCATAATTGTTATATCTTCTTGATCAATAACTCTTTTGTCACTACAAAATGCCCTTCTTTGTCTCTTATAACTGTTTTTGACTTAAAAGCACTTTTGTCTGATAATAGCATGGCCACCCCATCTCTCTTTTGGTTAGTAATTGCATAGAAAATCTTTTTTCCATCTTTTTACTTCTAACTTATTTGTGTCTTTTGATCTAAAGTAAGTCTCTTGTAAACAGAATATAATTTGATCATATTATATCATCCATGCTTCCGACCTCTACCTTTTGATTGGAAAAATTAATTCATTTATATTTAGAGTAATTACTGATAAAATAATTACTCTGTCATTTTGCTATCTGATTTCTGTATGACTTATAGCATTTTTCTGTTCCTCATTTTCCTCATTACTGCCTTTTTTTGTGTTTAATTAATTCTTTTCTGTGTACCATTTTATTCCCTTCTCATTTTCTTTTTTTTTTTTTTTTTAAGATTTGTCTTAGTGGTTACTGTGGTGATCAAAATTAGCAACTTAAACAATCTTATAACAATTCAATTTGAATTAATATGAACTTAACTTTAATAATATATAAATACTCTACTGAACAGCTTGGTTCCCTCCTTTCTGTTGTTGTAATCACAAATTTCATTTTTATACATTGCATGCTCATTAACATAAATTTATAATTATTTTTAAACATTTGTCTTTAAATCACATAGGAAATAAAAAGAGGAATTAGAAACCAAAACTATGATTATGCTAAATTTTTTGTTTCCCTTTGTAGTTGTCTTTACCAGCATTAATTTTTTTTGTATGACTTTAAATTATTATCTATTGATACTGACTTTAATGTTTCTTGTAGTAGAAGTCTACTAGCAATAAACTCCAGCTTTTGTTTATCTCAGAATGTCTTAGTTTGTCCTTCATTTTTTGAAGAATAGTTTTGTCGAAGAATTCTTGGTTGACATCTATTTTTTTCCAGCACTAAATATGTCATCCCACTGTCTTCTTTCCTCCATGATTTCAAAGTGAAATTGACTGTGTTCTTATTGAGCATGCCTTGTACATAATGGGTCACTTCTCTCTTGCTACTTTCAGGATTCTTTCGTCTTTAGCTCTCAGTGTTTTGATTATAACGTACCTCAGTACGGCTCTCTTTGTCTTTAGCCTACTGTTGTTTATTGATCTTCTCAAATATACAGATTCGGTATTTTATCAAGTTAAGAAGTTTTGGCCATTATATCTTCAAATATTTTTTCTGCTCCTTTTCTCTCACTTTTTCAGAGCTTCTATAATGCATATGTTGTTTCACTGGATGTTGTCTCACAGGTCTCTCAGACTCTTCTCACTTTTCTTCTTTTTTCTTTCTGTTCCTCCAGCTAGATACTTTCCATTGTCTTATCATCATATTCAGTGACTCTTTCTTCTGCCTGCTCAAATCCATTGCCAAACCCTTCTAGTAAATATTTCGTTTCACTTATTATACTGTTCAGCTCCAGAATTTCTATTTGGTTCCTTTTTATAATTTCTATCTCTTTATTGATGTTTTCATTTTGTTCTCATTATTTTCTTGATTTCCTTGGGTTCTTTGTTCATGATTTCCTTTAGCTCTTTGGGCATATTCAAGACAATTGATTCGAAGGCTTTTTCTAGTAAGCCCAGTGTCTAGGTTTTTTCACGGTAAGCTTTTAAAGACATTTTAAATAATAATTATGGCTACTTATTTACATTAAAAATCAACTGCATGTAGAATCAGTTACTTAAATTATAGAAATTATCTATATTAGCTAATATTTATTGAGTTCCATCTATAGCGCAGGCTCTGTTCATATATCTTATTGTACACACACACATATACACACAACCTTTGAAGCAAGTACTATTGTAATATGCATTTGACAGATGAAGAAACTGACGCATAAGATTAGTAAAGTCATATTGTTAGTAAATGGCAATATCAACATATGAACGAGACTATTTTAACTCAGAATTCTCACATATAACCAGCATAAATTAGCCTATCTCAGCTTGAGTTTGCTTTTGGGGGGGGAAGGGTGGGAAATTACCACTTAGGTCTCAGATTGGTGGTTTCACATTTCCTTAATATTAGCTGTAATAGCCATCTTAACTTCAAAAACATCCAAATGTGCAACTTAGAATTTCAAGTGTGATGCATGTCATAAAAGACAGAGTGAACTAGGAATTCATTGGTGAGCCCACAGTCCTAACTTGAAAGAGGAGTCAAGTGAGGTCTTGCTTACAATCAGATTATTTATTTGAGGACTTTATAGACCAAGTAAAACATAACAGAAAAATCTAGGATGAGGAAACCACATTAGCAAACACCTAAAAAGGATAGAACAGGAAGCATTCAAAGTATCAAAAGAAGCCCAAAAATCACCAGGAAGGAGGATATGAGTCTACAGAAGGAGGAAGAAGCCTCACACCATGCTTAAATTTTGGATTTTATTTTAAGGGTAATATGAAACCAAAGAGAAATTTTAGGCGATACAGAAACATAATAACATTTAGAATTTGATGAGAATAAAAGTGAGAACAATGAGGACGCTCATGTGGTAAATATAAATTGGTGGTGGCTTGAACCAGGGGTGGCAGGCAACAGAGACACAGTGACAATGAGGCCAGAGTGTGACAATAGGAACACAGAGTATATGTATGTAAGGAATGTTACAGAGTAGTATTCACATGAGTTTTCTTATCGAGTAATTGAATGTTGGGAAGTAAGAGTTTTATATCTTTGTTATATGGGCAATGTTCTCTTTCTTCCTCTATTTACATAAAAAAAATGAACATTCAATTTTTAATTCTGATTGTATTTACCATTAAATTTAAAGAAACTAAAAGTATGTTCAGTTGTCATAGAATAAGATCCTATCTATCATTTCTTCATTTCTACACGTAGAAGATAAGAAAATGAGTAAATTAGAAATTTTTCTTTCCTGACACTTCTCTTTCACTCACTTGAGTTTTTGTTACTCTAATCAGGATGTTTAGAACACATTATTATTAAATTATGTATTTATACTTTATATCTTAAAAATTCTTTTTAATATTCTCGTATTTGTAACAATTTGTATTTAATCTAATATTTAAATTATTTCAAATATTTATAAATATTTCTTTTATATCAGAATTTCACCTTTGTTTTTTTAATTTTGATCCCTTCTTGACCAACTGAAGTATATCTTTAATTATTTCAGGAAATGAGTGGTATATTTCTGAAACTTGAGGTATCTAAGAATGTCTTTGTTTTTCTTCCTTATGCGAATGATAACTTGGGTGAGTATAGACTTTGTAGGTAAAACCTTTCCCAGGCAACTGTAGATGCTATTCTATTTAACTTATGAAGTACAATGTTGAAGATAAATCTACTTTTCTTTATTTTTATGACTAATTTTTTTTCTACCTAGAAACTTGTTGAATTTGTTCTCATACTTTAGATACAGGTAATCTTCCCTCACCCTCTCAAGCCTGGACTAAGGCCTCTCCAATGTGTTTTCCGAGTATCCTACTCTTATCCCTATTATAATATTGTAATACCACATTGTGTAGTAATTGCCTGCTTCTCATATGTAGGTCACCCACAATAGCACTGAGTTTTTTTTAAGTAGGACTGTGTCTTGGTCATCTTTATATCCCTAACTTTTAGCATATATCAAGTATTCACAAAATATTTGCTGATAAAATGAATTAATTGGTAAATCATTTAATATCAAATTATTTTACCATGATAAGTCAGCGTCTGGTCTCTTTAATATGTTTCATAACTCATTGAGTCCTTTTATCTCTGGTTTGGATCAAAGTATTACTTCAGATATCTTTTGATATATTTTTCATTATTTCTGTTCCATTTACTCTGATCTCTTCTTCAGGAAGTTAGAGCACTATCTTTCCGCTACTCCATTTAATGGTTTTCATCTATTTGTCCTTTCCAGTCACATTTTAAGAGAGTTTTTCAAGATTTAACTCTAATCATTGATTTAAAATACTGCAGTACTGACTCCATACTTGATTATATCCAAATAATGTTTGAATTTTGCCATTGCAAGTTCTATGTCCTTACAGCCTTAACTTTTTCAACTTCGTTTTTACTTCTTCCTGCATCTTAACTAGGTCCCCCCCGCCTTATCTTAGTAAAATGTCTTATATTTCATCACTTATTTCATAGAAAATGCAAGCAGTTATTTCCATTTACTTATGCTTCTGGTAAACCATTTCCAAAGTGTTCACTTTCTCTGCATCGTGAGGACTCTGTACTTCCTTTATGCAGCATAATCTTTTCAAAGGGATACTTTGTCTTATATTTACTCATTCTAAGCTTTGTGTATGCTTTACTAACCAGATGTATGGATTTTCTTTGGTTCTTCTCATTACCTGCCTTATTTCTATTAGTTTCTTGACCTGAGAGACAAGTAGACATGCATACATCTCAGTTAAATTTAGGCCTGAAGCTGATATTTATCAATTTTGTCACTATTGGTTTTGGCCTATAGTGGTATCTCTCACCTTTATTGCCTAGTTGTTTTACTATGAAGAGAAGAATTTCTGGTTAATCAGAAATAATCATTGCTCTTTTCCTTGATAGGAGCCATATGTGAATAATAAAACTCCTAGTGAGAGTCAAACACACAGCTGTCTGCCCAGCCCCTTTTGTTATTGGCCTTGCATATCCTTAAATACAGAATATCACATCTATCAACTCCCACTGAAATTATGTTGGTGTATTTCAAACCACAGGTCCAAAATGGATAATAGAGAGAAATACTAATGGGGGACACTGGGGCAAGGAGGTGTAAAATATTACTTGTAGGTAATGCATAGTAGTGGGGTTACTGTCCATTTCATTAGAAGGTATCATGAGGCAGATAGTTTTCTTACTATCCTTCAGGCCAGCAGATTTGATCACCTTCAAACAACAAAGTTCATGTCCATTTCAGCCTCACTGTTGTTACAAACAGTGAAAATCCTGTCAAATTTCATCACTAGTTTTCTTGTCAGCAGGGTTACAGCCATTCTTTTGATGACCTTTTGTAACAGGAAAAGGCACCCCTCTGCGGAATATTCAAGCCCAAGGGGGCAAGGCTGGCAAGTAAGCACCTCTTACAGCTGGATGCCCTGTCCAGGGTATAGCCTGCTCAGCCATACACACTGAGCCTGGTCATCAATCCTACCTTTCGATGCTATTATGAGTTCTCATATTTTTCTGATTTTTCATCAGGCATTTAGTTTAGGGAATCTGAGACACAAACAGCTAGTCCAGATGTCAGCCTAAATCAGAAGTCAACCAGATTCTATTAATAGTGATATTTCACATCAAAGATTTGAGTGAGATCATTGATGCATACCTGACATTCCAAGTTATAGTGTTTATATTGGCAGCTTTCCTTATCCCAAGATTTGTATTCAGAATTCTCGATAAAATATTAAGCAGTTTTGAAAATAGGTCCTAAAATATTTTTAATAAGCCTGCAGCTCTCATTTTCATCCTACTCTACCTCCACAGTACTGCTTGTTAACCTAAGGTATGTAGAAGTATGAGTAAAGAAAAATTGGAGTAAAAAGATATCATTAATTTAAAAATAATTTTAAAAAGATTTCCTCAAATAAATGTCTTAACTCAATCCATACTCTTAACAAAATATACTATATGTCAATTCTAAAAACTTCATCATCATTCTAGAAAAAGGAAAATGTTTGATGCTATTTTAGCATAAAATTTATCTATCTACCCCAGCATTCATATATGTTTCACACACTGAAGAAGTATGCAACCACTTTTCTACATAACTACAACATCATGGGAGTAGAAAGAGAGAAATATATACATTTAATAAATGTGTATGTTTAATTTTTTCTTCCTTATTCAAAGTTTTTAGCACTTCCATATTTTAAATTTGTATGCATTCAGTTTTAGATTCTAAGTGTATTGTTAAATTCTACTACTTTAATTAGAAATCACCAAGCATCTCCTTCAATATTCTCCAAACCAGTGCTAGATAAGTCGGACTCCATTAAAATTAAAATTTCCTGCTCTCCCTAAGACATTGTCAAGAGAATGAAAAGCCAAACCACAGACTGGGAGAAAATATTTGCAAAAGATGCATCTGATTTTCTGGAATAAACAAAGAACACTTAAAATTCAACAATAAGAAAACACAAACAACATAATTTTGAAGCGGACCAAAAACCTTAACAGATATTTCACTAAAGAAGATATACAGATGGCAAATAACCATATGAAAAGGTGCTCCACATCATATGTTACCTGGGAAATAAAAATAAAAACACAATGAAATACCACTACATACATATTAAAATGGCCAAAATATGGAAGTGACACCACCAAATACTAATAAGAACATAGAGCAACAGAAACTCTCATTCATTGCCAGTAGGAATGTTAAATGGCACAGCCACTTTGGAAGACAATTTGGCAGCTTCTTATAAAACTAAACATATTCTTATCATACAATCCAACAATCATGCTCCTTGGTACTTACCCAAAGAGGTTAAATATTTATGTTCGCACAATAATCTGAACACTAATGTTTATAGCAGCTTTACTCATAATTGCCAAAACTGGGAAGTGACCAAGGTGTCCTTTAGTAGGTGAGCAGATAAACTGTGGTACATCCAGAGAATGAGATATTCTTCAGTGCTAAAAAGAAATGACCCATTAAGCCATAGGAAAAAAAAAAAAAAAAAGAAATGGAGGAAACGAAATGCATAATACTCAATGAAAGAAGACAATAATAAAAGGCTACATATTGTATGATTCCAACTATGTGACATTCTGGAAAAGGCAAAACTGTGGAGACAGTAAAAAGATCAGTGATTGCCAGAGATAGGTAGAGCACAGAGAAATTTTAGGGTAGTGAAACCACTCTAGTACAGAATAATACTATAATAATGGATAGATGTCATTACACATCTGTCCAAACCTATGCAATATATATATACGTACACACTAAGAGCGAACCTTAATGTAAATTATGGACTTTGAATGGCAATGATATGTAAATGTAGGTTCATCATTTGTGACAAATGTACCACCTTGGTGGGAGATGTTGATAATAAAAGAGATTTATTCATGTGTTGATGAAAGGGAGTATATGGGAAATCGCTGTACTCTAAAAAATAAATTCTTGTTTTTGTTTTTGTTTTTTTACACCTACAGCACCTGGTATTCCTAGGTGGTCTCCCATCCAAGCACTAAGTACTAACCAGGCCCGACCCTGCTTAGCTTCCGAGATCAGACGAGATTAAAAAGTAAATTCTTTAAGAAAACAGTTTTGTGTTATCACATTTAACTCAACTATCACAAGAAAATTGTTCGACTGGTCACACTGTTATATTCAAAAAGTTTCTGTTTGTTAAAAAAAAGTTTTTAAAACTATGTTTGGCTTTGGCTTTTAAAAATAAGTCCAATATTTTAAAACACACTGCAACTTGGCAAGTATGTAAATCCTTGAATTTATCAGTTAAGGGAAAAAAGTGCAAATGTCCATGGTTCAGAAGCATAATTGGGGCAGCCAGAACCTGATCCTCCTGCTCTAAAAGAAAAGATCACAAGATGCTGGACTCCCTTCGGGAAATAGCAGCTTCTAAGTTAATGGACCATATGACCAGTAAAGAAAAGCAGCTCAATAACTCCAGACCTAGGCTTGAACATTTCAGAATGAATAAAAAATCATGGGCTGAAGATCTTCTTCAGGCACATCTTGGCCAAGATCACAGGGACAGGAGAATTCTCAACTTAGGAAATTTCATCAAGTCTATGAATATAAAGTTATTTTCTAGCGCAGGCTCTGTCTGACAAAAATATGGTCTTTTATTCATGGTCATTTTAATTTTGCCTATCAAATTGCTGCTTCAACGAATTTAGTATGCTTATTGTTGACTGTGAGGTCTTTTCAAAACGCCACTAACCTATGTCAAATATGTGCAAAAGCAGTGAGAGTTTAAAAAATATTTTTAAGTAATAGGTCATCACCATGGAAGATTCTGGGAGTGTGACATGCATTCAGCCAGGTACACTCATGCTCCACTCAATGTGAAGAGTCCCTGCCTTCACTGTTCTCAGAAAGCTTTCACATGTGCTATGGATTTGACTGCTCTCTTTTCCTGAAGGAAATCCCAGGAAAAACTTTGGTCGTGGGAAGGAGCTAGCATAATATGAGTGACTTGGGACAATATCGTTCAGTTGCAGAGCCTTCTAAACTTTACCACGTGCTTTTGCTTACATTACCGGATTGATCTATCAAGTGGAGTATGTTGTCATTGTCCTCATTTGTCACAGAAAATTAAAGTTCATTAGGTTAAGCAACTTGCCTTTAGCTTAGATACAGCAGGTATCAGAGCTAAAACTGGGAGTATAGTCACTTTTCTTGAGTTGTCTAAAATTTCTATCTTGGAGAATATTAAGCATGGCTAGGAAATGGAAAAATGGGAGGTCTTAATTCTTGGGAAATTTTCTATAAAGGTCTTGCTTTTTCCAACTATTCAACTTTGGCAAATTCATTTAGTAAAAGGAGTTACTAGTTGGGGAAAAATCCAATGGGTGTGTGTGGGGCGGGGGTTTCTCATAGTAGGGCCTTAATCACCTTAATCACTTTCGCAGACGGATCTGTTGAAAATACGGGGTACTGGGCTTTCACCCAGTTGCTCTGAACGCCAGGAATCTCTAGGGGTGAGTTGGTAGAATCTACACCTTCAACAAGTCGTTAGGTGTCCGCTAACTACCATAAAGGATGATGTTAGACCTGTTACTTACTGTTTGACAAAAATCTAGCTAAGAGCTTCAGGTGACCTTTAAATTTGACATTTGACGCCTTTCAGCGGCTGTTTACCCGGCGAGGTGGGGCGGGGCTTCGTCGAGAAGGGCGGGAGGGGCGCGGCCGGGCCGGGCGGGGTGTAGGGTGATGGCTTAATGCCACCGCGCGCAGGCGCTGCCCTCTGAACTGGAACGGAAAACAACTTCCGGTTGGAGTCACTCGGCCAGGCGCCGCGGACACGAAGCGTAAGCGATTGGCGCGGAATCCCCGAACTGTGAGTAAGAAACTTCGTGAGCGAGTTGGTGTGTCCCTCCCGTCGAGCATGGCGACGGAGAACTTGTGTGTATGAGTGAGAGGGATGCGAAGGCAGTATGGGAGCCGCAGGGAGAGAAGCCGAGTTGCTGCGGAGACCACCGGTTCTCAGAATGAGGAGGGACCGTGCGAGAGAAACCACCGGGGTCAGCGTCTCGGAGCGGACCCAGGAGGGGCTTTCCGGGCCCGCGACGTCAGCGTCGCAACGACGTCCCCGCCGCAACGTTCAAGGGGGAGGGGGTTTCTGCCCCACGCTGATTTGACTTCGCTGGGAAACCGGGGAGGCAGGGCTTGCGATGTCAGGGCGAGCAGTGGGGCCCGCCAGCGTGTCGTAGGCGTCTTTCGGGTTAGGGGCTGCCTTCCAGAAGCTTTCAAAAACTTAATAGGTTCTTTCTGTTGTTTTTCCCAAGGTTGTTGCACAGTTCTCTCTGCTTTCCTGTGGGGTGTCATCATAGCCTTGTCGATGAGAAGTTGGGTAACTTCCCCGAGGGTCACGGAGATAATGGGTGGCCGAGGCGGAAAGAGCAAAAGCAAACCCTGCCCCTAGTGGGAACCCAGGCAGTAGGTAAAGTCCCCACCCCTGTGTAAACTGATTAGCAACGAGTTACAAGTGTAAAAAGCTGTGCTTGTCAAGAGCGGAGGATACTCAAACGAAAGAGTAGTACTTTGTGAAATACATCGCAGATATTTTCAAAAACTACCAGTCTTTTGGTTTAAAATGCCCAGGTTTTGTATTGCTAAAGGTAGTCCCCACTCAAAAATTATGAAAATATTTTCCTATATTGTCTGTTAATCCTTTTTATAGTGATTTTATGCTTTACTCATTAAAACATCTGAAATTTATTTTTGTACATCGTTTAAGGTAGGGATTTAGCCGTTTCTCTTGAAATCAATTCCTTCCCAACTAGAAATACTACCTTAAAGTAGGAAATTTTTCTGTGTACATGGGTCTTTTTTTTTTCTATTGCTTTGTTCTTTTTACAAATACTAATCTCTTTGATTATGGCATTTTTTTAGTAACTCATAAAGCAAGTCGCTCTTCATTTGTCTTTTTCGAAATTTTCTAGAATATTCATTCTCTTTCAGGTAAAATTTAAAGTAAACTCTTCATCTTTCAATAAAGTAATCTTTTGGGATTTTAGCTATTATGTATTTTCCAATAAATTTTATTTCTCAAAAAAGTGTCTTTACTATTTCTAGCTTACTAGGATTTTTGCAGAGAATGGATTTTGAATTGTATCCAAAGTCCTTTTTTTTTTTTAATCTGTTTGCATTGGCTAGTGTTGACTGTTCATTTGATCTATATATTTCTTGTTCTTAGGACAATCTTCTTAAGTACTCCTTAACTAAACATTTTTATCAGGAATGTATTTGTCGTATGGCTTTTGGCACCCGTCATGACCTAGCATGTGGTGTTCTTCTTTGACCTACTAGGATAGTGAGTTATTTTAGTGGATTTCCAGGTTGTGAACCAAGCTTACACTTGCTCATGGAGTAATATTTAAGCATGTAGGTTCCTTTTTGGTAACATTTTTGTAATCAATAATTGAGTTTCATTTGTAGTCTTTGTGTTATCTTTGTCAAAGTTTGATATCAAGGTTATGCTGGTTTCTGAAGAAGAGCTGCAAAGAGTTCCTTCTTTCTCTGCTCTGAAGTAGTTTAGGTAGCATAAGGGCTCTCTGTCCTTTGAAGATCTGAAAGAATTCACTCATGAAATCATTTTGGCCTGAAAGTACATCGTTCTTAAAACAACAATATTGAGCAGAAAGATCCAGAACTTTAAACAAATCTCTTTTAGAGTAAATTGAAATAAGTGAAAGGGTCTGAAACACAAGTAATGGTAAGAACAAAGGAGAGCTATTGTACTGATCCTGATAGTATTTTTTTTACCCCTTTCCCCCAACCGCACCACTTTTTTTTCCATGGTCAGGGAAAATACTGTACCAGCTGAGGCTGATGATAAAATGTATTGCTGTTCTTTGTCCTCTATTCCAGTTACATTATAAAATAAAGAGTGTTGTTTCTACGTGGATAAGTTCTTCTATGCCCTGAAAGAAACCAGGAGTGAAACTCAACTGGAAAAGCATCAGTTTGTTTGTTGTCATTAGCTTCCCATTTTTGCCTGTAAATTTCTTATGTTAGAGATAATAACCAAGCTGGCATTCTTCTATAGCTAGATCCCATAGAGTGGTTTCAAAATGAATGGGCGAGAAAATACACAAGCTCAGCATGCTTGTACATATTTAAATATGAATTGAGAATCTTTGGCACAGTGCAGATATATATGTGTTATGTAGGCAGGTATATGTGTGTTATGTGCTTTATATGTGTACACACATATAAAACAGAGCTGGTCTCTAAGGAATACAATCTCACCAAAGCCCACCTTTTTACTCCACTAATAGTTTACTGTTAATATGTGGATAATAGTGTATTATGTAATCTTATATAAAATTATGTTATTAACTTATATAAAAGATGATTTAAATAACGTTGACACTATCAAGAAAATGACCTTAGGCAGGTAATGTAATTTAGCAATGTAGATCTGTGAACTATGAAGGATACTTCAAGATCCTCATAAGTGTAATTTACAGAGGGATGCAGTCATTATGTGAATGCTTAGATATTTGAGTATTTTAATTAATCTTCTGTTAATTTAGAAAAAAATAATTATTGACATGATTTGAGGGAGTGCCCTATGATGAAGAAAGATTGCATGTTTCTAGAAAAAAATAATTATTGACATGATTTGGGGGAGTGCCCTATGATGAAGAAAGATTGCATGTTTCTTTAAAACCATACCCATTATCCAAAAGTAAATGGTAAATAAAAATAGTCTATTGATGCAAAACTTCACTATTCTAATATTCTGGTGTGATGCTTTAGCTGTTACTACTATGTATCTGTTTTGTTTTCTAATACCTTATAAGCATGAATATTACTGTTTCAGCTCCTTTATGTTTAATTATATCAAGCCAAGTTTTAGTCTCTGTTTCCTCTAGGATTTATGCAGTGGCTGCCATTTCCCCCCTGACATCTTCTAGGCATGCTTCTATGATTTTCAATCGTGCATAGAGGGAAAGAGGAGGCTATTATCTTGAAGAGGTAACAAAAATCTCTTTATAGTCCAGGATCAAGATTCTGAGTCTTCATAAAAGGATGACAGAGGAAATGAAATAAACTGCCTTGGGGGTGGGTGGCTAGTTAATGTACCGACTCTTTTGAACTAGGTGCAGTATTTGACGATTTGACAATTGTTCAAAATAGTTAAAGAGAATTGGAATAAGTAATGGTACCAGGTCTTTTGGAACTGAATATAAGTCTTTGGGACCTATATAATACATGTCATGTAATCCCTAGTCTAAAGAAACATTTTTTATTGATTATAAAATACACATAACATGAAAGTTATCATCTTTACCATTTTTAAGTGTAGTTCAGTGGTATTGAATGTATTCACATTTTTGTGCAACCAAGAAAAATGTTTCTTAAAGGACTTTTTTTTTTTAAGAAAAAGAGTTTGAGAACTAAATAATAATGATGTTTGTCTTGTGGGGGAAATGTCCTGTATAGTAACTTGATTTTTTTTCTTTTACCTTCAGAAATACACTCTCTGTGATGGTAATCATTAGTCCTAAATTATGAGAGTAAACAGTTTGAGCATCAGTGATCTGCAGTAGCTTTCACTTATCACCAATACTTTTCCTTTGCCAAAAAGAAGAGTCTATTGAAAATAGGTTGTTAACAATGAAAACAGATTTTTTGGGTTTTTTTTTTTTTCAAGTTATTGCAGTAAGGAATTATTGGAAATTGAGTGAACTAAGAAAATAATGAGTTCCATTTTTATGGTTACTTATTAAGTTGAAGTTATAAGAATCCTTGACATATTCATGTAGAGTGAGGTATGAAGAATTGTTCCCTTGAGTGGCAGAACAAACACAATTAGGTAATTTTGCTGTGGAGAGTGACTTGCTAAAATGACAAAAATCAGGGACTCTGGTCCCTTCAACACAATATATTAGTTAAAATTGCTTGATGAAAAATAACTATTTGTGGGATATTTAAATGGTTTTACTATTCATAGCCATTTGTTAGTGGCATTTACTATGATGCAATTTCATGACTTTATGTGTTTGCTGTTCCTAAACTAGAAATGCCTTTCCTTTGATATTGATGTTCTTCAACCTTTTTATATCCACCTTTCTTTTTTGATAAACATTGAAATCTTATAGGTCCTAGGAGATTTTAACATGTGCCCCTCATCCCCACAACCCTCTCATACTAAATATAAAGTTTCCTTTGTAATTCCCTCATTCAAGAATATTTTGCAGAGCTCTATTTTATATGATTTATGAAAATAGATTTTTAATATTCAATAGCTATTTTCAAACTGCATAACTGCTCACCTTAATGTGGCCCCTACTGAGAAGAGGGGACACCCCCTACATAGCTGAGCAGGCTGAGTAATGCCGTATTTATGTTTACCTCAAGGGATAGAACATCACATGCCCAGTTTCCCTTTTGGAGTTATATTGTTTAGTTGTGTACTTCAGCCCATAGAATTTAATAAACAATCTGGAAAAAAGTATGACTGGAGAATAAAAAGAAGCGAGGCCAAGCTGAGACTCATTGGTGTGGTCTCTGACTGTGAAGTCAACTTTTAACTCTTAGAAGATAACACAGAACGTTTGATGAAGTTGTAACATCCAGCAAAATGGAGAACCTGATCAAATCTTTCGGTTTGATCAGTGGGGTTGTCTTACCTTGTTTATCTTGATGCATTTAGCCAACAAGCTTATGGAAAAATACAGAAAATCCAAATTCTGACACTGCTAGATCTATGATATTTGAGTTTCTATTATTTCAGCTGCCTGATTGAGACACAGTAACAGTACAGTGTAGTGTGCTATGGGTATATCCATAACCCACGTTTACAATCTGGAATGTGAGACTGGAAATACAAGCTGTCATTTTGGGGAATTGGTTGCTTGTATCATGGAACTCTCTTAAAAGTGGGAAATGATCATAACTAAATGTTAGGAGTGACAGTTCTCTTCCATTTTCATCAAGTAAAGAAAACACACATACTTTTGAGTGTCGTTAGAGGTTTACCTTAACTATCTAAGACAGAGGATGTTCTTTTATTTATGTCTATGTACTACATTACTGACTTATTTTCTGCTTTTTTGTTTCTGTTGCTTTTTGATGACAAAGCAAACATAGATATAGAAAGATAGGATATATCTCTCACTTATTCACCTCTTTGATTGCTAAAGTGGTAACTTTTCTGAAATAGAATTGAACTCATTTGTACCGCAAGGTTTGGGAAAAGCAGGTGACTTTTCTAGGGCACAGTGGAAGAGGTAGCAGTTACTCAAGGTGATTTCTTTCCTCCATCCTGAAACTGCTTTAGATTTAAACTGGCTACTCACCACAAGCATGAACACTGGCAGAACTACTTACACAGAAGCAGAATAGTCTCAGCAGTGGGGAAAACCCAGCAGAGGGCCCTTTCATATCTCCCAAATCATCCACACTTGTCTACCATCCTACAAAAAGTAGACCTTATTAAAGAATTATAAATCAGTCTGGGGTGAAGATGGTGGGAATCTATCTTTAAACTTGTGATTCTTTTCAATCTGAAACACACACACACATAATCAAAGTTGAGCTGCTCTGGTTGAATTGGGCAATTGGTGGTGGAACATTGTTTGGCTCACACACTCCCAGCCTCATTGGATCTCTGAAATACCACTACTTATCTCGATTATTAGTTTATTTATCCAAGATTGGTTAGCTGTCATTTGGCAGCATTATGCTGGTTGCCAAAGACAACATGCTTAAACTATCTATAAAGTAAGAAGTTCATTTGAAAAAGAAAAGGAGGCTGAGAAGAGTTAGAGTACCACGTTAGAAGATTGAGCATCTAGATAGTCGAAGTCCCAGAAAGGGACACAGAGGGAATGAAATTGCCCAAAAAAATAATTCAAAAGAAGATCCAAAAACTGAAGGATGAACTTTCAGGTGGGTTAAGTACAAGATCAGGAATCAAGATGGCTCTGGATTTCAACAAAAACAAATGGAAGCTAGAGAAGAGCATAGGAAAGCTTTCCAGATTCTGAGGAGTAATTACTTTCAACGTAGAACTCTCTTAACCTGCAAACTATCAGTTAAATCTGAGGTGAAGTAAAGATATTTTCAGTTATGCAAGGTCTCAAAAAATTTACTTCACAAACACTTTCTGAGGAAACTGCTGGAGGGTTAACTCCACCAATGGTGAGGTAAAACAGGAAAGATGAAGATTTGGGATACTGAAAATGAAGGATTCAGTTGGAGAGAGAGATGAACAAAGGGAATGCTCATATTCAAGGTGAAAGACGATCTCAAGATGAAAACAATCCTTCAAGTGTAGAGATCAGCAAATCTAAACTGGAGGAAGTCAGAAAGTTCACAGAGAAATTCTTCTGAGAAAATGAAATTGGTAGAATAGCGGGTGTCTGTGGGTTGAAGACGTATTAATGATAATAAGAAGTAAAGCGAATGAGAAGTTTTTCCAAGAAAAAGTTTTCAGGAAAGGAAAAGGAACCATAGTATAGTATATGGCTCAGCAGTGAATAGCATTTACATAGTCTGAGGAAAGTAAAAGCTGAATGCAAATCTAACCAAAAATAGGATATAAGTATATTAGGAGAGTAAGGACGATGTGAAGTGGGGAGGGGAGCCATTAAACAGAGCTTAATTCTTATTTTGCATAGTGGGAAGATAAAACTGAAAAATCAATAGTGTCAGTATTAGCATGTAATTTAGAGTACAGAGATAAATACCAGAAAGAATCACCAAAAGAGTTGAAAATTGTTGCCAAGGTCAAGTAGGAAATGGGGAGGGTGGAGAGGAGAGCAGACTACTGTTTTTCTTAAGCTTTATCAAGATACTTAAATAAAATATAGATATGTATAGCTTTGATTAAAAATAAAATAAAAACTAAATTAGGGTGTAATGAGCCAGAGATTGGACTTTTACATCAGAGAGACCTGGATTTATCTCGGTCTTTCATTTTCTAATTCTGTGGCTTTAGTCAACTTAAACTTTTGAAGCTTGGTTTCCTTATCTGGAAAGGGAAGGTAGTATAATGCTCCTGCAAAGGAAAGATTAAAATAAAGCAGTTTATGTAAAACACCTGACAAGTAATACTGTCTCTGTAAGTGTCCTTCACTACCCATGTCCCTTCAATAATGGGAAGCTTGCCATTCAAACACAAGACTAAGATTGTTCTTCTGGTTCATGGCTCTGTGCCTCTTTGGATTGAAGGCATGTCATTGGGATCTATGTCCTTACCCAACCATCTATAGATAGTTTGAAAATTTAAAGAATTCAGATGATTAGAGTATTGGTAGGGGGAGCATCATGTTAAAAGGGCCACTGCTGCTTGGTAGAAGAAGAGCTGTGGTCACAATCACATTTCTTTCTCAACATTAACTTCAGTGCAAATGCCATTAATGCAGGGGTCCCCAAACCCCGGGCCGCAGACCAGTACCAGTTCGTGGCCTGTTAGGAACCAGGCGGTACAGGATGTGAATTGGTGACCAGTGAGCGAAGCTTCATCTGTATTTGCAGCCGCTCCCCAGCACTAGCATCACTGCCTCAGCTCCATCTGAGATCACCAGGCATTAGATTCTCTTAGGAGCACTGGTGCTTGGTGCCAAAAAGGCTGGGGACCACTGCATTAATGGCATCTCTTCCATTAATAGATAAAGCACTTATACAGACCTGAGTTGTGGAAATATTATGGAACCAAGATCTTTAGAGTACTATTGCTCTGGGCCATCTGCCAAAATATCAAAACACCTTTAAAAAAAAAAAAAAAAAGAACGTCTTCTACCTTAATAACTGCTATTTTTCTTTCCAAATTCTCTGGAACAATTCAAAAAGCAGATCACTGTGGAACCAAAGGACACTATGAAAGCCTGTTCCCCTTCTATGCTGCATATTTGTTTAGTGTTTTACAGAGTACAGCTTTCCTAGTTATGACTAGATCCCCTATGGCAGTGATTCTAAATCAGTTTCACATCTGCTGCTCCCTCTCCCCACACTTTCAATATGATCTAAGAAGTCTTGGACAGGATTTGCTGATCTATTTAACCACCTTGGATGTACTGATTGGTTAGGAACCCATGTCCTCTACAGCATGTTCTACCCCTTACATTCTAAACTGGGGCAGATGAGGGAACTGAGGTCCACAGAAAGGTTAAATGACTTCTTCACTCTCACCTATCAACAAATATGTCTAGACTGGACATGTATTTTGTATACCAACTCTGATTTTATCTTCGGTTGGCTAAGCTTTTTAATTTGGATTCAAATCTACAAATTGTCTCAGTAGAGAAATTAATACATTTTACACAAGATGTGGTCTCAGTTAAGAATTAAGTTTGGAATATTTATTATAGAGTATCTTTATTTTTTTCCAGATGCAAAAGGAAGTGAAACAGCAAATCAAAAACTTTAATAAACTTTTACTTTCCTATAGCAAGTTTCAGGATTTACTAGGTCTGAATATTCTTATTTGAAAAAAATTGGTGCGGCCCTGAAAAGATTGGAAACTTGGGTAAATATGGCACAAAGTTTGAGAAATTGGTTTGTCAAGCTACCCAGGGATTTTTGAATCCTGTCTCAGGAATATTCAGTAATTAGAGTGAGATGGTGTGTTGCATGGTGTAAAAATATTATTGTATCTGGTTTTAAACTTTTATCATGTTATACATTTAAAGTCCTACCCTAAACACCTTGGAAATGACTGGAAATGGTGAGCTGGAAATCTCTGAAACCTTATTTATTTTTTCATTAGAATTCTCACAATTACTTCTAATAAAACAAGTTGTGACTTGCAAACATTTGCCCAACAGCCTTTAGGTGTCCTCAGGGAAATTAAAAGCAGGAGTATGAAGAGCTCTAGAGTCCTGTGCCAGTGGTTAAGAGCACAGAGTACAGCTTTATCATTATGTATGCTTTTGCCTGTTCCCATTTATTATTGGTAATATTCTCAAGGCTAAATGACTGCTCAGCAATTTAAACTGTGATTTAAGAGAAAACAGACCTTTTTGTGAAAAGGTCCTCTAGTCTGTCTCCTGAAGTTTCACTCTTTTTATAGAAGAACTGTCTCCTTTCATAATGGTTTTATTCTTATACAGTAAATGACTCAGATGTTAGAGGGCCCCCTAATCTGTTAACTCGTTAGATTTTCACTACTTTTTCAAAAACCTTATAAATCTGGTGTAGCCTGTGACATCTCTTACACCATTGTCTTCTGTTTGGGGGGCCTTTTTAAGATTACTTGCAGGTATTTTTTCAAACTTTTCTGCTTAAGACCAGAAGATAGCTATAGTGCCCTATTCTTATGAAAGATCGTTATTAATACTATTTTATTGTCATAAATTTGGTAGAGTAAAAGAGACAAAAAATCACACTATAGAGAATTATTTTTCATGTTATTTAATGGTGTATAAGGATTAACAGAACAGAACATTAGATAACATTCCTATTTGGCTAATAGTCTCTTTACGTAAGACAGTAGACTGCTACTAAAATGCTTCTTTTATGCATTTTCTAGTTTTCTGTCTGTCTTTGTCCAGATTCTCTTTTTTTGGTTTATATTTGGGAGGAAAAAAGTGTACATCTGACACAATGTGGCACAACAATGAGTATTGCTTCTGTACTATTTTCTTTTTAAAAATGTAGTTTTTTTCTGCCCCATCCTTTTTTTTTTTTGGTGAAAAGATATTGGTCTGGTTGACCATCTAAGGATTTACCAATATCAGAGGACACAGGACATTCAAAACAGGACTTCAAGAATATAAGCAGGCGGGAATGCATACTTGGCTTTCATTTCTTCCTCTAGATTTTGCTGTCACTCAGTTGCTACTTTTTTCCTGCCTGTTGTTAATTATGTATCTTGAAGCACTTTTGTCAAAAATTGAATTCAGTATCTTTCCCCCCAAACTTTTCTTCCTGTTTCTCTATGTTGTGGCTATCATCACTGTCTGCCTAGTATTTTGAAAAATATGACTTGTGAACCATCTTCAACAAATCGATTACATGGGTTACTTTGCTTATCAAAATGCAGATTCTGGGGGCTCATCACAGGCCAACTGATTTGAAATCACAGGGACCTAAATGCTGCCTTCTTGTCTATTGTGCAGATCCAGTTGGCCAGCAAATCCTGTTGGTTTTGCCTTTGAACTACCTTTTTAATCACGTCCCCTTCTCTAGTTCATGCCCTCATCTTTCACCCAGAATAAGCAATAACTTCCTGTGGATATCCCTACTTTGTCTCCCTCATTAATTTGTATTCCATGCTGTTATCCAGTTTGCCTTTCTAAAACATGTCCATCTCCTGCTCAAAAATCCTTTATTACGCCTTAATGTCAGCAGGTTAAAGTCTAAATTTCTTAGAGTGACATTCAAGGTTTACTACGATCTGTTCATAACTAAGTCTGCTTAGTTATGTAGTTAGTGTACTCTAAATCTCTAGGGGATTCAGTTCCAAATAGTCTATGAATGGTGTCTCTAGGATTTTTGCAGTGTAGCACAGTCATACATGGTGACTCTGATATCCTCTCTTAGCACCCTCACCTCCACCCTCTCTGCACACACTCGAGACTTCCATAAATACTCACTTCCAGTCCCTGAATGACTATAATAGGGACTTCTCAGTACTTCTGCTTATTCAGAGTGAATGTTCTTTCCCCTCTCATTCTCAACTTGTTGAAATCATATTTCAGCACCTAGTTTAAGTGTCACATCCTTTCTGAAGCCTTTCACAGCCCCTCTCATTTTAATTGTTCTCTCTATTGAGCCTTTCTTTTGCATATACCTTTTAAGTTCTCTTTTTCTTCTTTTGAGGTAAAACTTAACATACAATTAAACTCACACTGAGTGATGAGTTCTTATAAGTACTTCTACCTGTGCTTCCCCTTTTAAGATATGTGCATACCTGTTTACACATTTATAATTGACCTGCTAGTATGGTTAACCATTTTCATTTATGTCTGCCTTATGAAATTATAAACTAATTAGGAAAAAAGGCAAAACTCTTTTGT
Source organism: Pteropus medius (assembly GCF_902729225.1). Classification (NCBI taxonomy): domain Eukaryota; kingdom Metazoa; phylum Chordata; class Mammalia; order Chiroptera; family Pteropodidae; genus Pteropus; species Pteropus medius. The sequence continues at coordinate 24,137,469 of NW_024354875.1, forward strand.
CTCTTTCCCATGGAAGAATGGAGCACCTGCTATGTGTTCATCACTGAACCAGTCTTGAATATTGTTCTAGTTAGGATATAGTTCGGCTCCTCTTTTAAGAGATCCCCAAAGACAGTGGCTTGAGACAGAAATTTTATTTCATTCATATGTTACAATTCAAAGCGTAAGACATTCAGAGCTGATCTGGCAACCCCACATTGTTGAAAAACCTAAGCATCTTGATTCTTGTTGTTCCACTATCTCCTTGTTGTTCAACCATCCCTGAAGCGTTGCCCTCACCAGAGTGTTCTAGGTGACTCAACACAACATTCCATCTAGCTGGGAAAAGGAAAAAGGTGAAGAGGAGAGCTTGGAGTTGTATTTACTTACCAATGACCAGAACATAGTCACATGACCACAACCAGCTAAAAATCAAGCATACTAGAAGAGAATGGATATAAGGGACAAATAACAAATATGCTTCACATATAGTCTGATGAAACCCTACAAGCTATGTATAAGAAAACTGATAAGCTGTGTATAAGAAAACTGATAATCAGAGAAGCTAAGTAAATGGCTGCATTAGTACACTCAGACCCAGGGAAAAGCCCCAAGACTGAAAATCTACCTCCATAAGTGGAGAGCAGGAAAAGACTGAAATAAAGAGGCTGACCACTCCAGTCTGGTAATTAATAGAGTTTATTAAGAGAAACTTACATACAAGGCATGTCTTGGGAGGCTGCAAGACAAACTGGACCCCTGCATCGCTTGGCAGATGCCAAAGAATTATAGAGGGTAAAGGGTGGGGGTGGCGTGATAGTCAGTGCTACCATGTACAAGAAATTGCATGCTTGCCCAGGTCAGGACGACAACCTGTTCCAGGAACCAGTACATAGCAGAAGGCAAGAGAGAAGTGTGAATTTATGTCAGAATCAATATCAACTATGATCACTCTCTAAGGGGAGTTTGTAGAAAGTAACCTTCATTCTGGCCTGGGTCCAGCTTCTGGAGCAGACAGTGGTCATGGCACTGAACAGTCTCTTCTCCATAGGCTAGAAAATTGCAGATCAGAGATCTGAATCCAAAGCCTATACTTTTTCATTCTACCTAGTAAAATGTTAGGAGGAAATACATAAATTTTATTAAATAGTGATTAATTTTCACAATGTTATGTCACATTTTCATATCACACATTTTCACAATATCATATGTAATCTCTTTACTCTCAAGACATCCTATATAACTTTACTCCATGTTTTTTGTCATCTTGAAATGAAATACCATATCAACTGGTTTGTAACCAAGGTTGTTTGTAATGCAATTTGAAACAAATTGCTACTCTTTTTAAATCTATGATATCATTTATGAGGAAAAATAAATTATCATATTTGCCAAGTAAAAATTTCTATTCTATGTTTAGAAATGCTGTATAATCATAAAGTTAAAGGAGATATCATCTTACCCCTTCATTTTAAAAGCAAGGAAAATTGAGGTCCAGAGAAAATATAGGAATTGTTCTTTAATTTATTCCCATCCCTACTTCTCAAGCATCATGGGAAAAGCACTAGCCCAATCAGTCATTTCTATGTGTAAACATTATTGTTATACTTAAGAATTGTCTCAGGTTTGCAGAGTTGTCCTAATCAGGAAAATCAAGGTGAACACTGCGTATAATCCTGGCCTGTCTTAGTGAAGAATGGATATTATCTAATACTAAAAATATCTTTATAGCTATGGAGAACCTGTTTTAGAAAGGATGACTACTATTTGATAAACAAAAGGAGTGGGTGAGTCATTCTTACCCATAATTTAAAACCTAATTCAAATGCCACCTACCTCCAAAGCCTTTCCTAAACTTTGTAAATAGTTGTGACCACTTTCCTCTCCAAACTCTATAGCCTTTGGATATCTCAGGATAGTCATACGTATGTTTTAAGTTGTAGCTAATGGTGCCTTAATGAGGATAGGTTTCATTTCTGCTTTGTTTCCACTTTATCAGTCGTGGCTAGCACAGATTTTGCTTATAGTAAATGTTGCACTTAATTAACGTTGTAGTGAATGAACAGATCCACCATAGCACCCTGAGAGACTACAGCAAGCTTTAGTGAACAGTTTTTGAACTAAGAATTTATAGCTATAGGCAAATATTTTAACTACTCTGAGCCTTACCAGTCAAATGGGAATATGAATAATAGGAAACAAAGAATTGGTGAAAAAAACTTTGTAAAAGGAACACAACTCTAAGGTGATACCACCTCTGAAGCCCATTACTGCACCCAACACAGTGCTTTACAATGTAGTAAGCAAACAAATACTATTTTTGTAATTGAATTTAATAGTAATGTGATAGATTTTATTAAGGTAGAAAGAATTTTGGCCCTAGCAGTTGACAAACATTTGTTGGAACTGGGAGACTTTACCAAGGGAAGATAAAATTATCTCCTTTGTGCAGACTGTCTCTCCTACCCTAGTTTCATTATTGAACCAAAGAATCGGGAAAAGAAGCAGCAGCCTGCTGCCCAGGGGTTTTCTTGATGCTTCCTCCTGGGCAGCACATGGTGAACCTGGGAGGCAGAGCAGGAACTTGCTAACCTCTGTTTTCCTTCTAATAGCTACCATGCAAGGGATAAAAAAAGGAACTACTGATAAAGGTAGGTGGGTGGGGACGATCCTGGCTTCAGGAGGATTGCCCCAGGCGAGTCAGGGGTGCTTTGCATTCTGTCTACCTAGCTACTTCTGGGGCATCAGCGACTTAATCTTTTCTTAGTGTGATGGAAGGAAACCAGCAAACCAGAACCAAAAATAAAGAAATTACCTTGGAAGGCATCCCTAAAAATACATTTAAAAGAGTGAACATATAAGTAGAAGAGTGTTTCCAAGGCAGAGGGTGCTCTGACTTGGACCTCCTGGGTTTGGGGTGTGACAATGGCCATAGATTTGGGTTTGAGCATGTTTACTATAAATAAAGCCATTTCCCTGGAGCCTGGCAAGTTTTGCAGAAGACATGCCAAAATGTAATTGAAATGTGACTGCCTCTTAAATTGTGAAATTAATTTTACACTTGACAAATCTTTTAAAAATGAAGAACAAGTGGCTTTAAAGTTCAGGGTGTTAATATTTGAAATCTGTCCAATTTAATTAGCTGGATCCCAGAGATTGTTTCCTTTTTCTCTGGTGAGTGGCACTGATCTAACACCCAATTCCCTTCTTGGTTGTGAGATAGGAATTAAATGTATCATTTATTTAGTTGTATTGACCTGAATTATATCTCCCTAGCATACATTCTTATTTCAGGAAATAGGATCCATCCATGTGGAATTTACTCAGGAACTCTTCTTAGTGACATTTGTGTGATCTAATTCAAGGACCTGAAGTGAAGGCTCCACATGATTTACTTGCATATGATGCAGCTATTTTTAATTCTGCATTTACATTTTAAAAAACAAGAATGCACCTTCTTGATGGAACAGACATGCATTTTTAGACTCACAGACTCAAGAACTGTAGAACAAAGAAGTTTCTTAGGAATTGATTTCAAACATCTTTTTTATATTGGAGAGAAAAAACCTTGGGTCCAAAAAGATTTAGTGGCCTTGAACTAAAGGCTACAGGGTCAGGTAGTGATAGAATAATACAAGAAATTAGATGGGTTCCCTAGTCAAGGCTCTTGTTTGTCACAGATTTAAAAATATGTGAGATTTACATTGACAATTTATCATGACGTGTAGCTTTTTAAGATAGTAGTAGATAACTTAGCTACTTAAAACCTCTAATTTCTACATTAGCATATTACTGTATATTAGTATCCCTGTAGCTACCTAACCTTATCTTTCCTTTCATTTGTATACTTCTTTTTAATCTTGTGTGCAAGCCACCTTAAATCTTTCTTTGATTGATTTAGTATATAAATAAAATACTCAAAGTGATACTTTGTGTTAATACTAATTATGTTTCCATAGTGTCTGTGGCATGTCAGAAAACCTGGCGATGTTAATTGTTCTAGCAGTATTTCACCTTTTTCCGTCTATCAGAGCTAGCAGTAGAAATAAAATTCCTAAGTAGAATGCTTTTAAAAATTACCGTTCTTTTATTCAGAATCCCCATAAAATCTTGAAATTGTTTTTATTAAGCCTGAAAAATGACTTAGGAGTGTATTTAGTATAGTAAAATGAAAGACTGGCTGATAGTATTGAAATACAACCTAGGTATTTAAAAGAACATTATGACTTATGGTCATCCAGTTTTCAACAAGAGTGCCAAAGCCATCCAGTGGGAAAAGAATAGTTTTTCAAAAATGGTGCCAGGACAATTGGATAGCCACATGAAAAAGAATGAATCTGGACCCCTACCTCACACCATATACAAATCAATTCAGTATGGACCAAAGATCTAAATGTAAGCACTAAAATTATAAAAATCTTAAAAGGAAACATTGGTGAAAATCTTTGTGACCTTGGATTAGGCAAAGATTTCTTAGATGTGGCATGAAAAGCACAAGGAACAAAAGAAAAACAGGTAAATCAAACATTAAAATTTAAAACTCTGTGTGTCAAGAATACTATCAAGGAAATGAGAAAGTCTACAGAATGGGAGAAAATATTTGCAAATTTTATATTTATCTGACAAGTGTCTAGTTTCTATAATGTATAAAGAACTTGTACAACTCAACATTACAAAGAAATAACCCAATTAAAAAATGGGCAAAGGACTTGACTAAACAGTTCTGCAAAAAAGATATACAAGTGACCCATTAGTAAACATTGGAAAGATGCTTAGCATCATTAGGGAATTGCAAATCAAATTTGCAATTTGAGGAGCCACTTTACACCCACTAGGATACCTGTAATTTAAAAATGGACAATAAATGTTAGTGAAGATGGGAAGAAATTGGAACTCTTGTACATTGCTAGTAGAAATATAAAAATAGTACAGCTTCTTTGGAAACAGTTTTGGCAGTTCCTTAAAAGTTAAATAGAATTATCATCTGACCCAGCAATTCTACCCCTAGGTATATATCCAAGAGAATTAAAAACATATGTTTACACAAATAGGTATACACAAATAATGGCTTTATTCAAAATAACCAAGAAGTAGAAACAATGGAAATATCCATATACTGAGGACTGAATAAATGAATTGTTGTATCCGTAGTGGAATATTATTCAAGTATGAAAAGTAATGAAGCACTGTGACATGCAACAACATGGGTAAACCTTGGAAATTTTTATGCTGCATTAAAAAAAGCCAGACACAAAGGCCATTGTATGATTCCATTTATATGAAATGTTCAAAATGGGCAAATCCATTGCATTAGAAAGCCGATTAGTGGTTGCCAAAGGATGGGGGCAGGAGAGGGGAATTGGGACTAACTGCTAATAGGTACAGGGTTTCTTTATGTGGTGGTAAAAATGTTACGGGATCAGGTAATGGTGATGGTGCACAATATAGTGAATATACTAAAAACCACACAGGTATATACTTTAAAATGGTGAATTTTATGTCGTTATGAATTGTATCTTAATGTAAAATACTAAAAATTTTTTAAAAGCGCCATGTACCCAGAAATAAGGCAACAAACATTATGAAAGACTAGAGACTGAGATTCATGAAGGATTTTCAATTACAAAAAAAGTAAATAATTTGGTACCCTCAAAACCCCTGTTGAGTGATAGGAAACTTTGTCCTGTGGCTTTCAGGGCATTAAGAGAAAGGTCCTGTGGTGTGGTTTTTGCAGCTGAAAAAGAGGAATCAGAGTCATTAGATGGCCCTCTGCTCAGAGGCAAGGAATGTAGTTAGAGATGTTATGCAAATTGAGATGATAAAACCATATTACTTCAACTAAGTAAATCACATGGAGTTCAGAAACAGCAGGGAGGTTGAAAAACTAATAGGAAGTAGGGCTAGGACTTGAAGGGATGTGATATTTCCTTTTTTAATACACAGTTTAACAGCAATTCTCCTTAGATTTTGTGCTAAAATAAGAGCATTTTTGCACATCTTAATTGCTCCGCTATAACAGCAGTATGAACTCCGTCCACAAACATGTATTATCTATTTAATTTTGTTCTAATTTCAGTGTATCAAGAATTAATCTTGTAAGTGGGAGTAACTGTTTAGTAAAAAGAAATCCTGAAATCCCTTCCCACATCACAAATTGTGTTGTGCATTTTTATAATGTAGTATTAATAACAAGTGGTCTTTATGTTTCTCCATTTTTAAATTGTACTTATAGTTACTATTTTCAAAGTATCTATGAACTAGAACCCCACTTGCTCCTTAAACAGTAAAGAATATTAAAAAATTGTAGAAGTTAAGATTTTACAGGATTTCTTATGATTGTAGGTGAGACTTTATGCCTTTATAAACCTTTATAGTACTTAGTGCTATGATGTTTGTGATAAACCATATAGAACTGTCTTTAAGATGTATTTTAAAAATGAGGTTTATATAATTTAATAGCTATAAATTGTTCTGATTATTTTCCAGACGTGTCATTTACTCCATCTATTATAGTGATGCTACAGGACGGAGAGGAATGGATAAAAACATTGGTGAACAACTCAATAAAGCTTATGAAGCCTTTCGACAGGCATGCATGGATAGAGATTCTGCAGTAAAGGAACTACAGCTAAAGGTTTGTGGTTTTGCTTTTGGAAGTTATTTATCCTGGTAAATGGAATTTGAGTCTTTTGCAACTGGAAAAAAAGATTATGTTGTTAGAAACTGTCTTGAAGAACTATAATGACTGGAATGGAGATACATTAATGAATAAAATTCGAGGTTTTTATTTGTCTTTTTAAAAAACATTGCGACTTGTGGGAAGAGTTTATTTTAAGGTGATTGTGTTGAGGAAAGATGACAAATGTTATCTTTCATAAATAATTTTTAAATAAAACGACACAGAAAGTTAGAAGTATCAATGTCTCAGCTAGTTTTGTTTTTGAGTTTTTTTTTTTTTTACATGGTTTTTTGGTTGGTAGGAAGATGGTACAAATTTTAAGGCATCCTAGAACTAAACTTATTATTAATTTATAATAGTCTCATTCTTTAACTAAACAGTTAAAAATTGACTATTCTAGTGAAATCTTTAATGACTTAACCAGAAGTTTCAGCTTTTTAAAATTATCCCTGTACAGTGTCATAAGGTGATCCTATGGTTCCAAAAAGAATAAGAGAGCATTACGAGAAAAGAATCTACGAAGGTATATTAGGACACTGTCATGATCAATATGACTAAGTAGCTTGTATTGTATTTTTACTTAACTAAAATTTACTGAAAGATTAATATATGCTTTAGAAAAGTCTTCCCTACAGTGGGCTAGAAGATAGATAGGATAGAGAACAATGTGGAATTCACCTCAACAGACATATTTTGATGCTAAGCAATGTTCTAAGAACCAGGAATATAAAAATAAGTGGCAACCATCAAATTGCACTATATATAATTACATATAAATACCTAATGTATATGTATTTATATGTAATTAAATATAACTTTCATTATATTTACATATAATTACATGTAAATATTATACAAATATTAAATATATGTACATATGTTATACTAATATTTTTTAAAGAAAAAATGAATGGCAATCATTTCAAATAATCAAAATGACTTAAGTACTAGGGATGAATTGGAGAAGAGATCTAAGATTTACTTAGGAGATAGGATGGAAAGTACATGGTAACTGAATACAGGCCACTTCTGAGAAGACGACATAGATTCTAGGATGATACCCAAGTATCTGGAATTAATGGTGGTGCTGATGACTGAAACCAAGAATGAAGAAGTTGCAGTTTGGGGGATAAGAAAAGAAGATGTATAATTAGATATAGCTACCTGTGGGGCATGCAGGTGAAAATGTCCAATGGATGTTTATAGATATGGATCTAGAAGCCTATGTAGAGTTCTTAATTAGATCGTAGGTACAGATGATGGAACAACAGATTTTATTATAGCCATGAATGTGGATAACATTTCTGTGTTAGAGGGTATAGGGTGAAGAAATAGTTGAAGTACAAAAGGGTAAGAGGAAGGAAATAAGGCCAACCAGTTGGTCACTGGAAATTCAGAAATAGGTTAAAGAATTTACTGTGAACAGAAGGAGAAACACCTATTCCTCTGAGGACTGGAGGGAACAAGAGGGAAACAGCTGCATATGAAGATAAGTGTGCATGTAGAAGATGGTGGTGGCCAGGAGTTAGAAGGGTTATCATGTATCACTTATATGTAAAATCGAAAAAAGTCAGACCTGTAAAAAACAGTTAGATGGTGGTAACCAGGGAGATCGGGGTGGGAATAAGATTGTTGGTGTTTAAGTGTTCAAGCAAGTAAATAAGCCATAAAGATTTTAATGCATAGTACAATGAATATAGATAATATTGTACTATAATTATGTAATGTGACAAATATCACTACAATAAATAATATTACAATAAATTTATCAAAGTAACAACACAATGTTATATGTCAGATTTATTCAATAAGTTCATCTGAGCCTTCAGTGAGTCATAATCTTTTTGCTGGTGGAGGGTCTTGCCTCAGTGTTGATGAAAATGCGGTATCTATGAAGCTCAGTAAAGTGAAGTGCAGTAAAATAAAATATGCCTGTACTATGATAAAATAAGAGTTCTGACATTGAGTTTTATACTTTGATCTCATTCATTATACTTTTTAAATTAATTTTTTTCTAAAACTTTTTCTGAGAAGATATTTGTACTTGTGACATTAGGATTTTATTTTATGGAACATTTATCGTTTTTGAAATTACAGAATCACATGTACTAAATATAAATCACTAATTGTCCACATATATCTACTCGCAGAAATAAGATCGAACATTGGAGTAAAACAAGCTAGGTATTCCTCACTGAGAATCTTTAGTAATAAGATGATATATACAACTTCTCAAACTTCTATCTTCTAATATGAAGATAAGAGCAAAGGCTCTGAAGTCAGACCTGAATTTTTAAATACCGTTCCTACCATTTACAAACTTTTCAGCCTAGATGACTGGAAGATTGATGATGCAGCCACAGAAATAGAGAACTCTGATTTTGCTAAAGGAAATTATTATTTGATGATCAGGCAGTTGAAGTATGGATCTTTGGGATAAGGTACCAGTTTAAAGACAGATTTGGGAGTTGTCTGTAGAAATGATACTTGAGGTGATAGGAGGAGGTACCAGGGGAAAAGAGAATAAAGCAGGAGATGAAGAGAAGCAAGAGGACAACCTTAGTGAAGTGGCCTGTCATTCTGATGACCAAAAAGCCCCAAGGGATATTTTCTGTGAGTAAGTATAGCTGCCTAACATTGTACTTAGAGAATTGGTCTATCAAGTGACGTCAGCAAGATTGCAAACTAGGAAGTTCTAGGCCCTCATTATTCCACAAAAATGCCAAACTACAGACTGTCTGAAATAACTTTATATGACCTCTAGCAATCAGTCAGTGATCTAGAGCAACAAAAGGAACAGGCAGTCAAGAAAAAAACACATTCAAAACAAAATTTCATGGCATTTCTATTTGCCCATGACTGACCCAGATTAGCAGAATGGATCAGCAGAGTAGAATAAAAAATAAAAATCAGGATCCCACCATATGCGGTCTACAAGACTCATTTTAGATTTGAGGACATTCATAGATTGAAAACGAAAGGATGGAAAACGATTCAATGCAAATCATTAAAAATGGCTATACTAACATCAGACAAAACAGACTGTATGTCAAAAGTGATTGCAAAAGATAAAGAAGGACATTATATAATGATAAAAGGATCAATTCATCAAGAAGATATAACAGTTATAAACCTATATATACCAAACATCAAAGTTCGAAAATACATGAATCAAACAAATGGCAGTATTAAAAGAAGAAATAGATAGCTCTACAATAACAATAGGAAACTTTAATATTCCACTTTCTGCACTTTTAATAATGAATAGAACAACCAGAGAGAAAAGTAATAAGGAAATAGAGGACTTGAATAACATTATAGGGCAGTTGGAACTAGCAGACACATAATACTCTACCCAAAAACAGCAGAATTCATGTTTTTCTCAAGTTTACCTGGAACATTCTCCAAGATAGGCTATATATTAGGCCATTAAAAGTGACTCAAATTTGAAAAGATTGAAATCATGGAAAATATCATTTTTAATCACAAGGGATAAAACAAGAAATAAACAGCAGAAGGAAAACGGGAAAATTCACAGATATGTGGGAAAAAAACAGTGGGTCAAAGAAGAAATCACAAGGAAAATTAAAAAATATCTTAGAGACAATGGAAAATAAAAGCACAGCATACCAAAATTATGGGAACCTGGGAAGGCAATGCTAAGAGGGAGATTTTTAGCTATAAATGTTTACAATAAAAAGAAGATATCAAATCAAAAACCAGCATTACTGCTTAAGGAACCAGAAAAAGAAGAACAAACCAAACCCAAAGTTAACAGAAAGAAGAAAATAGTAAAGATTGGAGCAATGATAAACAAAATAGAGAAGACTAATAACGTCAAGAAAACCAAGAGTTGGTTCTCCAAAGAGGCCAGAAAAATTGACACACCTTTAGCTAAATTGACTAATAGGGGAGAGGGAAAAGCCTGAGATAACTGAAATCTGCAATGACAGAACATTACTACCAATATAGCAGAAATAAAGAATTATGAAAGTACTATAAACAATTGCATACCATCAAATTGGATAATCTTGATAAAATGGACAAATTCCCAGAAACAACCTACCAAGGCTGAATCATGTAGAAATAGAAAATTTGAATAGACCTATACCTAGTAAAGAGATTAAAATTTGAATAGATCTATACCTAGTAAAGAGATTAAAACAGATTAGAAAAGTTCCCAACAAAGAAAGCGCAGAACCATGTGGCTTCACTAGTGAATTCTACAGAACATTCAAGTAAAAATTAACACCAGTCCTTCTCACATTCTTCCCCCGAAATTGATTAGGATAGAACACTTCCTAACTCATTCTATGAATCCAGTATTACCCTGATACCAAGGCCAGACAAAGATACTACAAGAAAACTACAGACTAATATCCCCTACAAATATTGATATATAAATGCCGAACAAAATACTAGCAAACCTATTTCAGCAGCATATTACAAACATTACACACCTTGACCAAGATAGATTTATTCCTGCAATGCAAGGAGGATCAACGTACAATATCAGTCAATGTAATACCACTTTAACAGAATGAAGTGGGGAAGAACCACATGATCATCTCAATTGATGCAGAAGAAGCATTTGATAAAATTAGCATCTTTTACAATAAAAGCACTCCACAAACTAGGAGTACAAGAAAACAATTTCAACATAATAAGGGCCTTATATGGAAGATCCATAGGTAACATAATACTCCATGGTGAAAGACTGAAAGTTTTTCATCTAAGATCAGGAACAAAATTGAGATGCCTGTTTTCACCACTTCTATTCAACATTGTACTGGAAGACCTACCCAAAGCAATTAGGCAAGAAAAATGATAAACAGATTGGAAAAGAAGAAAATTATCTGTTTGCAGATGAACTGAACTTATATGTAGAAACCCCTAAAAATTCCACCAAAAAAATTGTTAGAACTAATAAATTCAGCAGAGTTGCAGGATAAAAAATTAACAAAAAATCAATTCCACTTTGTACATTAACATTAAAATTAAAATTCCATCTACAATAGTATAAAATGAATAATATACTTAAGAATAATCTTAACCAAGTAGGCAACAAACTTAAACACTGAAAACTGCAAAACATTGCTAAAAGAAATTAAAGAAGACACCAACATCTGGGGAAATTTTTCATGTTCATAGGTTGGACCCTTACCTTTCACCATATACAAAAATTAAACCAGGACCTCAATGCAAGAATTAATACTATAAAACTCTTAGAAGAAGTCAAAAGAAGAGGCTTCATGACATTGGATTGGGCAGTGATTTATTTGATATGATACCAAAAGCACGGGCAACAAAAGAAATATTAGATAAGTTGGACTCCATCAAAACTAAAACTTTTATGCACCAAAGGATACTCTCAAACAGAGTGAAAAGGCAACTCAAGTAATGGGAAATATTTGCAAATCATATATCTGTTAAGGGATTGATACCCAGATTATACAAAAACTACAGTTCAACATCAACAAACAGCAACAAAAAGCAGAAGAATTGAATAGACATTCTCTAAAGTTACACAGATGACCAAGAAGCACATGAAAAGATGCTCAACATCATAGTCATTAGGGAAGTGCAAACCAAAATGACCAAAAATGAGATACTACTACACACCTATCAGGATGGCTATTATAAACATTAAGGGGGAAAAATAAGTATTGGTGAGGGTGTAGAGGAATTAGAACTCTTTTACATTGCAATGGGAATGTAAAATGGTTTAGCCACTATGGAAAATGTATGGCGTTTCCTCAAGAATAAAATAAACATAAAATTATCATATGATCCAGCAATTCCACTTCTGGATGTATACTCAAACGAAGTGGAAGCAAAGAGTCAAAGAGATGTTTGTATACTCATATTCATAGCAGCCTTATTTACAATAGTGCCAATTGATGGATGAATGGATAAACAAAATGCTGTATATACACACAATGGAATATTATTCAGCCTTAAAGGAAATTCTGACACATGATACAACATGGATGAACCTTGAAGATGTTATGCTAAGTGAAATAAGCCTGTCACAAAAGGACAAATGTTGTATGATTCTACTTACAAGAGATACCTTGAATAGTCAGATTGATTGAGACAAAGTAGGGTGGTTCCTAGATGCTAAGGGGAGTGGAGAGTTAATGTTTAATAGGTAAAGAGTTTCAGTTGGGGAAGATGAAAAAGTTCTGGAGGTGGTTACTCAACAGTGTGAGTATGCTTAATGCCATATAACTATACACTTAAAAATGGTTAAAATGGCAAATTTTATGTTATATGTATTACCATAACCTTGAAAAAATCTATTACGAAATAAATGGAATTGGTTTAGCCTAGATTTTCTTATTGTTTTATTACTATGCATATGTCATCGGTTTGAACAAACTCACCAGCCTATTACCACTTAGTTGTTCATACTCCAAGCCAGTTCTCAGTGTTTCTTCTAGTTCACTACAATTTGAGAAGTCAGTGTGCTACATCCAGTTAAGAACATTCTGTCAAGCAGAGGCATTTGAGTATTTCAAATTAATAAGGGAAAACAAAGACAAATAAGGCAGGTAACTGATTTTTAGAATAATATTGGCCAAAATTTAAAAAGCCATGCTTATTGAAAAAATGCAAGTAATTCAGGAATACAGAATATAAAGTGATGGTCCTCTCCTTCACTCCCAAAGGGCAGCCATTGTTAGTAATTTGATATATATTCTTCCAGAATATGTGAGTCATATTTTTTCAAAAATGGAGTCATCTTAATCTGAAAAGGTTTTAAATTTTTTTAAATGTCTTTAACTTCACCATCATCATCACTAAAATTTATTGAGACCAATGTTTGCCAAAGTGCTTTACAGTCATCTGATTTCATCATTATACAAATCGTAGAAGGAAGTATTATTTTCATTTTTTAGATGAGGAAAATGAAGTGCAAAGAAGTGAAATAGCGTGCCCATAACCACACAGCTAGTAAGTAGTAAAGTTAGTAGAGCTGGAATTTGAAAAAATCTGACCACAGATTTCATGTCTATAACTTCTTTACCTAAAATCATCAAATCTTTCAAGTTAATACATACAAAGCTACCTCATTCCATTTTACAGCTGACCAAATCTCTTGTACCTACCTCTTCCTTAAAACACTATTTTTCTTTAACATTATGTATACCATGTTTGATTTTTCTTGTACCCTCCTGGGCCCCACTTCCTCAAGTCACCTTTATTAGATTTCTCTACTGTCAGGCCACTGAATATTAGAGTTTTTCAGAGCCCTCTTTGCTTCTTACTTTATATTGTATGAACTATCTCATCTTCCCCTGTGGCTTCAGATACCTATGATAGTGACTCCTAAATTTATCTTCCTTCTCCAGATGTTCCCTCTGAGCTCTAGACACATATATCTCATTTCTCCTTGGAAGGCACATTAAACTGAATGTCATACCTGAACTTATATATCCATTATTTTTTTCTCACCTGTACTATTTCAAGTGAGTTACGAGTTTTTATAAATTGGTGTGTAGAATAATACTGCCTTTCATTTATTCTAAATTATCTCACTGACGTTTCAAAGAATGATCCCTCATGCTACTACTAGTGTCCTATTGATCATCAAGTATATTTACTTTCCCTGCCCCTTTAGTAGTGTTTTTCTTTTTCAGTTCTATACCAAAGTTTCCATTGTTATGCCTAGGAAGTCCTGCCACCATGCCATTAAATTGTTTGTCTTAGTGTCTAGCAAAGTGTCACATACTTTATATGTAAATTCTCCTAGCCCTACAAAGTTAACATCATTAGCCCCATTTTCAAAGGAAGAAACTGAGAAGCAAGTTAGTTTTTCAACCTAAGTGGTAGAATCTATACTGAAACTTGGTTTATCCAACTCTAAACTCCATATTCATTATACTAACCCACCTAAATCACAACCCATTCCAAGTTTTCAAATTGTTTTCTTCCCATCACTATGAAGAATCAAATATAGTCTCCTTTTCTTGGATGAATCCTTACTTTGTGATTTGTACATCTCATACCAAAAGAGACTAGAATATAAAGCTTACTGTTAATATTTTCTTCCCTCATCCTATCAACAATTTATGATGTGCCGTGCACATAATAAATGCTAGGGATTCAAAGTTAAATAAAACATAGAGCATGCACTTAAAGGGTTCACAGTCTAATATTGTTCATTCTGTTTCTTGCCTTGTGTAAGAATTCATATGTATCCATACTAAAGTCTTCTGAATGTTCCAAAATAGAGAACTGTTTAAAACACAGTAGCCCCTGACATAGACAACTTTTAATATGCTTACAGAATAAGAGAAGAGACTATTACATAGGGCAGTGGTAGAGTTGGCTTGGTACCTGAGTTAGTTATTGTATAGGACTAGCTGTTATTACAAAGAGACCAAGAAATATTGTGATTGATAGAAGTTGATTTCTCTCTCATGTAACAGTCCAGAGATATGTAGCCAGGTCTAGTAAGGCAGCTCAAGCATCTGTAAAACATGGTTTCCCTCTCTGGAATCACAGTGGCTTCTCTGCTTGTTACCATTTCCCTGCCAGTGATGAGAGAAGCAGGGAAGAGCAGGCAGCCTTTTAATGATGTGGTGCAGAATTTGTACAGGTCACTTCTGTTCACAACCTATTAGCCAGAACTTAGTTATGTGGTCACACATAATAGTGGGGAAGGCTGGTAAATAGATTCTCTAGCTGAATGACCATGTGCCCAGCTAATAGTTTATATTATTAAAAGAAAGAATGAGAATGCATATGAGAGAGTAATTAGCAGTCTTTACCACTTGTGGCTGACTATAAGCTAAAGTTTCCTGGAGAGTTTCAAATATCACAAGATTTCATAATGTAGAATTAAATGTCTAATCAGTTTTATTACATATACCAAGTTACTTGTCATCTATTTCTGCCACTGTTCTGTAAGGGAAACCAAATATATTTAATAAAGATTTAAGTACCCTCTATTTTTTCTTTGACCATCATTTCAAAAGAATCAATAATAATTTAAAAAATTGAAAATTTTAACTGCCATTTTAAAGTCAGGTTACCATATTTATATATGATTAAATTACAGAAGACTTTTTATAGCTGATCTGCTTGTCCCAAGATCCTTTGTATTATGTAATCAGAAAATATAAATTCTTGTTGAGAAGAGGAATACAGAGTAAAGCGAATTTATCTCTTCCTGCCCAGTTCTTGATTAAAAGAGAAAAAACAACAATTTCTTGTATAGAAAGGAAGAAATCTTAATTCTAAGATAGTTCAAGTGCTGTGCTATAAGTTACATTTTCTTTGGACTGGTAAGAAAAGTGAAGGATACAGAATATTTAAACTATCGCATTTGCTAAGCAAAGAGCCTTATTGACTAACCAGTGTGTCTAAGGTAAAGGCCTCAGATAAGACTAAATTTGACTGTGCTCTGTCTTTTTATCTTAAATTACAGATCCAAACATTTTTCTGACAATAAATGTAAAGCCATAAGGACTGTCTTGTCAGATTGCTTTTTTCTAGCGCTAATCTTGACCCATCTTAAATATAGTCTCAGTCTAAAGGCTTATGTTACCTCTAAAAGTTTGTAAAACATGTTTTAAAGGATTGCATGAAGGCATAAAATGCCTTTATTGTAGGTACTATTTTTTTTTAATGCCTTTACTTTCACTTAAGATGTTAATGCCCTCATTATCATTTACTACCCATTTTTTCCTTTCTTTGTTCCCCCAAAACATGTCTCTGTATAAAGTATTGGTGGGAATAGAGCAATTCACTCTGGTCTTTTCCTACTGAAGCTACTGGTATTAGAATAAAAGTGCTTCTAGCTGTTTCTAATTGAAGGCTTATTTCTTCTATTGTACTTGTTAGTTCTTTGTTAGTACTCATTTTCCACCTACCAGAATTTTAAACGATTGTATCCTTCATTTCAGGTTTTTGTTTCCAGATTTTTATTTCTAGAACTATGTCCTACTACCTCTTAGACAGGTAGGTTCAAGATCTGTTGATAATTAGGAATATTTAAATTCTGATATTTTTTTCAAAACTATTTTGAGCATCTACTCAGTATATTATATCAGAAACTGCTCTAAGTACTGGGTCTACAATGATAAGCAGACATGCTCCCTGCTTCACAGAACAGTGGCACAGTCTAGTAAAGCAGAGACTAGTCAAACAATCTCATAAATGTAAAGTTTCAAAGTCTGAATATCAGGAAGAAAGCTAAACTGCTATTAGAATGTCTTTTAGGGACTCGATCTATTCTAGGAGGTCAGAGAAGACGATCTGAAGTGACTTTTGAAAGGGCAAAGTTGGGAGCTTTCCAGGTACAAGGACCTGTGTTATAAAGACTCATTGACCTAAAAGAACTGAAAGTATAAGGGAAATAGTGCAGTGAAGAGAGTGAGGGTCAAGACTATGTAGGGTCTTAGAGGCATACTGAGAATTTTTTGGTTCTTCTAAGAGCAATAGCAAGTCATTTATGGTTTTTTGGAGGAGGGGTGGGAGGAAAGAGTGGATGTTAGGATTAGATTTGTGTTTCTCAAAGAACACAATAGAGTATAGAGACATGGATTGGTAGATTTAAGGAGAGCAGTTAGGCTATTGCAGTAGTTTATAAAGTTGTGGTGGTTGAACTGGCTACATTGGAGATGAAAAAGTGGACAGGTTTGCGATACTTAAGATTAAAATCGACACTTGGTAATGGATTGGCTATAGAACAAGAAGATGTCAAGTATGGTTATAGCTTTCTGGATAGACAGTGGTACCATATATTGAGAGAAAGAACACTAGCAAAGGACCCAATTTTGTGGGGAGCAGGGCAGGGTGGGTGGGAATGGGGTAGTTGGAGAGAGGAGATCATCAGTTTTGAATGAGTAAAATTCAAAGTGTTTTTCTAGTAGTGCTTGGACACAGATCAGAGGATGGATTTGGGCTAGAAGAAACTTGAGAGTCTAGCACATAACCAGCCACTGGAGATGAGATTTCTCAAGGGGAAAATACACAGCAAAAAGAGGACCTAGATATACTCACATGATATGCCATAGTGATTATTTAGCGGCTTAGGCTCTGTGGTTAGGCAAACCTGAATTCAAATCCCAGCTCTACTACCTGAGAAACCTTGGACATGTTATTTTATACCTCTTTGTGCCTCAGTTTTCTCATCTATAACCTTTTTAGAAGGTTAGTGTAAGAGTTAAATGAGAAAGAAGCCCTCTGATTTTGGTGCATAGCAAGTATTCATAAAAAAGATGTAATGACGAGTTGTTGAAATCTTTGGTTACAGAATAGTTTGCATTTTTTTGAAAAGTAAGATACATAAATATGCATGCACACAGGAGTTCTGAAAGAGCACATACCAAAATATCAGTAGTAGTTACCACTGAGGAGGAATGGAAGGCAAAGTAAAGGAAGAGACTATCACTTTTTACTTTGTACATATCTAGGTTTTTGTTGTGGTGGTGATGGTAGACATTTTGTTTTTTGCATTTCTTCAGCAAATGTGCCACTTTGTAATTTTTAACAGCCATTATTTCTTTAATCATTTTGAGCCTACTTTTTATAGGCTTTATAAACTTTCTTTGTAAACTTTGAACAACCAGGGTTTTGTTTTTTTGCTTGACAGAATGTTTTTGATTCAATGGAGATATCACACTGATTTCTCAAAAAGAAACTTCTGAGACCTAGGTTACAATGAACTAGAAGACAGACAGAAAACTGGCTTAGAGCATGGGGTAGTTGTGTGATAAGTCTGGTGACAAATTACCTGTGTTCAGTGGTAATCAGAGCTTTAGTTTATGTATGCACATAATAGATACTTTGCTCATTATTAAAGAAAAAGAACTAACATTTGCAAAGAGTTTATTATGTACCAAATATTTTATACCTGAAATGTCTTTCAATCCTTCAGGTAAATATTATTTTCATTTCAGAGAGAAAGAAACCAAAGCTCAGAAAGGCTAAGTAAATTAATCAGGACCAAAACACAAGATTGTAAAATAAAAATAATTTGTGTTAGTTTACCATTTGACATGCTGCGAAATTGGTGGCAGCCCTGTCACCTAATAGTAGATAAGCAGATTGATAATCTTATCTATCAAACTGTAGATCTCCTGGATAAGTCTTGGTATTGGGAGGGTAAGAGAGGGCAAGGTTTATAACCTAGTTAGTTATAAGAGAATACAGCCGAGAATGGTTGACAAATGAACGAACTGTGTAAACCAGGATCTCTGAGTTACTAATCCTACACAATCTCATTTTTTAAATTTAAAATTGAAGTTGATGTTCAGTTCACCAAAGTGTCAAGATAAGACATATAGTTTGTGTCTAAAGTGCTATATATCGAGATAATTATTTAATAATCTTCCTTCATGAACTGTGGAGCTCTCTATTGAGAGCATTTGTGGCAGCCAAGCACATCCTTCAATAAAGCTTTTGTTCTCTTTGTTAATCTTAGAAAAGTTTGAAAGGTTTTTTAATTGAGACTTTTTTTTAATCCAGTCAACGTTTATTAGAGTCTTATTCATTTTACACTTGAGGGAAAACAATGGTGTATTTCAGAATATTGAGGTCCTTAAGGATGAAAAGAGAAAACGTTTGCTCCATTTAGAGTGTTATAGATGACTTAAGGACACTTGAACCTCTTTTCCCCCCATCTAGGAAATAAGTGCTTTGGAAAATATGAAAAATGAGAATTTTCATTGTCAGCAATAGAAGGAAAAATTCAATTTATAGAATGATTTTAATATTTATGAAACTCATGAAAACTTGAGCAGCTGTATGTCCAAAATTATAGAGAACATGCTGCTTTAGTTTTGAAGATGGATTGAAATTGTGCCTGGATAAAGGGACTTTTCTTAAGATAAGCTCTTCCTTGCTTTATGATAGTTGAGAGTATGTATAGACAACCATTTTTAATAAATTTAAGGTGTGCACTATATTAATTACCATTGTTTTAAGTTTTGTTTTTGAAGACTAGGAAAGAATACAAAGTACTTTATGGCACAAGTACCTAAGTACCTGTTTTACCTCTTTGGATGCTGGTAGACCACTTGTTTTGCTAGTCTTTAGAATTGGAAGGAGTGTCAAATACACAGAAGCCAGAGTCATCTTGGCCAGATGGTGTTTGATACAGATGGATGGTTAGTTGTCATGCAGATCTCTTAGTTGGTAACTTGTTGCTGCCATCTGACTCAAAGAATCACTCACACACACTGGCTGTCAAAAGCATCTTCTCTTCTGTCTGTTTTAGCTGTCATGTCTATGCTCTGTACAGAAGTGTTGACAAGACATTGCTGTTGTACATTTTCAATGTGGTTGTTAGAGATTTTTCTGTTTTGTGGGGTCTTTGATAGTGCTGGAATGTACTTGCTTTGCAATTGTTTTTTAAAAAATACTGTGACAGTGCAATAATTACCTGACCTTTTAAAAGGACTTTTCAGGTTATAAGTTCCATTCAGTAAACAAAAGCATTTAATTAAAAAAAAAAAAAATTTCTTTCTTTTAGTTTCCAAACTGAATTCTACCTGGTTATTTCCCAATCTGATATAATATCCTCTGGACTTTCCCTCTCATAGCCTTATGGTCAAAATCTTTATACTATTTTCTGAATATGTGTTTTTCTCTTCTCAAATTAGTAACTTTTTTTTCTGATGGTATAAATTTCCCTTTTTTTCAAAAAAAAAAAAACAGACATTGCCTATTTTTTGCATTTATTTTCTCAAACGTTACTTCCTTCTGTCTTATTCACCCACTGACCTTGTCTCCACTTTTCCTGTTTCCCTTATGAAATGTAAGCATAGCCTTTTCTCCGTTCTCTCTGGTCACTTCTGAAGGCATGTCTATTTCTAGGATATTCCTTTAACAACTTAAAGTACTTTATATATTCAAGTAATGTTTACTGAGCATCTCAGTATGTGCCAGGCATTCTGCTATACTCTGGAGATATCAGGGGAAAATAGACTCTGCCCTTGAGGAAGTCATAGTTTGAAGGGAAATCAGACATATAGACAGACTAGAATACTGTAATTTCTTTAAGTATATGGAAAGAGCAGTGAGGGAATATGGACCAATGCTACCCTCTTTTCCTTGCTATACTGTCAAAGTATTAGTTTTGAAATTAATATAGAATTTGCTTAAGTTTTTAAAGTACTTTATTAAGTGGTTTAAGAAATAGTTCAAAACTTCAACTTGAAATAGTTGTTGATCTATTGATTTTTCTAAGCTAATGAATACATTTTCAGCATTATTCATTTATTATATTATATACAGATGTGTTAAAGTATGTTTTTAAGCCAGAAACTAGAAGATGAAAATTACCTGGCAAAAGCTTTTTGAGTTGGCTCCAAAAGAAAATACAGGTCACTTGGTTTTACATTAAGTTGGGGAAAAAAATATGTATAGTAGATGGAGAATGGACTGAAGCTCGAATAAACTTACACATTTATACTAGGCCTATTTCTAACTTGCTAAGTTTTTTGTGCTGGTTACTTAATGGCTGAGTAATAGAATATACATACCTATCAAAATATAGTGAAAGAATGGGTAATTATTGGTCATTGTTTGTGAAGAGCTTTGAATTCTTTGGAGAAAGTTCTAAATACACAGAAATAGATAGAGAAAACTGTAACATCAACTTCTTTTCTGATTCCTCAGCCCTGGTGGCTGTGTGTAGCCCAGGTAAATTTAAGGTTATACAGAATTTGCTGTAGATGTTTGAATCCTTTCAGTCAATCTACCTACTCTTTCTAGAGCCTTGAATGTAAATTTATATAAGATGTCATGTCCTGGGAAATCTGACCCTAGACTGGATTTTGGTATCAAAGATACAGTTCTGATACTCAGTCATAGGGCTTATCGTCCTGACGGACTCACAAGGTTAATTCTTCTACTTGTAATAATAAAATTTACTTGGATTTTTTTAAACTTAGATTCTTTATTTCCTTAAATTTTGTTTTCAATAAACATGTACTGAATACCTCCTATAATTATGTTATAGAGCTCTATAGGAGTATCAGGTAATGTAAGACTGCACTTAGGCAACATGTAATGATGGCACATCACTTGGGTTATTTATCAGCTCTCAGTTATGTTTGAATTGTATCATAAAACGTGACCTTTTATTTGGGAAAATGTGGGGTTTTGCTTTAATTTCTTAAGCTAATTTATTTTGGGAATCTGGGAACAGCTGTGTGATTTATAAAGAACTTTAGGCTTATTCATCTCTGAAAACAATAGAGCTTAACTGATTTTGAACTTTGATTATGAATCAACTCAAAATCAAATATTTAGTGTCTACCAAAGTACATTCTGAGATTATTAGGACCCCATTTCATGTTTCAGGGAAATTATAATTTAATCATTTGTTTATTTGTTCCTCCAAATGTAGAAATTGGTCAAGAATCCTCTTGTTTTTGGTAATATAGTTTTAAGACTGATACTAATTTGATAACTGTAATGCAACATTTTCAGATTCGCTTGAAGGTTTACAGTGTCTGTATTCTCTAATGAAAACTTGTGTCTTCTTTCATTGCTTAATTTTCACAGCCATTGAAATAAAATAGCAAGATGAATAGATTAAAAATACAAGGAAAATTATGGTATTTAAGATATTCACTAAAAATTAACCATGTGTTTCCTTGACTTAAAACTTTTAGAAAAGAAGTTTATAATCAATATAATTTTATAATTTGTACACGTTCCTTTAGTTTTCATAGTGTCTTAGTGAGCGCCACTTCTTTTTTGTTTTTGTGCTCTAAAAATAAATTCAAAAGTATGTTTATTTAAAAGACATGAAATCTTACCTTTTTTAAGTTAGTGGGTATTTTTATAGAATAACAAGATAGCATTCATTTTATCATTCATGCCCTTTTTGTTATCATTAAGGATTAAATCTAAATTACAATTTGTATCCTAACTGAAGGACCAAAAAACCATATGTTGAACTCTTAACTGAAATTTTCCTTAAGATGATTTTTAAAATTTTACAGTGTTTCAAGTGTTTTAAATTACAGATGTTTGTAATGATTATAAATACATTGCTGGAGCCAGTTTTTAGCTCATAAATAAATGCTCAATACCTAGGTAAAAGCAATATGGGCAACTTATATCTATATAATCATTAATAGACAGTAAATGTATATACATATCTTTCAGTAAATATCAGACTAACTGGTTTTTATATCAACAGACTGAGAACTATGAGCTGAGAATACGTGAGCAACAGAAACAGCTGTCACTTCAACAAACTATTATTGACAGGCTAAAATCACAGTTACTTCTTGTAAATTCCAGTCGAGGTATGTTCATGTAAATTTTTGAACCACTTCTAGAAAAGAAAGGTGGAAGTCAAGTTTTTCTATTTTATTTTTCCTTTGTTTATCAATAGTTCTCACATTTTAATAACTGTGGTACAGTTACTTACTATGTTTATTTAAGAAATTAACACTTGCAAGATATGGGAAAATGGACATTCACATATACTATATGGTGGAACTCTAAGTTGATAAAACTTCCTAGAAGACAATTTGCCAATAAATAACCAAAGCTTTTTAAAATGTCTGCCTTTTAAACCAAAAATTTAAGTTCTAAAATATATCATAAGAAAATATTTGCTCAAGTACTCAAAGATAAGTATGCAAGGATGCTCATCACAGCAAAATGTCTAAAAATGGAAAAACTAAAAATAAAGAAATGTCTAACAGATAAATTATAGTCGTTCAAATAATGAACAGCTAGGTAGCCAAGAAAAGTGATGATAATAGATTAACTTACTAACATGACATGTACTCATGATATATATCAAAATGAGCAAAACACAATATAAAAATAAGTTTTATTTGTGCAAAAGAAATTATTGTGTGAATTTATATGTATAAGAAAAGAAAAAGTCTGATAAAATATAAGCCAAAATGTTAACAGGAATAATTCACAGATGATAAAAATTGCGGGCAGCTTTATTTTTTATTCTTTTTAACATGTCTGCATTTTCTAGTAGTTATACAAATGATTATCTTAAACAAGAAATGCATACCTAAAAATGTGACTTAAATCAAAGTTTAATTGTTATTGCCGATGGTTAAGCTGCAAAGAACATAATTCTAGTTTTCTAAATTCTATATATTTTATATACCACTAATTTTGTTAGAGTAAGGGCTTTGTGTGTTTTTTGGGGGGTGGTGGAGGGGAATAGCAAGCAAATATGCCAAAATCTGAATGGCCAAATCTAAGTTATCAAAGTAAGTATTTTCTAAAGAATTTTTAAAATTTATAATTTAATAACTCTTTAAAATTAGGGGTTTGGGTTTGTAGTCTTTTTAGTTTTCCAAGTAGTAGCAGAAACAAAGTTTTCCTACTTATGTCCAAGAGGGTTTTGTTTTACAGATAATGGTTATGGCTCTGTTCCCCTGCTTGAAGACAGTGAAGCAAGGAAGAATAATTTGACTCTTGATCAGCCACATGATAAAGTAAAATTGGGAATACCAAGAGAAAAAGAATCAAAGGTAGACTGCACTGCTGGCTTATTCCCTAAAGGACATAAAGAATGAGAAATTAGGTTCCACAGACTTCCTGTATTATTTAGTCAGTATTCTGTCATAACTTGGGTGGGCAGGAATGGGGGAGAAAGTGGATAAGATTCTTTTTAACCCTAACATTGCTTCTGCAAAAAAGCAACATTCAAATGCTGATACATAACACATCTTCCTCATTTTATTTTCCTGAGATGGACCTGCCACTGAAATTCTAAACAGAAGTTCTTTTAAACAACTTACATGTTTCTAAGTAGAAGCAATATTTCCAAATAAAATAAAAGCTTAGGTTTCATATTTTTAGTGTTCTCTTTTTGATATCACCAGCATTTAATAAAGAAATAAAAGATCAAGCTAAAATAGCTATTAAGACACAGATGTACCTGGATTAGAAAATAGAATTCTAGTTTTTTCCTCAATTGCCTGTGCTTAAATTAAACCAAAAAAAAATCCACCTAACCAGCTTAAGGAAAAGTCTTCATTGAAACAATATAGAAAAGAATATTCCCTATCTGCAAAGAGACAGATACAAAGATATACTACCTAACATCCATCAGAAACAGCCTAAATATCCATCAGTAGCAGAATGCTACATCATTGCAATAAAACACTTTAGAAAAATTTAAATAAATATTTATATGTTAATATTCCTAGATTTTTAAAAAATATTGAGTAAAAAATGGAAATTTAAAAATGACAAAATAGGAATAATTTATGTACATTTTCAAACATAAGCGGTATGACATGGTTCATAAAAACAGATATGTAGTAAAAGTACAAAAACATAGATAGAAGGGGTACACATCTTTAGAAAAATGATCACCTCTACAGTTGAGGAGAAAAGAGATTGATTCTGGGAAGGCGATAAAGGAGGCTTCAGTTGTATCTATATCTTTTTTTTAAAAAAAACCAAAAAGTTCTTAAATATGGCTGAATGTTACCACTTCTTAAATCAAGGTAGTGAATATCTAGATGTACATGTTATTCTCCATGTTATTCTGAATCATTTAAATTTTATGTTTAAAAAGAATTCTTTAAATGAGATGAGTTGGATTTTAGTGGGATGAAACAGCTTTTGAGTAAAATAAGATCTAACAAATGAAGACTCTTAACAGTTATAATACCAATTAAGTCAAGAGTGCTTTATTTCCTCCTTTCCTCTTAAATGTAGATTTTAGCTTTGTGCGTCGGGTTAATCTGTTATTGATCTCATAATTAAGACTATCTTAACGTTTTTATTTAACATCAAATCTGAAAAATTCTATTTTGATACTTTCTATAAATGAAAATTTTAGAAAGAAAAGTTTCTTATCATATCTCTCAGTTCATATTTTTTAATTCAAAATTTTTTTTTTTTTTAATTTGACTCACTCGGCTTTTTTTATTTGACTCTTCACCCCCACTCCAATTTCCATTTATCTTAAAATGCTGATAAATACAAGAAACCATGGCACTGGAATACGTTCAGGTTTATTTTGCAAAAGATGAAATTCAGAAACAATGATTCTGACTTTTTTAAAGTTTTTTTTTAATTGAATTTTATTTTATATTAGTTTCAGCCGTGCAGCACAATGGTTAGACATTTATATAATTTATGTAGTGATCCCCCTGATTAGAGTAGTACCCACCTGGCGCTATACATGATTATTACAATATTTTGACTCTATTCCTTATATTCCACATCCCCGTGACTATTTTATAACTAGTAGTTTGTACTTCTTAATACCTTCTTCTTTTTTACCCAGCCCCCCGAGCTCCCTCCCATCTAGCAATCACCAGTTTGTTCTCTGTATCTATGAGTCTGTTTTCATTTTGTTTGTTCATTTATTTTGTTCCTTGGATTCTACATATAAGTGAAATCATTTGTCTTTCTCTGTCTGACTTATTTCACTCAGCATAATATCTTTTAGGTCCATCTATGTCATTACAAATGGTAAGATTTCATTTTTTTATGGCCGAGTCATATTCCATTGTATATGTACCATAACTTCTTTATCTAGTCATCTTTCGATGGGCACTTAGGTCGCTTCCATATCTTGGCTATTGTAAATAGCGCTGCAGTGGACATAGGGGTACATAAATCTTTTCAAATTACTGTTTGGATTTTTTGGGGTTTTTTGGTTTTTTTTGTTTTTTTGATAAATACCCAGAAGTACAATTATGACTTTTAAAATACAGTTTTATGATTCGGTCTATATAGTACATTACAAAATCATTGAACTGCTATAAAATGCTGACATAAATTTAATGCTTAAGTAAACAATATTTACAGTCCCTTTTCCTTTTTCAAGGACTTCTAAATGTCATTATTTACCATTAATTTTTAATCAGAGTTCTTATATTTATTCTAGTTATAACGTTTCTCTGAAGATAATATCTCTAGTTCAAAATATATTGAAGGTATTTTTGAAAATAGTCTTGGTTAGAACAAAAGGGATGATGTGAAAGACTACGATATGTCAATAATTTAGTTTATTTTAAAATTGGTTAATTTCATTATTTATGAAAGTTTTAGTTTATTTTTCAGTCAGTAAATATTCAAAAGGAACCTTCAACAGAATTCATTTTTAGTTACATTTGTTTGAATTTTGTAAGATGCCTTTTATCTATAAAATATATATTTAGGTACCTAGCCTGAAATTAAGGATAAGTAATAGAAATCATGTCAGAGATAGCTTATTTACAAAGAATTACTAATGTTACATCAATTGTAGCTTCATTTGTGGACCGACATTAAGAGAAAAAAGTAGAAAGCTCCTAGTAAGAAATAAGTCAAAATTTAGTGAGTTCTCTTAATTATCTTTACTAATAGGGGAAAGATTTATGTGACAGCCACATATTTAATACTTTGAATAGCTCATCAACTCAGTCTTCTTATTCTGTAACCATTTAGTAAAAATAAAAAGCAACTGTCTTGAATTTTAGCTTTCTCATCTTCCACTGTATATATAGATCCAAAGTGCTGGCTGTATATTCATTGTAAAAATTTAGGTCTAATTTAGAAAAATACTGGCCAATCAAGCAATTGAAATTAAAATTTTTCATTGGCCTATGTCGATCTATACTTATTGACTTATAATTAAATTCACTATTAGCTAATAGAAGTAAAATCCTTCTCTAAAAAATCTTTGAATGATTTGGATATATTAGAGTTTTTCTAAAATGAAAAAAATTTGTATTGATTGGTTTCAATTTTGTAAAAGTATGCATCTGCATATAAGACAAGAACTAGAAGGCAATATGCAGAAATAGATAAGATAATGGTATAATTTATTTTTTTCTATTGTTAATATACTTTTATAAGTCTTCTCAAAAATGAATTGATTTCTGGAAATCATTTTTCCAATCAATTGTAATGAATTAGTACATTAATAGGAATGCTTTGAACCAGTAACAGAAGGAAGCTACTACTAACCACTCTTTCTTCCTCCTGTTTGGTGGGTGGTTTGAGGGTTTGTTTTCTTTAGACTATTTATTTTGCTTCAAATTTGGTTAGAATATTTGAGAGGGGTAAGACCCATGCACATTATGGCAAATGGCAACTATGGCCTCCTCGGTGAATGAGACAGAGAGTAGAGGATAGCGTTATGTTGAAAGGAAAGAGACCCTTTTAGAAAATTTTATTAGAAAACACGAAATTTATAGTTCAGCCTCCATTCATGCTAATCCTACACAAACAGCATGCAAGAATGCTTTGACTTGTAAAAGACATCAAGAAGTCAAGATAACAGAGCTTGTATCATTGGCCTTCCCTTAGTACTCTGCTTATAGTTTAGAGACATTAGAGAAGTACTCAGTTTAATGGAAAACTTTCACCTCTTGTTCACCATAGTAGAACGCACTGTCTTCCTTGACAAGATATGACTTTGGTAAAGGGGGCATTGTATTATCTATCAAGTCGTATATCATATATATCTATTATGTAACAAAGCACCCCAAATTTACCTAAAAACTTAACAAATATTTACTATCAGTTTCTGTGGGTCAGAAATTTGAGAGTGACTTAGCTGGTTCAGACTCTCATGTGACTGAAGTCATGAAGTGGGCAAGGGCTTCAGTTATCTATAGGCTTGACTGAGGTTGGAGGATCCACTTCTAAGATGGTATACTCATGTGACTAATGGCAGGAGACCTCACCACCTGGACCTCTTTTCACAACCTAGCAGATAACTTCTTCAAAGTAAGAAAGTAAGATCAAGAGAGAGAGCAAGGAGGAAGCCACAGTGCTTTCTATGATCTAGTCTTTAAAATCACATACCTTCCTTTCCATTTTATTCTTTTCATTAGAAATAAGTCACTGAGTTCTCCAGAGACAAGGAAATAGCTCCTCCTCTTGAAAGGAAGAATATCAAAGATTTTGTAAACATATTTTAAAAGCATCATAGGGATTGTAGATTGTGGTGTACAGAAGAGGGAACCAAAGATCAAGGGTGTATTGGAGGACCTAGTATTTAATTTACCATATGATAAATATTAATGAAAGGTAAAGGAGGTTGGCAGAATTTAATAGCGAATTCTACTACTTGAATCCTATCATTATTCTCAGTAGAAGGAAATATAACTTATCATTTTAACAATTTCAAAAGTCCTAATATGAATACAGACTTTCCAGAGGAAACTGGCTAAGCAGTGGTTTAGAGAACCAAGAAACAGTTGCATATTATTGCTAATTCTTTTTTATAACCAATTTTAAAAATTAAAAATATTTGTATATATGAAATCAAATAACACAAAAATGCACACACTTATTTTTGGCAAAGACTATTATCTCTTGTTTGTAGGACACCGTTATCAGACATAGTAACAAATGTCATGATGGCAGTTATTTTTTTTGTTTCAAATCTCAGTAGATTATAACTAAAATGCATTTATAGCTTTTTAATTTAATTAAATTTATCAGAGTGACGTTGGTTAATAGAATAATATAGGTTTCAAGTCTACAAATTCTATAGTACATCATCTGTATATTAGCAGTTATTTAAATAACAAATGTTACATTTTAATGTAAATATAAATTGGCATTGTTTAATTTACTTTTTTAAAACTAGGGTTGTAATATACTGGATCATTTTTATGATCTTAGAAGTAAGAGATTTTTATAATACTGCTTCTGGGAAGCACTTCAGTTTCCAAAGTAAATGCTGTCCTGGGTGTCTAGGGCTTAACTCATCTTTCCGTCCTACTTTTTTTCTGTGTGTGTGGCAGTTATACAAAAGTCTAGGGTATTTTGTTGCAGGAAAATATATAGATATCAATAATATAGACTATATAAAAGAATTTGTTGATATTGATAAATTTTGTTTACTCATTCATTCAGTAACTAAACTGCTCTGTACCTGACACTGCCAGCCCCCGGAAGAACAGAGATATTGTCCCTGCCCTCTGGTTTAAAGTCTTGATTTAATAACCGAAATAGAATTATTAAATGTTGTAAAGTTATTTCAGATTCTAGGATCCAAGATACAAAGTAAATATAGTGTGAGTCTATTTCAACTTTTAACTTTTAAAATAGAGATTATATGTTCATGTGTCAAAAGAGCTGATTTTATGTTTGATTTTTGATTTTCTATACTTATTTCTAATTTTTTCTTTATATGTATCTTTTTTATCTAAGTTATATGCTTTAAGGAAAAGTTTAAAAATAAAAGAATGCCATTATTACTAAAAAATATTAATTAGACAGTTAGCAAATTTCTAATGTAGCTATCATACTGATTAGATCAGCAGGTATATGGTAGCTTTGAGAAGCAGAAAAGATTTTGTAGGTTTAGAATAGTAAAACAGTGATGTAGCCATGGAGCTGCCATCAGTGCTGACATTAAGGAAATTATGTGCTGTACCTGGCAATTGCAAGTAAATATAGATGCTCTGACACGTTTGAAGAAAGCTGATGTCTAAAAATTCACCTGTCAATCACTGAGACAAGAAGTATTTATTGAACTCCTCCTATTTGCCTAGCCTTGCTTGTCATTGACAGGAATACCAAAAGAAAAAAAAAAAAGTGAGACAAGATCCATCTCCTTTAAGAAGCTACAATCTGGTTGGAGAAACAAAGATTTAGAGACCCAAAGCAATTAGCAAGCACTATAAGACAATGTGAAGTTCTAATTATATGACAAAATGAAATCCTAATTATAATTTTATGCACAGATAAAACTTAGGACTTTATTTTAAGAATAGCAATTCCCAATGACCTCAAGGTAGGCTTGAGCACAGGCTCAACATTTAGTTCAAGTAAGGAAAAGAAAAATTCTTATTTACCATTATCTTGGTAATGTATGAATAGATGTGTAAACTTAATTGTCTACAAGATTTTAATGGAAAAAGAATAATTTGTAGACAAGAACCAAAATTATTCCAGGCTACTTTGGAGAACACTATATAAACTAAAGGCTAAAACTGAGGGGTTTGAAAGAGCAATTTCATTTACTAGAACCTTTTTTAAGTGACATAGTCATGGCTTCAGAGGGAAAGGTGCTCCTTACCTTTTTGTTACTTTATTCTATAGACAGTCCTTCAGTGAGAGCCATTTACCCATTGTGAATTACTCCAATTATTATGTATGACAGTTCCAGCAGGCAGTGTATGAACTTTAACCTTGTTCTGCTTTCTGGCCTTCTGTAGCTTATAAAATACTAGCCTCACAAGTCTAGGACTTGGGTGCCGTCCCCATCCTTGAACTGTTCATCTCTTATATACTCCAGACTTCAGGTATAGCTCCCACTTAGGGATCTCCATCTGAGTTTTAGGCCCCCATAGCTTCTCTGAACACTCTAGATACTTTCTCTATTGTAAGTCTCTCTTAAACTATATTTATTTGTTAAGTTGCTATATATTGTAAAAAGCTTTAAAAGAGTATAGTATATAGGTAGATGATAAATATGTTTTTCATCATTTGAACAAAAGGTGGAAATTAGACCATTAGTGAAAATTAATTACCAAGTGATTTCTGTGGGGAAGTTAAATCAGGTTTACGTCATCTAAACCCAGTACGTTTCCTAAGAGAGGAACTTGCAATAAATTTGACTGTTTATGTTTATTACTCAACTTTGTAAAAAAAAATTGTCCCTGTATTGTTTTAATGCTACTTTCTTTCTTTTTATCACCTTTTATTAGATAGAGATTGTGATTGTGCCCACTGTACATTGGCCCATGTTAACCTAGGCTGGGGCTTACAGAAGACTGGAGAAGGGGCGGGGGGTGGTGGATTGCTGTATGCGCGATACAGCTGCCACAGGTGTGTGTGTGTGTGTGTGTGTGTGTGTGTGTGTGGTGTAGCACTTTGCCTTTTCAGTTAGAGCAAATGTCCTATTCCCCCTGGTTTTGTTTCTAGAGACTGGATCAAATATACCTTATTTTTATATATAACCTTTATTTTATTCCTCTTTGGAGATTAGTCTTTGTTTATAGACTCTCTGGTAGAATAATAATAAAAAGGAAAAAAATTATTTTTAACCAGTTTATTCATTAAAGTTCAGAGTATTCTGCAAAGTGCTGTAATAAATGTATCACAAACTAAGAAAAATATATGTTGACATCCAAAGCATTTTAATATTTACATTGAAATTTCTGTTGTAGAAATTTTGTTTTCAGATCTAAATTATTAATTGATCCTAACCCTTTCCTATTGTGGGTCTCTTTTTTAATTTCGTACATCATTTTGGGATTTTTGCTTTGTTATAATACTGGAAATAATTTTTGGGGAGAGAAGAAAATGAGAAGTGGCATATCACTTTTAAATTCTCTTCCCCAACTTCTAAGGAAATTTGAGTATCTCTAGTGCAGCTCTTCTCTCCTTATTTCTCCCAATTATACCCTTTTTCACATTTCCCATTTTTCTTTTTTCTTCTCTTCTCCAGAACCCACGAAACAGAGCTTGTATATTCTATTCAGCCCTGATTTCTCTTGACCAAGGCACAAAAGGCTATTCTCTCAACCTTTGTAATAGGACTAGCCCCTCAAAACAATCTTGTTTCTCTTATTAATATAATCTGTCATCCTAAAAGTTCTCAAAATCTGTTTTGAAGATACTTGTTTTTCAGTATTACAAAATGCTTCTGCATTGATCTGTTGTGATATGTTGTGGGGGTTTTGTTTTGTTTTGTTGTTTTTCTTGTTGAACTATATGAAGAAAAATCCAGCCTCACACATATGTAGTTGGGAAAGGGAAGAGTATTTTAATAACCTTTTCAGAAATCATGAATATTCTTCTTTGATACTACATCAAAACTCAGTAAGTAGTTTCTTAGGTGTTAGCTACTGTATAAAAGCTAAAATTAATGAACTTTTCTGCTATATTAAAAGCCATTGATCTGTCTTGTACTTTGAATGTATCTTTTACTGATGTATGATTTTGTAACATTATGAATTGTTCATTTGGAAAATGGTGGTTCACTGAGCTTTGCAGATCTTTCACATATTGACTTAGTTCATAATATAGTTTAAAATCACATTTAACATTATCACTGATCTTATCAGAAAAGTCTTAAGTATCAGACAACTGTCAAGCTTACTATAATGGGAACAAGTTTTTCAACGTTTTAATTTTCACGTAAAAACATGGACTACAAATCTTTTGTTATTTTTTAAAAAATGAAAGGCTAACTTCATTTGCTTTAGAGAAAATGTCTGAATAACCATAGCTTGCGTGTCAGTCACTCCTTCAAGTGAAAATGGCATTCCATTAAAAAAAGAGACTAGTTCATCTTCTAATTCAAACCATTCATTGCACAAATGCTTTTTTCCCAAGACAGCCCTTTTATTTCAATATGAAATAGAAGCCTTTTGTGTATATTTCCCATTTTGTCACACAGAATACTAAAAGAATGTTAACTTGGGATTACATTCAATAAAATTAATAATCTTTACTGTTTTATCAAGGACTGTCTTAAGTAAAACTGGCTGCCTTTTTTTTTTACTGAGTGTGGTATTATGAATACAGTAACTGCAGTTTGGTACCATGGCCTTGGACATACTCAGGCACCAACAGTTACTCACATTTGATTTTGCATTGTCAGTGTAAGTGCCAACATAGTAATAAAAAAATAAGCAAATAACAACTAATAGTGATAATAGTCGACCCCATGGCTTGTAGGGTCTGGAATTTGATTTTACTCTACTTACAAGCAAATAAGTTAACCAGTTCCTGCTCCATGGATGCTGGAAGAAGACATAAGACTCCTGGATCAGAGAAAAAAGTCTTTATTATTCATAACACAGCAAGCAACAAGAGCATTATATTTGTGTTGGTCTCATCTACAGGGTGACATAGTAGACCCAGATGGATGCCTGGACATCAGTGGTTGCATTAAAGGAAAGGAACATTGAGCTTGGGAACCTCACCATTTTATAGCAAGCAGTAAGCAGCCTGTTTGTTGTCCAGGAGGGAAACATGATACCTCATCTTTCAAGTTTGCCCATGTACAAACAGAACTCTGAGAAATGTCCCAGGCCTTGTATTCTTTGGCATGCACAGCAAAAATGTGCAGTGACGCTTAGGGCCCATGCAGATTCTAGCTCGTAACAGTGGATCTCTTGAAAGGTTCTCAGGACCCCCAGGGTTCCTAGACTATATTTTGAGAACCACTGGTTTTACTTGATTATAATTTCCTGTTAGAAAAATCATGTTGCCTTTTTCTCAGTAAGTTATTTGCTTTTCATCCTACTGAAAAAAAAATATATATATATATATAAAAAATATATATATATATATATCATGCTCAGAATATTCTAGCATTTCCTCAGGAACCTTTATTTATGCATGAAGGTCAAATTGCTTGCTCATCAGTCCTTTTCACACTTGTCGGATAATTAATTGTTTTACATCTTTATACTTTAAATCACGATGCCTGTAAATTACTCCTGGTTACTTATCTATACTTACTACATTAAGCCCAGAGCAAACTCTGCTGAAAGATAGTGTGGTGCCTACATGCTGTGTACCCTGGTCATTTTTAAAAGCACAAGAATGTGAAATCAATAGTAAGAAAACTGCTTAGCTTCCTTTAACCACAGAATCTGTAGCTAGCACTTTTCCCAATATTGTATTTAACAACTTCTTACTGGATTTGTAGTCCCCTCTAAGATACTGCGAGAATTTGGCAGGGAGGTGGAAAAGAAGGCTCACCTAAATTTTCATTTGCACCTAACGTTTTATGCTCTCTGAGCTGCTCTGTTGCTTGTTTAGGTAGTCTTGCTATGTTATGAAAGCTGACTTTTTCCCTGAAAGATTTTTTTCTTTGCTAGTTATACATCTTTACAAACACTTGATATTTTGCTCTAAGATATAGATATATCCTAAAATTTTAATTAAACTCTTATAAAGTATATCCCAGGTATTCTGTATATCATTAACCTGTGATTTGTTTTTTCTTCTCTAATAAGTCCCTTTTGGAAAACCAAGTTTTTCTGAGGTGGATATCTTTTGTTTTCTCTCTTCCATTGTGTTTATCAGTAGCAGTGTGATTTTTATATTTCAACTCAGTTTTCATCTAAGTGATTCCTCATTGAATGGGTTTACCCACTCTTATTTTTATCCCTAACTGCTCTTCACTGTTTAACTTGTTTCCCTGTACATTTCATCCAAATAGTGCTGCAGGGAGTCACTGACTTGTCCATATTCCCTGAAAGTATCATCTGGAATGTATTTCTGCTGGTTGGCCAAATGGCCACAGTAAATCTTACTTTCCTTCTTTCCACTGCTGGTTAAACATTGTCTCTTCCTCCTCTTTCCCCATGCTGCAGCCTCGGAGTCCCCATTCCTCTCCCTAGCTTTTGCTTTTCATCTTGTCCTGAGAACAAAGTGATAACATTTTTTTAAAGCCGAATCTGCTTTTTTTGATAAATGTCTTTCCCTTTTTGACAAGAAGACAATAACAGATCTTGGTAGGTAGTTGTTTTGACTAACTTCTTTCTTGGCAAAATAAAAAGTTGGTAGCCTATTGTCAGACCCCCAGTTTTGTTTTGGATTTTACTATTCTAGGAAAGCCTAATGTCAGTTTCTTTAAGGTTTTGTCTTGCCTTAGATTTTTTGATGCTAAAGAGGATGGTTTTACATTTAAAAAGGGAAATAAAGATTAGAAGTGTGAACCAGACTTGAGGAAACAGTGGTTATATTGTGTTTTAAAACTTGGTCTATAGTAGACAGCAGAACAAGTGAAAATGTTTTAGATCAAAAGAGAATTGAGAGTGGCTATCAAGAGAGAGGGTGAGCCTAAAGATACAGACTTTAGGGATGAATATTCAACAGACATGAGAATGAATGATAACAAGGGTGTATAGTGAGGGAAGAACAGTATACCCATGTCTGAACCTTAGTGAATACCCACATTTATGGCCTAGAATGAAGAAGGACCAATGAAAATACTAAAACTTGAAAGAAAAATATTATACTAGCAAAAAAAAAAAAATTCAAGGGGGAGAACCTGATCAAACCGTACAACATACAAAACAACTACCTGAAGGCTTTGGAGGCTGAACTTTTCACATTTTGGAGGAGAGTCAAAATGTAGAGCAAGTAATGGCTCAGAGTAAATTCCCAGTTTTCTCTGATTTTGTTTAAGGGTGGCCGCAGTTGGAGTGGCTAAAATTCCAATAGAAAGCCCACCATAATTCTGGCTGGAAGAACCAGGAGAGAATGAGCCCAGAATAACCATGGTCACCAGAGAGTGAGGGAAGGAGCCACAGAGAAGAGAGAGCCAGAAGAGAGCCCTAAGTTCTATGTTTAAACTCAGCCCAAGTCTCTGGCTATCCCCTGAATCTATGGATGTATGAGGCAAACAAACCAGTTTGCAGCTGAGGCTTAAAGGACTGAACCAAAATATGAACATCTACTCTTCAGAGGAGTAGCGGTTTGGAGTCTGAGCCTAACCAACTTAATTGCCTGCAAAAATAGAAACATCAAAAAACTCTTTGGCACCATGTAACGTAATGTCTCCACAACAAAATATTTACAACATTCAGGGTAGAGTCCAAAATTATTCAACATATGGAGAGTCAAGAAAATGTGACCCATTTTCAAGGGAACAGATACCAACCCTGAGATGTTCCAGATAGTGAAATTGTCAGACAAGGATTTTAAATCAGCTATAACTGTGCCCACTCTTCTATTAGGAGATTATTAGGAAAGCAAGGAAAAGAATTAAGATTTTGAGAGGATAGATTTAACAATAAGATACTCCGTTGTCATGGTGTCAAATGGTTAACTTCTAATAGCAAGTTTGAGAAATAATTATACTATGAGATTTTGGTTAAGAAACTATTGCCAAATTGCCTCTGTCAACAAATGAACTGGTTTGGCAGGACTTGAAAGATTATCTATCTATCTAGGTTATTTTTGGATGTCAGTTTCTACTTGGACATTCTTGAGCACACACACAAAAAAAGTCATACCAAAGTGTTTTTTTCTTAGGCAATATTTAAATAGCAAAACTTGGCTTATAACTACTCCTCAGTGAGAAATATATTTGTTGTATGACAGACAGGTTTTAGAATCTTAAAATTATTTTGCATTGGTGCAATGCGTAAATGTTACCATTGTGTATCTTCCTCACCATGCTAGATAACTGCACTACTCTGCTTCTCCAGTAGCCAAGCCCTGTGCCTGAGAAATTAAGAGCCTGGGTTCTAATTGGAGCTACTCCACCTCCTGGACTTGTAGACAAACTATTAGACTTCTCCAAAGCCTTATTACTATAGCAAACTTTAAAATCAAATGGAAGTACTTAATTCACAAGATTATGTGGGTTAAGTTAAATAAAACATGCAAATTGCCTAGGTAATACTATTTTCACGAAGATATTTTCTGTTCACCATGCTGATGGTATAACAAAATTTGTGCTTAATGGAAAAGATTTTCCATGCATTTCAAATGTAGTATTTGGAGAAGGGATGAGGGGATTATGGGAAACCTTACTTTTTAAAATTGGTCATTTAAGTTATTCATTTTCTATTTCATGCAAAAAGGCATCCCCACAATTAGATATTTCTTCCTATTAAGAAAATAAATTCAAAAAGATATATGCAAAAGGAACTTAATACAAGGTGAAAGATTCAAAAGACAGACAATGGGAAAGTATTAATCTCACTCTGCTTCAAATTAACTTCATAGAATTGAAATTATAGTAATTGTGGCAGTACTGGTAAAGGATTTTAACTTTTCAAAAAGAATGTTTTATCGTAACATTGAACTGATAGAGGTTGGGGGTGGGGGGGGGGAGGGGCGCAGATATATTAAACCAGAACCCTGTAAAGAACTTGGAAGTAATTGGGGTATTTAATTTTATTTTTACATTGTTTATTTTCTTGCCATTTCCCTTACAACTCTGGGATGGATCCCATTTTTGCTCCCAAACTGGCAGTGGGTTTGCCTAGCACACTGCATCACGTGAACAGACAAGGCTTCTAGGACTTGTGTTCCTCTTGCTTCACTTGTTCAGTAATGTTAATGAGGGTGAGAGAACTGAAGATGTCACATGGCCATAAATTCGTATAAATACAATTTCCTTGTTTTTTTTTTTAATTTACCTTTTGTCTTCAAACTTTTTTTATTATGCTTTTTTATGTTTATTTTTATCAAATTATTTTATATTTTCTTTTTCTATTTTCTGCCTTAACCTCTTCCCAATCTCAGCCCTTTTCTTTCTCCCTCATTCAGCCACATTCAGTGCTTCATTTATCTGTAACATCTTTGTCTCAATCTGTCTAAAACTGGTAAGGAAACATTCGACCTCAATTTGTCCTTCAACACTTTATTCTTAGTTTCAAAAATGGAAGTGATAAGTGAATCTTTATTTTCAGTTTATTTTTCCACTGTTTATTTTTCCTTTTTCTGTAGTAAATTTTATCAAACTGGTATTTATAACTATTCCATAGTTTATATTCCTCTTACTAGTTCATACCGTCTCACCTCAACTTATTTCTTGGTTTACATTTTTTTGTTTGTTTTAAAAGCATAATTCTATTAAGCCTCATCCAGAAACAAAATCAAATATTAGCTAAACTCAGGTGCTTGAGCCACCTGAAATTAATATTCCTTTTGTATGCAGGGACCTCCATTAAAGTTTAGAGGCAATCCTTGATATGAACATTGGAATAAAGTGATATTTACTACTATAGTTCAAATATGTATCATTGAAATCTTACCACCGATATTCAGTATTAGCCTTTCCTTCCATATGAGAGGAATATATATTGTGTTAATGAGTTTATTATTCAAAAGTTTCATAACTCAATTTTGCTGACATTAATTGCTTAATATTTTTAAGAAAAAAACATGATTCTGAATTAAAATTTTTCATTGCAAAAAAAATTTTTTTCATTGCATTTCTTTTTTTCCCCTCAGCTTTATGGAAGTATAATTGACAAATAAAAATTGTATATATTTACAGTACATGATATTTTGATATATGGACAATATGAAATGATTATCACACTCAATCTGATTAATATACCCAGCACTTCACAGTTATCTTTATTTTTTAATGTGATGAAAACATTTAAGATTTATTGTCTTAGCAAATTTCGAGTATATAATATATAGAAGTATTAACTATAGTCACCATGCTATACTTTGGATCTCCAGAACTTATTTATTTATATAACTGAAGCTTTGTCCTCTTTGACAAACATCTTTCCAGTTCCCCACCCCCAAACCTGTGGCAACCACCATTCTATTCTCTGCTTCTATGAATTGGACTTTTTTAGATTCCCCATACAAATAAGATAATGCAGTTTTTTGTCTTTCTGTGCCTGGCTTATTTCACAAAGCATAATATCCTTCAGGTTCATCTACTTTGTTTCGAATGACAAGATTTCTTTCTTTTTTAGGGTTGATATAATCAGCCTTAAAATATTCCTCTGTGTGTGTGTATGTGTGTGTGTGTGCGTGTGTGTGTATACACACACATATATATATGTGTATGTAATCATTCATATTTTCTTTATCCATTCATCCACCAGTAGACACTTAGGTTGAATCCATATCTTAACTATTGTGAATCATTTCTGTATTTTTCAAAT
Organism: Pteropus medius; assembly: GCF_902729225.1. Taxonomy (NCBI): domain Eukaryota; kingdom Metazoa; phylum Chordata; class Mammalia; order Chiroptera; family Pteropodidae; genus Pteropus; species Pteropus medius. The sequence continues at coordinate 24,176,652 of NW_024354875.1, forward strand.
TGGTTTACAAAAAGAATAGAATACTTTCACTTTTAGTACCAAATATTTTAAAAGGCAGGCATTAGGGAAAATATACATTTCTTTCTTTGAGATGTTGATATCTAACAGATCCTGAACTCTAGCAAAAAAACATTTCCCATTACCTTTGCATTAAGAATAAACCTAGCTTTGGACTAATATTTTCCACTTTTTGTTTTGTCTTCTTAAATAGCATTGCTTATTCAGATAGCACTTGAACATATTTTTTTATATAATACCCGTCTATGAGATGGGTAAATTGATTTACATATATTAAGCTTAAATTGATTTACATATACTAAAACAAAATTCTCCCAATTTCACATAAAAGGAAATATAAGGAATCATTTCACAACATCTTCCAACTGTTTCAAGTGAATTTATCTTAATGATTTAGTTGAATGATTTATCCAGTGCCGTACTAGAAGTGTAAATGAAAAGTACGACGTGTAAAAAACTCTTATTTCAGTATTCATTCCACAAGTTCAGCATTTCCAAACTAGTACTTGGAACAGTTTATAATGTTAAGTATTTTAAGTTTTAGTACCTCAAGATAAATTCATTTGTTGAATGATTTAATGTTTAAAATATCCTAAATTAAAATATTCAAAGTTCTTTTGCTTTCTTATTGAAGTTGCAATAACTTCAACTCCCTGTAGTGTAGGGTCCACCAGGATAATATTTGAGAATAGAAAGAAAAATATAAGTTATTTGCTTCTAATGTTTACTTACACTCTGGGATGCTCAACAAACTGAATAATTGTCTTTAAGATATTTAGCATTGAAAAGAAAGTTTGGGTTTCTGGGAAGTGTTGGAGTTGCCATTAATTATACTAACCCTAAATCCTTTGAAAAAATGATCATTTTCAGAAAGTTGTGTCAGATTGCTGTAATGGAAAATAGCATTAACATGCTACAGCCATTCTAGAAAAATCCTACTTCAAAATGTCAGAGAACTGCTTGTCTTTTTTTTTTTTTGGACCTAACATGTTAAAAGGTCCCTTTCTGAATTTTTTCTTGGGATGCTGGGGACGTAAGGTGTAGTGTATTCGTACGTTCAGTAATACTTTTCTTCAATAATAATAACACACAAAAAAATAGTAAGCAGAGCTATATATCTAACCCCAAAGAAGCTGAAGACCTTAGATATTCCTCAATAAGTATTTCCTTTACCCCCTGCCAGTACACCCGAGGAACCTTTTCCAGATAAATTTACCCATACCAGTAATCAAATCTAAATATCACAGAAATAAGTTGACATCCGTTATTTGCTAAGCCAAACAAAGGTTTATCATTCTTTTTCTACCTTTTCCTTCACCTGCTCTGCCCACCCCACTTAGTTTTCAAAGCTTCTTTAATATCAGAAACGGTCATTCCTAGTTTATGTCAAAATCAGTGCTTTGAAAATTGAAAGTCTTTATTACTTTCTGTAACTGTCTTCATTTTTAGGCTAAAATTACAGAGTACTTCCTTTTTTTGGTTCCTTCTAGCTCCTAATAAAATTTTTCATATTGAGAATTTCTAGTAGTAATTTTTACAAGATTAATCATTCATTTAATTATTTTGTTATGATTTGTTTAACATATTAAATTGTCAAATGTTTCTAGTCTCTTAGTATTACCTCTGATTTTTTTTTTTTTTTTAGAGAGACAATATAATCTTTTAAAGGTTTGTTTTCATACTTTTGTAGTATCCTGAATGGTTGGCTAAGTTTAAAATGTTGCCTTTCTTCCTAGTCTACACTAAAAGCCATTGAGTGTTCTAATTGCACATAACACTAAATAAAAACTTTGTCAAAAAAAAACAACTTTGTCTGCCACTTTTAAAAACAAACTGTGAATGTGAAAATGTCTTCTGATGTGACTGCTTTATTAAGACCAATAAAGCAGTTTTAATCCAGAAGGCATGGCCTCAATGTTTGTCAAAGTATGCAGCAGCAAATGATCTTTATTTTACCTCAACCTGACAACATAATATATAATATCACAAATTGTTCGAGTTGCCAAGATTTTAACTAATTACTCTGAAGTAATACTCTATTTTAGAAATGTTAACCAAACACTGGTATTTAGAAAATACCATATTATGTTAGAATGTATATCAGAAAAGTTAGAAAAGCTACATTAATTAGAAAAAGCTGGAAAAAGTAGAGCAATAAACTGAATTAAACTGGAAAAGATTAATTTAAAGAAAAGCAAACAAAAATCATCAAGTCTTTTTCTTAAAGGACAAATAGATTCCTAAGAACTTGAAAGAACTTTTCAAAAAGCAAGATTAAAAGATGTACTGAGATAATAAGAAACAGTAAGGTAAAAATCACTCATTTTAATAATAGATACAATGACCTTAATTGAATAAAATCTAAAAAGTCACTAAATATAAATGTCCACTGGTTTGAATTTGAACTTGTATAAGACCTATGCAGTTTTGGCTGAATTATAATTTATGATTGTATAATATTACTCCTTAAAATCTTTGCATATAACTTTATAAGGTACTCAGAGTTTTCTATGTATGATTGAAGATTATATTAAAAATCTAAACCATACAGTAGATTATCACACGTTTTTCAATGTTGACTTTTAAATGTCAGAATAAATGTAATACCAATGTAAGCCACAGGGTGGGAGTGAAAGGCAAGAACTTGTGTTAAAGTAGCTTAAATACATAATTACAGTATCTTTAAAATGCTTGTTAAATGCTTAGAAGCTGTAGCTTGGTTTTCTTCCTCTAATACTGCTGCATTCCTCAGCAAAGACTATAACAAAATACAAAGACGTGGATTTAAATGTATAGACCAATAATGGAAAAGAAGTACACACACACACACACACACACACACACCCGATTTTTTTCTCCCTAAAGTTTCTGGTTATATCAGGTGTTACTGAGATGATCAGAGTAGCAATTTTGATCAATATGTAAATTTGAGGAAATTCCTTGGAATTATCAGTATTGGAAACAGTAACTTAAGAAATTACCAGAAATACTTTATGTCTTCATCCTATTGTTTATTGTTCTACCTTCATTTTCCTTTCCCCTGATAGTTCTCATTTAAAGAAAAAAAAATCTGTTGTACCATAAATATATCTAAATAAATTTAGGTAGCTTCCAGACGTATCTATATGGATCTATAGATATATAGTTATCTATATAGATGTATAGTTCTATCTATATATATTGTTATATACATATAGATCTATAGATAGAACTGCAAGCTACCTAAACTTATTTTTCATTGAGGAATATAAATTTTCCATGTGTTTTCTGTTAACCCATTCTCATTTGAGTTTAGAAGCAATTTAAAGTGGTGATCATTTTGTATCTTTAAGGAAAGAAGACAAGAGATTTCTTCTCCTAGAAAAGAAACTTCGCCAGGGAGTCTTGGCATTCCTTTATTCCATGAAAGGTAGTTCTGTATTCTTTTACACCAAATCTAAAAATTATAAATATCAAAATATATTCTTATTTACATATTTTTAAATGTTAGCAATTGTAAGAAAATAGCAGCTTCTTAGAACTAGAAGAGACCAATCTAAAACTCTTCCATGTTAAAATGACCTAAATAAGTCATACAGTTAATAGCAGAGATGGGTCTAAAAACTAGATTCTAAAGACCTAATATTTCAATAGACCAAGTATTATGACCACATTGTTTTACAGATGGCTCTTAATGCGAACCATTAAGTTAGGAATATTTAATTTTCTATTCAAGATGCTTATAGAGAACAAAAATCAATACATTGAAATTTCTAATGTGAGAATGAGACAGCACAAGTGTGATATATGAATAAGTAGATATGCTAGTCTGCATTACATATATGTATTAGAACTTTTCATTTTTCTCCTGGTTCTCCAAACATTAGAATATTTGAGGAGGATGTTTTCTAGGAATTTAAAATATTTGTTTAACAAAAGTTAAAACCTTTCAATAATTATTTTGTGGTAATAAAAAGATGCCATGTAAGTTTAATTTTGATTTTAAAATATTTGAAGCTATAGCCTTACATTTTAAAATATTGATTTATTTTTAGCAGTTATATAGAGAAGACTTTCTGGGATCTGAAAGAAGAATTTCATAGAATACGCATGCTAGCAAAAGCACAAAAAGACCACTTAAGCAAACTTAATGTACCAGCCACTGCAAATGGTAAGTTTGATTTAATGTAATATTAATATTATTGGTAGTATTTATTGGTTGAAATTGATTTCTTTTTGATTGTGAAAACATTTCTAAGTGCTTATTAAGGGCTAAGGCTCTGCAGCTTGCATCTCACACCGCTTATAATCGGTAAGTGCTGTTTAAGTTCTGTAGTGTATTATATTATGTAATTGGCTTTTTCTCTCTTTATTGTATATGGCACTATATATATTGAAATGAATGACATAATTACTAATCTTCTTAATGAGAAGTTTCAACCTGGAAAACGTACAAAATAAGTATAGGATATATCTCTCAAAGCGTTCGGTTGCTATTTGGGGGTCTTATTAAACATTAATTTATGTTAGTAAGCAACCTTGAAGCTGCACTACCATATATAAGCTAAGTAAAATTATAACATTAGGGCTTTTTTTAACTTCTGCCTGAAAGTTAATTGAACAGTACAGATAGATTCTTGTAATTTGATTTGAGAAATAAACATTACCTGTTTCATGAAGGCCAGTTCTGTTGGAGGTACAAAGTACAAATTTAGTATTAGTATAAAAAATCACTTAAAAGGAACATGTGTTGTACACATGTGTTGTAATGTGTCTTTTAAAAGTTCCACCTTTCCCTAAAACCCCAGACTGGCTTTCTGGTGTTTGCATGAGTAGTTCAATATAAATAGCAAAATACTAGGAATTGAATCTGGCTACTAAGCACTTCTGTAAACAAAAGGAAGGTAAACTGATCACTTATGATAAATTTGCCTTTAGTCTTGTGACTTGAGATATTTCTGCATACAAGTCCCAAGAGACGTGATTTACTGTTTTCACTCTGAAAGATGTTGCAGCAGTGCTAACACCCCTTTAATTAAAGATTACTTTCCATTTCTTATAGCTCTTATATCTAGGCTATTTAAAAGTCATTCTATAGTGTAAATTCACTTTTTGCTTACTACTGTCATTTTATTTTCAGAAAAGGAACACAATGTGGTGTTGGAAAAACAAAACAATCTTTGTAGAAAGACATAATTTATTGCTTCTCCTCCCTTCCTCCTACCTCTCCAAAAGGGCTCTAATTTTTCCATCTTAATTTTTGTCATTTTTATTAGAGATCGATCTTTTGTGCCAACTAAAGACAGAACTTCTGAAGTAAAAGAATTATTTTTACTTAAAATATACTAGCTATAGAGATGTAGCACCTAGAATTCATAAACATGCTTTTTTGAACATCAACATCTTATCAAAACATTGGAATGGTGATATATTCATTGGCCCTACCCTGTTATCAATGGCTTAATACTTTGACCATTTTTAAATTGCACAGGTCTAAATCTGAGTATGTATCTGTCAACTAGAACACTGAGTGTTTAACTTCAATTTCTTTCCCACTGAAACTGCTTCCTAACATTATTCTTAAGCTTTACCATAACTGTCACAAATAATAAATACAACGTTATTCTGGAAATGTTTTAGTTCTGTTGTGCTACAGACTTCAGTGAAGTAAACCAAAATATCAAATATTATGCTTCTGACAGTAGTAGATAAAAGAGGGAAGAAAGAAAAAAATATTTTGGAAAAAGATTTCTTCTCAGGTGTTACAGAATTGGGTACTCAACAGTTGGTTTTCCTGACTGTTTCCTAGAATTTCCTGCCATTCTTAAGTCTACTACCAGGAAAATGACTACTTGAGAGTTAATGGACCTAAGAACCTTAGAGTACAAAGAAATCCTGCTAAAGATTGAGCTTCTTCTCAATTACTGTACCATTCCTAGTCCCAGATTATCTAGTAAATGTAGACTATTACACTAAGCTCTGTAGGGAAGAGAATACAGATTTATTCAGAATGCATCTATTGAGGGCATTCTATATGCCAGACACTGGCAAGGGTACTAGGGATAAATGGAAAACAAAACATGGTTTAGGACCTCGAGAAACCTTCTTTAATAAGAAAGAGAGATATGCTTGCAAATACAATATAGAGTGTTTAGTCTGCAGAGCATCCATGCATCATGCCTAAACCAGTCTTGGGAAGCCAGAGAGAGCCATCCAGAGAAACTTCATGTTTAAGATAAGAAGTGAAAAATAAGAGTTAGGCAAAGAGTAGTAGGAGGGTATACATCAGGCAGTCTGCAGAGCATGTGCAAAGGTCAAAAAATAAGAGAGCAGGGCTATTTTAGAGAGCTCTAACAAAGTTCATTATAGTTGGAGGACAGAGTGAAACAGGTATGGTGAGAGATAAGAACATGGAGAGGTGACCAGGAGTCAATCATGAACAGTTTTATATGACTGAGGGCTGAGGGCCTTGGAAAGCCATGAAGAAGTTTTATTAGGAAAGTAACAAGACCAGATGTACTTTAGAAAAACTAAGGGAGGGTGGGGGGAAGCAATGTAGAGAATGGATTGAATATGAAATAAATTTAGAGGCAAGAAAGCAATTCCAAGGCTTTTGTAATCCAGTAGGAGAAGATGTTATATACTAAAGAGAGGCAGTAGATATATAACAGGGTGAACCAAAGAAGTTGGTTGTATTGTACTACAGTCATGTCCAAATAAAAAATATCATGTTGGAATGTGCTGTGGCATGAGACTGCAAAGACTAGAGGAAGGGAAAGAAACTGACATTTGTTAAATGCCTACTAACCTGGACTGTGCAGGGTGCTTTGTATATCCTGTATGCTTAAATTGTCATGGAAATTGGTTAAATTTTCCATTTGTGAATGTACAGCTTCATTGATGACTACCTTTTCAGAGAGCTAATTTAAAAAATTTTTTACCATTTATCCATTTAATGAAAATACCAACCTCCAACCTCACTGCCTTCTAGAAGTAACATTGTGGAACATAATCGACCTTTTTCTGATATCTCAGAATCATCAACTTGGAGAGTGCTTTGATCACTGGGTTTGTTTGTTTTGTGTTGTTTTGTTTGCATTGAGAAATATAGCCCTTGTTGGCCCCACACTAGACTGGTGTTTTCTGAGTTCTTACATCTGCCTTTTCGTTTTTCTTCTCTCCTCTCCTGCTTTTAGCTCTTGTTGATATGTATATCTGCTCTCAGCAATATGTACCCATACCTTTTAATTTGCTGCTTCTAACCAGCTATGAGCTTGGTTAACCTCATCAAGCTTATTAGAATAAATCTAAAATGAAAATAAGAGCAAAATTTATATGTCTAAGAAGCTTATGGCTCTAATTCTGACTCCTCAGAAGCTCTGTTTACTTACTTTTTAGCTTTTGCTTAAGTTCTAGAGAACTGGATTTGTGGGATAAGTGACTTCTAGATAAATGAGCTACAGAGGCCCTAGTATGTACCTGAGATCTGCCTGTTATCTAGAGGCCTTTTTAATCTATAAGATGAGAAAATCTTATATTCACATACAGTTTTCTAAACATACATCCCAAAATTTCATCCTCCTTTTGCCTCCACTGTCTTCTTTCCCACCCCCCGACTACCACTCCATCACGTAGATTATTGAGAATAGACAATAGCTAAATTGATTGGTGATATACTTTGTCATACAGTGATATTAGAGGAAATAAATGACCTAATTCATATGGATAATAACCTGTTTTATATATAGATATGCCTAGTAAGGATTTTCCCTTTTAACAACTTATTTGTCTAAGCAAGCTCACAGTTGCAGCTTCCATTACTGACAAAATGTTTAAATGTATACACTACAAGCAAATGTTTTTTACGTGTAGAGCAGTAGAACTGTGAACAAGATACAAAGCTTACAGCAAAAGACCTGGGAAAAGACAAAGCAGTTAAACTGTAACTAATAAGCTACATTCCAGCTCACCCGCTGAAGACTGCTAATATTTCTGTGTAAAATGGTAGCAAATGTAAAAATCCCAGTTGTCTTCAGTTGCTATAAAAACCAGTAGGAAAAATAATACTCATCTGTCCAAATCTAATCGAACATTCAGATTGTTAAGAATGATTGGAATGTGACTATTTTCCTTTTGTGTTCTTTTCCCTGTAGAAACACAATGCTCGATGCCTATACAGTGTACAGATAAAACAGATAAACAAGAAGCGCTTTTTAAGCCTCAGGCTGAAGATGATATAAATAGAGGTGCACCATGCATCACATCTGTCACACCAAGAGGACTGGGCCGAGATGAGGAAGACACCTCTATTGAATCACTTTCTAAATTTAATGTCAAGTTTCCACCGATGGACAGTGACTCTACTTTCTTGCATAGCACTCCAGAAAGACCCAATGTTCTTGGTCCTGCCACATCTGAGGCTGTGTGCCAGGATAAATTTAATATGGAACTTAGAGACAACCCAGGAAACTTTGTTAAAACAGAAGAAACTTTATTTGAAATTCAGGGAATTGACCTCATAGCTTCAGCAATACAAAACCTTAAAACAACTGACAAAACAAAACCTTCAAATCTTGTAAACACTTCTGTCGGGACAGCTCTGGATAGAGCTCCGTGTTTGCCACCTGGAGACCATAATGCATTATATGGAAATACATTCCCACTTCAGGACCTATCTGATGCACTTTTTCCTTCTCTTGATTCCCCAGGAAAAGCTATCCGAGGACCACAGCAGGTAACTGTTTTGCATTAACAAATATATTATGTGTGAACACACATTTTACCAGACATGCACAGCTATGCATCTCTTTCACGTTTATCGGAAATCCTTTTTAAACTAATGACTAGCCAAAGTTAAGCTCTCAATAAAAGATTCTGTAATAAATGTCATGAAATTATAAAAGATGAATATGGTAAAGCTCTATAATAAAGTATTTTAAAATTTATGTCACATTTTAAAATACATGTTAGCTTTATCCATAACTAGCATGTGTCACTTTTTTAGTCCCTTATTCAAAAGCTCTTTTACTTACCATTAGTGTTATAATAGGATTCTTTATTAAATTTCATACTGTGAAACACATGGCATTTTTCTATTAAAAAGTTTGTGTAGATCATGCTCATCTTTATAAGAATGCATGATTTTTCATAAGTAAATAATTGCACGTATATTCCTATTTATCAAAATAAGTGACCTGTCTTTCAACTAATACTTCTACTACATTCTCAATTATATAGTATGTAGATATGTAGGATTTGGTTTTGGTTTTGGTTTCTAATCTGGCACTGAACATGCAGCCTAATATATTTTTTAAATTGTTTCTGCATATGTATGATTTTAATCAAATAGCTTAATATTCCTAAAACTTGCAGATGACTCATGGTCCCCCAATCAAATCCTACCACCCCTTTTTATTCAGGTCCTATCACAGGATGATTCTTTTAAAAAAAAATTTTAATGCCTGAAGGCAAATGAAAATATATACTTCTTAGAATAAACAGATACTCATGAAAATACAGATTGGTGTAAATGTCTATATAACTTGCAAACATTTGCGTGATTTCTCTGTCTTAAACAACTTGATGAATTCCCTTTGGCTTTATAAGTACTCTTATAGGCTATAGACTTTTAAATCAGCATACAAAGGAGGCAATAGTCAAGCTGCGATATATTTTAGTAGTGGGGAAAACTAGGCATTTTTGACAATAAGCTTTAATTATAAACTCACTTGTGTTCTACATTGTACCTTATTTCACATCATAGTCTCAGTTATAGTTACTACTAAATGAAGCAAATTAAGCAATTTCATTTATTGCAAATAGAATGCCCGTGGAGCTGTGAAGTGCATCAGTTCTAATGCTTGTTACTTTTTTCTCCATTATGTCTCTTCCTTGTTCTTTTACTAGTTAGTCTGTGCATTCATGTTTCAGTAGATGGCACCCTGCATTGTGCATTTGCTTTCTATGCTACAGCAAGGGAAACAGCTGGTATGTGATTACAACTTGATGGAAAAGTATTCAGCTTAAAAAATGCTGGAGAATTGGTGTTGAGCTGTCACAAGACATGGGGCATAAGGTTAGATAATTGATATTTTGGCAGAAAAGGCAAAATTAGTTTGTTTTGAAGGCCCTGTTTAGGATTGAAAGAATATTTCTTAAAATGGGTTTTTAAAAACACTTTGATGTGTTATTTGTATTAATAAAGCTAATATGATAAATATAAAATCTTGAGTTGTTGATAAGAGGCGTGAAATTGCGGTTACATATTTCACATTTTTACTTTTTATCAATCATTATTACCTAACACTTTTTAAAATACATTCAGTTTATCACTACAAAATCTAAAATATATCAGCTTATATTTGCTCTGTGTCATAGTTTTCCTATTTTTGCTGAGTCAGTGATTGGAGTCCCAACTGAATTCTATGAAGAGATCAAATCTGAACTAATAGCTCCTCATAGAGAACGATAAATATGGACTTTGAAGATAAATTGGCAGTAAAAAAAATTGGCTCTCCAAATTTAGAAGCTAAGTTGCTTCTAAGTCTGTTTATTATTTTGTAGATCTTATTAAGAATTATTTTAACATAATCCTTTATTTCTATCTATATCAATTTCCCATGAGCGTGGTACATATTAATCAGTTGTACTTTTTGTTTAAAACTGCAAACAGTAAAATTTTAATCTAGTTAACTAATTAGGTTTTTGCTTTTAGACTCACAATTATTACTACTTTTCTTTTATCAGGAAAGAAATATTTTTCTAAAAATCGTTTTATCTCAAATTTCAAAAAATATGTTTTAAATATTGCTATTTTTTATAATAAAATTAGTACTTCTCACAAAAAGAATTGAGTCAGTGTTATTATAAGCCCTCTGTACTGATATTTGAATGTATCTCGGTACTTAGACAGATTTTGTATATTTACACCAACTGTACACAGCTGTCCAGTAAAAATGTTTATAAGAAGACAGCGATATTGTGAAACCCAAATGCTTCAATTAATAATATGTATACTGTTTATGTAAATGATTGGTTAACTAGAATGAAAGAGATTGGGTAAGAGAATGAAAACTAACACTGTATCAAGTGTTAGATTAGGCCGTTACTTTAAAAGCATATTAATAATACCAGCACAAAGGTGTCTCTTTAAACTGACTTTTTGAGGTGATTGTCCTCAAAGTATCAGAATTTAGCTATGTCAAGGTAATTTACCTGTGTCAAGGTAAGAAAGCAAATTTAAAAAATTATTTGGTTTATAACATTTTAGGAAAATAAAATATTCCAGTCAACAAATATTTACTGAGCACCTACTATGGAACTAAATGCTTCTTCTTGCCCTTCTAGATTTAAAAAAAATAAATAAATTCAATTATTTAAAGGTATTTATGTACTGCCTATAATAGGAGTAATTCTATTGAATTATTATTTTCTGTAATTCTTTAACTGGGCAACTATTGACAGGTTTCACTTCATTCAGCCTCAAGAAAGAATAAAGAAGTCCAAACTATGTAACAGGAGAAAAATAAGAAACCAAAAGAATGTATCGATGTTAGATTTTGTTGAATGATTCATTTAAATATTTAAGGTTTCAAAAACCCGATCAATGGAATTTCTTTAGTACTTTGAAAGAGAAAACTTCTTTTCAAAAAGTCAAAACAATATCTATTCTTAGATGATTTATTCATTGTGTACTTAGTAGTGAAATTTAAATAGCTCTTCAGCAAAATGCATGTACACATACACTATGTCCAGTGTACTATGTATAAATAAAGGTCCTGTAACTTAAGAATTCTATCGTAAAATAGAAAAGATAGGATTTAATTTTTTAAAACGCTCAATTATTGACTTATTCCAAAGCTACTGCCTTTGTGATAACGGGTATTAAAATAGGCTGGTGTTAAAGCTGGAAGATTTTTAAATATGTGAAGATAAAGTGCATAGATATGTATTTTAAGTGATTCTTCATCAAAGTTTAGTTGTGCCCTTTATGAAAAAGAGAATCGAGTCATGTCTCATGCTAACTCTATGGAAAAGTAATTTGCTTTCTTTCATATTAGAGAATTTCATATATACATGCATATAACCCATTCAGAAAATTTGAATTTGAAATTTAATGCAAGTTGATTTTACAAATAACAAAATGTTTTTGTTTGTTTCCTGCAGCCGGTTTGGAAGCCCTGTCCTAATCAAGGCAGTGACTTATTGGTACTAAGTGGCACAGGCTCAGAACTGCATATACCTCGAGTATGTGAATTCTGTCAAGCAGTTTTCCCACCTTCCATTACATCCATGGGGGATTTCCTTCGGCATCTTAATTCACACTTTAATGGGGAGACTTAAGAAGCATTTGAAAATAGACATACCAAGCTCTGTGTGACGATTTTGGGTTTGTAATACTATAAACACTTGATTACAAACTTAGTTCAAGATCATTTGCTGAAAAATTTCAGATATTTGAATTTTCTAAACTTATATTGTAACTTTTATTATCTTTTAAAAGATCATTCTGTACAAAACTAGTTCATTGTATTCATGTTGTTTATCATAATTCAAAATTATGTATGTGACTTACAGAATTGTATAACCATAATTTATGTTTGTTTCAAATATCTAAGCTTATTGCTTAGATTTCTAGTTAGATCTATTGAATTTGGTGATGTCCCATGTTTATAGAGTTTTTTCATTTGTTTTCATTTAAAAAGTTAGATTATTTATGCTGTAGGTGATGTTCTTTTTGAATAAACCTGTAATAGAGAATAGCAGACAACTTAAACATCTAAATAAATACTGAACCTAAAACATTTGCTGCCCAGTGATAAGATCACTGGTAGAATTATTTAAATACATCACATTTTTAAAAATAATATACGTTTTTAATTTTTACTGTGTTTAGCCACATGATGAAATGAGTGAAGTATTCAAAGAGTTACTTATATTGTGTTTATTAATGTGTTCTTTGTTCCTGAGTAAAAAATATAAAAGAAATAAATCACATTTTGGGGAAGTTTATAAAATTTTTCTTTCCAGTAACTTAATAGAAAGGTGATACCAGATCTAGCAATATTTTATTACAAGTAGATCACTTTGAATTTTTAAATTATTTTTCAAACTAGACTTGCTAAAGAAACATTTCTATTTAATGGGAGCAAATCTAAAACCCTGTAAAGACTATATCCATATTTGTTAATTTATATTAGTAATGTTCACATTCTTGTTGAGAAATTTGTTATTCATTGTTAGCAGGCTGATTGATAGCCACAGGAAGGCATTTAAGGGAAGAAACCAAATTCAGAAACCTGCAGAATTTTATTTAAAATGACATTTTCTTTCATTTTTCTTCCCTGTGATTGTCTTTTAGGGCCTGCCCCCCCCCCATTTTAAAAAATGTTTAAAAGCATGACTTCCGTTTTATGAAGTAAACGTTGATTTGCAACTCTCAAAACAGAAATTTAAGCCTTCTTTGGAGAACGTGTTTTGAAACACTGGAGGGTATAGAATGAGGGAACTGGAGCAGGCCCCTGTGCCACAGTGAAGAGCCTTAACTTAGGAAGAATGATAGTGGTGCCTCAACTTCTCAGGATGCCAAGCACATCACACTGACATCTTCCTCACCAAGGTGACATAGCGATTATTAGATATTCACTGTGAAGAGTTCTGAGGCATGTACATCTTTCTTTCATTGCCACTGGGGCTGAATGGAAATGCCTAGACAATTATCCAAGTCTTTTCTCTTCTCCTCCTACCTTCCGCCCACCCAGCTTCTCCTCACTCCTCTCACACACCCACAAATAAAACTTCCCAGAGTGTACCAGCCAGGATATACCATTGCACTGATCTTGTGAAAGAGGATTCCTTTTCCTTCTCCTTTTCTAGAAGAGGTAAAGTCCCTTACACAGTTGACATCTGCTAGCCTTCTGACAACCGAAAGAAATTGTAGTCCAGAAAATGACTCAAATTAAAGTGTATCCCTGATCCCTCCTACAGTCCACTCATTTCCCACCTTCACGACTTTTAGTAAGAGCGGGGAATTCTTTTTTCCTTTTGGTTTCCAGTGCTACCCCAACCTCCAACTTCCGAGGCACAGAGGCCCCTTGGGCCACAAGAGAGGCAGCCTGGTGTACGGGCTCCTGTCCCCCACTGCAGAGGTGGCGCTGGCTGCAGCTCGAAAGGTGGAGTGGGCACCCGCCAGGTATCTCCCTCTGTCTCTTACTAGAGTCGTGCAGGGACTGTCTCTTGGCATCTGCTAAGCGTGGCCGGGTAAGAACAGCTCCCAGGTAAAAAAGCTGCACACACGAAACGCTGAGTCTGAAAAAACCACCCCCGCCGAGGCGAGGCAGTTGTGAGCGGGATGCCTGAGAAGTGGGAGGTGAATGTCCTCAGGAGGGCCCCCCGGTGCAGCTTTCCCCGGAGGCTGAGGCTGCTGCCAGCGGGGACATCTGCTTTCTTACACTCCCGCCTGGCTCACCCCGCCCCCTCAGCCCGGGTTGCGTGGTTATTTTACCAACACGGGGGGAGGGAAAGCTCGAGGAGGTAGAAAAGGGGTGGATGGAAGCGCAGGAGATATTCTTCCTAATCTCCCACATCCCCTCCTTTTTCCTTCACATCTTTTAACCTTCAAGGTAAAGACTTTATAAATATGAAACGATAAGCGTGTCCGCTGGCTCCTAGGCCCGCCTTCGGCTCGCGGGGCTCTCGGGTGCCAGGCCCTCGCCTTTCTCTCCGTCCTCCCCGGAGTCCGGCCGGTTCCGGAGGTTCAGCGGGGCCCGCCGGGTGCGCCCAGCCTGTGGCGCCTTCTCTCTCCGGCTGCTGCCTCGACAGCTGCTTGTAGCTACAGTAATTAGACTGTCAGTGCTTGTTAGAGAGGAGAGGGGAAAACACGCTTCTGACAGCAGATTCCGAGACTCCCCAGTTTGTTAATTTCTAAGAGATCTTTAAAGCATTAATTGAGGTCTCCCCAACTCTCCCCTCCCGTCCTTCTCCCCAACTCCTCCCTTCCCAAAAATATCTTCAGGAGAATTCTCTCCGCGTGGAAGCAGTGTTTCCCGCAAAACTGCAAGCCCGCCCCCGACTCACGCACATACAACCCTATTTTATATCTACATATAGATGCACACACGTGTACGCGTAAGGTTAACTCCGCGGAGGCCTCGTCCAAATAGGGACCGGGATTGCATTTAAAATAATAATAATAAATAAAGAAACTAAGAAGGAAAGGGGGGAGGGAAGCAGAAGTCGGGAAGAAAAGAGAAAAGCAGCAGGCTGATTACGAGGTGTCAAAACTGCCAGGAGCAAGAAGGTGATAGCAATCAGGGGTGAGAAGAGTGCGGCATTCGTGCGGGGCAACTAATTATCCGTCTCATTTGAGAAGAGCAGCATTTGAGGCAGCAGCGTTCGCCTGCTGAACGGTGACAGATTGGCGCGGAGGAGAGGGGAGGTGTTAAAACAATGGAGCCGGGCGCGCGAGCGCTGCTGCATGCTAATCAGCCCTCCCTCCGCCTGCCTGCCGCGCTCCCTCCTTCCTCCCGGCCTCCCTCCTCCGCGCTCCCTCCTCCCGCCTGCGGCGCTCCCTCCTTTCCAGCGGGCCCGCAGCCGCCGCCACCCGCTTCCTGCTCCCTCGCTTTCCCGCGCGTCCTTCCCGCCGCTGGCAAGTGGAACCCAGCCACCGCCACCGCATCCCTCGCTGGCCGCCCCGCCCCCCCCGCTCCGCGCAGCCACCCGCGGGCACCTTTCGCTGGCCCGGACTGCAAGCGCGCCGCGGGGGAGCGCCAAGCCGTGCTCGTGCGCCCGGGGCCCAGCCTGACCGAGGGCCCGCGTTCCCGGTTTCAGATCTTGGAGAAGAGACCAGGGAATCTGCATTCTCGTCCACTTGCTTTCCGCTTTTGGGTCGCACGCGTTGGGCAGCGAGCGGCAACCAAAGCGAACTCAGGAAGGGCGAGAAACGGCCAGGGGCGTCAGAGAGTCGGGGCCAGAAAGGCAAGGAAGGCCCCTGGACAGACGGCCGATGCCCCCACCCGGCCCTAGCGCGCTGCCACCACACAGGCCTCCCGCCGCCCTCAGCCCGCCCAGGGGTAGCTCCCGCAAAATCTCCCTCGCTGGTCCCCCACCTCCCGCCCCCGCGGCACTCCAGCACCCTCCCCTCCCCACCAGGCCAGAACTATACTACACGATTTAGTTAAGTCCAGAGAGGAAGACAAAGGGCTTTGGCATTAGTTGTGCTTCCAAGGCTTAACCTCCTGACCCCGAGACTATACGGACCCTCAGAGAAACATCATTACACTGTCGCCCGAAACCTTTAAGAAATTGGCCACCCCACCCTCTGAGGGGGCCCGGGACATTTCGGGTTGGTCCAGACAACAGGGGCGTGGCTGCCCCTGGACAAAATCCACCAGAACCTTAGTCTCTGCTGAGAAGGGTCTCCGATACCTGTTGAGGCTGTCCGGGGGCCTGAGGTTTTGCATACAATTTCCTCCTACTTTTTGAGTTTAAATGCTGGTGGCTGAGCTTAAAGCTTTTGCTTAAAATACACTTTTATTCTTACATTTACTATGACAGGTTTACATAAACTACCCTTAGAGATTAAAAAACATTGAAGCATTAAGGTTTTTACGGCTTAAGTAGGTTAAAGGAAACAGCTACAGAAAACGGGTAGGAATTTGGACTGAATGAGAATGCAATTTCTTCTAAAGGGTTCTCTGCTATTTAGTTAACCAGGTGTCTAAATTAACATAAAACTTCCTTCCCTCAAGCCATACATGGAAAAGGAAAGCAGCTGGAAGATAATCCATGCTATGTGATTTTTTTTCCTGCTGACCTTTACCATTGCATAACTTTACACACCCAATTGTTCCTTTAAATCGATTTAAAATGGGAAGATTTGATAAAGCTTCATATATACATGAAGGTTTCATTGATATCATTGTCTCTACCTTTCTGTCTGCAATGTTTCATAATAAAAGTACAACACGCAAAAATCACTTGAATAAATGTTGGTATTTTATATTATATTTATTAATCTAGTCATATGAAAAACTACAGAAGCACACGGTGAATAATTTTTTCTTTTAGAATGTGCCCAGGCATACTGACACAATAGCTGAATCTAAAATTGTTAGGATCTACTAAAATAATACAGAATATTTAACAGTTTTTAAACTGAGAATTTGTAAAAGAGTTACATAAAGAATTGTGTGTAAATAAATGTTAATGCCTTTTGGTTTCCACTCTCTGGAAAACTAGTAAGCAGACCTCTCTGCCCTTACTGCATCACAGACTTTTCAGTGCTGGAGTATTATCTGGCATTTAGAAAAACCCCTGGCATCTGAATCTGTTAAAATAGCAACCTATCTAACAGGAAAAAAAATAACTTTATATTTATTAATGTAGAGACTCAGATGCTTCATTAGCATCAAAATTAATCAATTTATTAACCACTCATCAGCCTTTTCTTCATTAACTGATTTTACAGAAGCAAACTTTCTGAGGCAGTGAACCTATAGAGTTTAAATAAATTTAGTTCAATTCTATATTGTTATGTATTTCTTCTAATGTCTAATCAAATTTGTTACCTTCCAACAACTTGATTGTTATGGGTTAAGTGTAATTTCTTCTCAGTCTCTAGACTTCGCAAATTTGCATGATTGTTTTAATGGTGTATTTACCGGTAAGTTTTTATTTGCACATAAGGACAAAAAGGTGAAGTGAAATTTGGTCCCAATGGAAACCTGTTAGGTTCCCTGAACATATGGCTCATTGGGCTGTTACTTCCTTTCTGAGATCATTTTCCAAGATTTTTTAATATATACATCAATTTGACACCAGTTATAAAGAAAATATATTGGCTTTGAAGATGCTTCCACCTGGGGTATATCTCTTAATAACAAACCGTCTAGTCAGGTGTACCTCTCAATGTATAGGTTTCCAGTCTCCAAGAACAGGGCATAATTTGAAAACAGTCAGAACCAACAGTTGATTTACACTGTCTTTGAAATTAGGTGATTCTTTGCATTCTGAGAATGCCACAATTGATTTGATTAATACAGTTTAGGGGTGATTGCTTAAATATCTTTTTTTTGAAAAGCTATGCATTTGGAGTCCACAGTATTACAATGATTTCTCTCAGTAGATACAAGTGATGTAAGTATCATTTATTGGAAGTGTGTGGTGCCAGCTTAAGACTTAAGGGGAAAATCACAGCACGTTGAAAAAGATGTAAATGTTCAATTGGTAAAAAAGGGGGGAAAACCCGTGCTAAAACATGTGCCTATTTCCATTAAGCTTAATTTACTATTCAAAACAAGTTTTTCCTAATAAGCTCTATTGTTTCTTTCTGTTTTGTAAAATTTAATATGTGTGAGACAAAAACCAGATTCAGAATGTGAATGAAGTCTGTTTAGCAAAAGCTTTTGGAAGCTTACAGTTCAAGGAGGCCCTCAAATTAAAAGACACCTCACCTTATAACACTGATAGTACATAAGGGAGTGATTTTCTTAGGTCAGTTCTAGAACCAGTTACAACTAGATTGCTAACTTCCTCCAGCCTCAGAGTTCCTTGTGGATGAATCAGTACACTGAAAGTGCAGCCTCCACCAGAATATTCAGAATGATGATACATATATGTTTAGTAAATAACTTTAGCTCTCACATTTTGCAGTCCTTTCTTAGGTCTTTTCGAGACCTTTTGAGACCTTTCTTAAGTCTCAGTCCCCAAATAGGACTGAAGTATAAGTCCTCAAACATGTCACTCCCTTATTCTTTCTATAACAGGGTTATTTGTCTTTAGATCGCTCACACTTCTCCAGAGTATTTGCACCTGATTGTGGAACCCCTTGAACTGGTATCCCTCATTTGAATATCCCCCTGGGAATCCGGGATGCCTGGGTAGCCTGGAGTGTCTCCATGCTTCCTTTGTTGTTTAGGACTACATCATGAATAAATTTTTTAAATATCATGTTTAGATCCTTTGGAAGCAGTGTATCAAATATGAGTTATTGCTTA
Organism: Pteropus medius; assembly: GCF_902729225.1. NCBI lineage: Eukaryota > Metazoa > Chordata > Mammalia > Chiroptera > Pteropodidae > Pteropus > Pteropus medius. The sequence continues at coordinate 24,195,644 of NW_024354875.1, forward strand.
TTAATTAATTCAAGGAATAATTATTTTAGAAATAACAAAATCTTAAAGATTGAATAATCCAACCTTCTTTTTATGTGTACAAAACAGAACAAAACTATGTCTAAAGAGAATGAATGAGTCCTTCAAATCCATGCAAATAGCTAGAACCCAGCTCAAACTCTCGTGCCTTTTGATCCGCTACTTTTCCATAATAATCCCTCACCTCAAAAAACATACACTTTTTCACTGGCTTTGTACTTGGCTTCGCAGGAAACTTAAATTATTGTATCAGAAGTCTTTTGTACACAAAGAGACCAACCATTATGCTAAAACACAGAGACGGGAGGAGCCTGACACTACCTGACCATGGGGTGTTGTATATTATTTAGGGATTATCAATTTATCACCACCCTAACACGGGCGCAGAACATTTCTGCTGAGAGGAAAAAGCACCTTAGCACTGAGTGTTGAGCCTTTCTCATGTCTGCCCCAATGAGGGAACAGCATGTGTTGGATTTGGTTTTTGAAGCTTGAGATAGAAACTAAGGTAGGAAAGAAGATAAAAAAAGATTTGTACCTCTAAAGCATAGAGTTAAGCCTCACAATAACACCCAAACCGCAATGGCAACTTTTTAATAGTCCTAATTCTAAACTAAAGGTTTTATGGGAAAGAAAAAAAAAGTAAACCAGTATGAACTGGAAGTGTGCCTATGTACTTTCTTAAGCTATTAAACTGGAACTGGGACATTATCTAAACCAAATATTTCATTTGATTGAAAGGTTGGCCTTCTTGAGGAGATCTCAGCATTATATTACCTTTCCTGGACTGTTGGTGAATCAGTTCTGAAAACAGTTCTCTTTAAACAAATAGTTTTCCCTTTTTAAATGTGTTAAATTGCACTAATCGTCAGTGAGAAAGGAATATCCTGGGTGGGCGTATTCATACAACTTCAGGCAGTTGGCTTAAAAGGAAGGCAAGCTCAATGGAAATCCAAAGATCAGTAAAAGAGACAAAGTTTTCTTGAAAAGGCTTTTCTTACCCCAACAAAAGAAGAAATGCCAGCAGCAGGCTTCTTCCATGGGACATCTCTGTCTCTGTCTGTCTGTCTGTCTGTCTCTCTCCACTATGCAAAGACCCACTGTTTTATTTGTTTTTTTTCTTGGGGTTTTACCATTGGCATTTTGAAAGTCTTTTCTTTCAACATCTACAAGGTCTGGATGAGACCTATTTGTTGGTTAGAGCACTTGATGAACTTCAAAGCAGATTTCGCTCTACCCTTTCATCTTTAAAGTTTTCAAGTTCCAACTTTTGTTTCTTTCGAAATAAATATCAATGAGTAATATGGCTCAACAGTAAGAGTTCAAAAACAACATGTAATCCTGACATGAGAGTACCTTGGTAACCACCACCCTACTTCCATACATGCTGTAGTACCCTCTACTGGCCTGGAAAAGAGCCAACCTCAGGAAAGAAACGATGGTCCATTTTCCAGTCAACAATGACACTGCCACTTCCCTCCAAAATATAAGGACATTTTCAAGCGTTTCAGTCATTTCTTCCTCCTCCACCCTACAATGTGCTTGGAAAAGTGCGCCATGGGGTTTGTGACTCCTTACCTTTCCAAGGCAAAGTCCCAATAAAAAGGTCCTGAGTATTCTGATATACATCAGAGAATGAGCCTTGCTTCTTGTATGATTTCTTCGATAAAGTACTATTTAGTTATGATAGCCAGGTTTAGCAAATGAAAACACAGGACGCCCAGTTAAATTTGAATTTCGAATAAACAACAAAAAAAATTTTTTACTGTAAATATGTCCTATGCAATATTTCACAACCTTATCTTTAACATATCATTGACTATCAAGATGTGAAATCAAGTCTTAACAGATTTTTTCCCCTACTTTTTTGCTTTTTGTAGGTTTTTTTGGAGGGGGGGTGATTAGGCGTGGAGCAAATGTCCCTTTTTGTGTCCTGAATTTTTTCTTCCTTTCTTATTCCGCGGGGAAAGTCTCAAGGCCGCTTAAATTTCTCTCAGTAGTCCCTGTACATACTACTCCCCTAGATTTTGATTATACAATGTTTTGTATTGTGTTTAAACGTGTTCATGTAGTCTCTTCCCTGATAATGTGAGCTTTTCAAAGAGAGGGAATGCGTATCACATCGCTTCTTCCCTTCCAGAGTTCCCTGGCGTCTTTGCCTCTCCTTCCAGGCTGCCTCAGGTGAGTCAGGTGGCACTCCGGGGATTCTCCACTCCCACCTGGGGCCCAGTTGTGAGGGGGAAACGGAGACTCGGGAACTGGGCCCCTGGAGGCGCGCGTGAGGGGAAAGGAGAAAGCAAGGCGGGCTTTCAGGCCCTTGCAGCCCTGCAGGCGAAGCGTTGAGGGCCTGAGGCAGGCCCTGTCCTGCGGCTTGGGCCCGAGGCCTCCTCCGGGCGCGGGCACCGGCTTGTCCGGCCTGCTGCCCCAAGGGGGCCCGCGAGCACGGGGCACCCGGGCCCCTCAGCCCGGCGAGCGGCGCAGGGCACCGACTGCCCCGGGCGCCCGGGGTCGGGGAGGCCGGCAAACCTCGGCGCCGGGGCGGGGGGCGCCCGGGCCCTTCCCGGCCCCCGGCCGCGCCGCGCCTCGCTTCAGCCGGGCGATTCTTTCCCTCATTTGTTGCATTGTTTGCATTAATATGAATATCTTGTTCTGTTTGTTTTGTCTCCTGGGAGCCAATAAAGCTGTGAGTTTTTTCTTTACACCAAATGCAGCTCTACGGGCGATCAATCAATGGGTAGTCTTCGGATAATCTGTGAGAGTGAGAAATCTAATAAAGCTAGCGACTAAAAAAGGAAAACAAAATCTATTTTTCTCTTAGGTTAACTACGTCAGGATGAGTGTGTTCCACTTCTGCTGCTTGAGGTGGGTTTAACTCTTGTTCTTTTTCCTTTTTTTCTTTTTCTTTAACAAATGGATTTGAATGTCAAGATGGGGGCGGGGAGGAGATCTGAGGGGAGAGTGAGAAGAAAGAGAAGAGGGCTGTTTAGGGGCCTCTTAGGTTTCCTGATGATTGGTGGGTTCTTGCAAGAAAAGGAAAGACCGTACTTTGTAACGTCCCAGAAAATGAGAGATGTAGGATTCCGATAAGATGCACTTTGGCAAAGAGGTACTTCCAAGCAGACAGGAAATGTAAATTAATAAAGAAGTTAACTAGGCAATGAATATAAATCAAGTAATTATTAGTGTCCCCTACCCCAACACTTGTTTCCTCCTGCTGGATGCTAAACTCCCAAAATGCATTTTTGGAAGGCCCCTCAGCTCTCCTGAGCAATGCAAGAAAGATGAGAAAGATTTGCCTTGGCTGCTGCTGCAGATCTCACAGCACAATGCAACCCAAATCATTTATAAACAGATCAAAATAACAATCTGAATTATCTAACATTCACAGCTGAAGAGCCCAAGATTATGTGATGAATTGTTAAATTGCAGTAGCATTGTTTTGGATTGCTAATTAAAAAAATAAGCAAACCCCATGACTCTAGATATGACAACTGAAAATACCCACAAATTATTTAATAAATGAAGCGTCTAACAACTTTAACACTTCCTGGTCGCCTTGCTAATAAATGTAATTTGAGGTAGATTTTTTAAATCTTCAATCTAAACAGTGAATTCATTACGCGCCATTCAGATCTCTGGATGCCTATGGACTTCTTGGAATTAGGTGTTAAATAGACAAAAGTGAACCAAACTGCCTTTAAAAGCACAGCATGACCATGTAATTCTTTTTCCAGTTTGTGGTAAAAAATGATGAAACTTCTTTCCAAGTAGCTATCACCCAGATTTAGTGTGAAAAGTAGTGTAATTGTAATTCACGCCATCAGGGTCTATCGCTGATAGACGATCAGCTGTTCTGTAGTGGGGAGAGGCTTTCTTTTCAAATAGGAAAGCTGCCAAGTGCTCTGCGATACCTCCAGCAAGCTTATCGGATTGAGTTCAGAGCCAAAACAGCAGCTGCACACATATGCAAATTGGCAATTAATAGTATAACATTCTGGAAAAAAATGTTTAGAAAAATTTTTAAAGAAAATAGAAAGAAGCTACCTGAACGTTAACCTTAACTGTAACTGGGACTTCTAGGATGAATGACTAAGGATTAATTATCCTCTCTGGAGAGGACTTGCTCTTTATTGCCTTCTCTCCTACAGATCAAGTCTTTGTTGTCTTGCTGAGTTCTGTCTCTTTCATGGAACACAACAATGGACTCTACAGGAAGAAGTTTAAAAATAACTAAAAAGCCCTTAGATTTCCATTCCAGAAAAGAAGGAAATTAAGTCCTTTTTATTGATCATTCTTTCTATACACAGAGATCACAAAGCAAGAGCTCCTGGAAAAGACATTTTGTTCTGGATGTCATCATCTTCTTCCACTACAGCTTACAGTAGGAACAGGCTTCAAGTCCTGGGGTGCTGCCTGTCTCTGTCTTGGTTTCTGTCTGTCTCTTCCTTCCATTGACAGGAATGCTGCTTGTATGCTTCATGCAGCAGTTTGCAGAAATCCAGCAAGATTTATGGTTTCTGTTGCCCAGCATGTATAAACACAACACTTTAAAATATTTAAAGAAAAAAATTATATGAACTTGTTAAATTTCTTAACATTCTGGTCCACCCCACCCCAGTTCTCACACACAAGTACCCTGTTTCTCTGATACAATCATAACAATAGTTGTGGCTGGGATTAGGTTAAAAACCTAAACCCGAAGAAGGGCCTGGCATTTTCACAGCAGGCTTTCTCTAATGCTTTGAGTCTTCCTCTCCCTCTAGCACGGGGGTGGGGTGATTAGCAAATGTTTCAGATAATCTGTGAATTCTTAATAGTCATATTTCCATGGTTGAAGATCTGCCTGTTTCTGGGATGTGGCAGGTTTTAGAAACATTGGTGTTGGAGGTTTTACAGATATTTCCAAGTTTCAGGAGTTTGAAATTTGGGTCAGGATCCTGATTCCCTTCAATGTGTAAGGGTGAAGGAGGTTTTATTTTGCTTTATTTTTCTGGATGTTTCAGGATGAGATTGTATCAATCCTGGCTGTAACATGCACCATAAATGCAGAGTTGCAACCATTATTTCTGCCTTTCTCTCCTTTTATCACCTACATTTCTAGCGTTATTGCAAATCAAGTGTGCCTTTAGTTTAAAAACCTTTTTTTTTTTACATTCTAGGAACTCTTTTATAGTCAAAGAGAAATTTTGGATTATTAACACTCAGTTGAAAGGATACGGTACACTTTTCCAATACAAGTTTTGAAGCTTGAATACCAAATTTTTAGTAGGAAATTCGCCCATGGGGAATTTAAATACATTTGTTTATATTTCTTGGAAAAAGGATTTTAGATAACTGTCAATTAAGCATCCAGTCCATTTAGAGTACAGAAAAATTTGAGCCCTAATTGGAAGGACAAAAGTCCTTTTCTCTAACCAACTCTGGATCAGTAGATGGCACTTTTCTAAATATTTATGATTAATAGAACTTTTCGTGTCTGATTCCAATAGAAGTATCCTATGTTCTGAAGATTATGAGGAATAAGAGAAAATTTGTCAAATCTAAATTTTACTCATAAGTAAGGTATTTTTCTTGTGATCAATTTGCATGCATTGTTAGACATTTCTTTTTTTCTTGTGACTAAATGAAAAGTGATTTAAAATGATGTAGCAAGTCAATTGAAAAGTTGCTTTTGAATAAAACAGAACAATAGGAATGCCAACTTTCCTTCTCTATAACTTCATTAACATGGTTGTATAGACATTTGCATGTAAAATGTAGTTAACAAAGATTACACAGAAGTAAATTTAGTCCTTTAGTGCCTACCTCTATGGTAAAATCAGACCATTTGGCATAGTTTGAAGTCTTCCAAGAAGCCTGGTTTCCACCTGGAAAATAAATTACTAAATTCGAATGTGTTACTTATACTATGGTGAGTTGTCTATGTGTTACATTTTATTTTAGTGCACATACTAGAAATTTAGAGTTTTCTAAAATTGTCATCTGTCAAGGTAAAGAATTATAATAATATAATTATACTAGGAAAAAGTGTTGTGACTTTAGGTTATTTTGGTACTGTTACAACTATGATGCATTTTTTAAAAATTCAAAATGTCACAAATTCATATTTCATTGTCAAATTTTGAGATTAATTTAGCTTAGCTATAACTTATAACCAAAGTTTATTTTCTTCATATTTATTGATGCATAGATAATGCTTATGCACAGTCTTCAATGTAACACATACACACTATTGCGGTCTCTAACTGGACTTAACTTTGTTCCATCTGTAAGTGGAACTTTATCTCAAAATTGTCTAAGAGTTTGACAAATACAGAATACTTATCAAATCATTGTAGTCTCAATTCAATATATTTTACTGTTATAAATCATAAACAGTTTGTGTTATAAGAACTATTTTGATTAATCAAAGATTCTATGTTGTGTGACACAAAGTCTCATAATGAGATGACTGGGGAGACATCACAGATAGAAAACAACACTCAATTAACTTATCCAGATAGAAAATGTTAAAGCTGCAGGTGTACACAGTGGAAGGAGACGAAAGATGTGGGACCATGGCTCAGTAAAAATTTATCACCACAGCTAGTGAAAAAGTGAAGCCATGTGTCTCATTAAAATGTATCTGTAGGTTTTTCTTCATCTGAAAGGAGAGTGCATTAATCTCCTAAAGGAAGCAGTGTTTCTTTCTGAAGTGTAACTTTTCTAAGTTGAGTCAAATAACCAGAACAGGTATGGTTCTGGAACTCTATACTCTCAAGCCTAGGAACTCTATAATTCACTGTAATATATGCAAATATGTCTAATGCCTATACCACTTTCATAATAGTTGTAATTTCTATATTTGTCATTTTTTTATTCTTAAGTGCTTCGTGGATCCAGATAAATGTATAATAGATACCACTTTCCGCAGGAGTGAAAAGAATAAAAAATTGATTCATATTTAAAGGTGCTATATTTGAGCAATATGGTGTTAAAATATTTTATCTTTACACAGGACATTTGTTTTGAAGAATGTATCTGGAAGACTCAGGACATTTTCTATATAGTAAACTGAATGAGGAACCTTTACTTAAGATGATAAAGGGCAATATTTTTAGAAAATTATGCCTCTAGGAAATTTACTTGGCCATTGGATTAATAGTCTAAGAAGTGATGGTGATAGAATAATTTCTTAGTTAAGTTCTTTCTCTGTATAAAACACTTCACACATATTCCCTCATTCAATTATAATAACCACCTCATGAGGCCAACATTATTATCTTTATTTTACTGACGAAGCAAATGAGGCTAAGATTAAGTCACATAGCTAATAATGGATGAGCCCCTACAGCTGTGGAACTCTAAAGTCCATGCTCTTACCATGTGAGACCCTTCTACTGTCGTGTCTGAAGGATAGAGGGATGGAGATTAGAAAACCATCTCTCTCCTCTTAAAACTCCATTTTTCCTTTACTAAATCAAAAAGAGTCAATGAAGTAGTCCAAGATTTTAGCAGTGTAGTTCGGGTCCCTTTGATTAAGAAGTCTTTATACGACTAGAAACAAGATTGCTTTGGCACATGCATAAAGACTCAGGCGATCTACACATCCATCCTCAATTTTAGCAATTCGAAGCAGTTAGCTACACGGACAGTTTTGTATGCATTGCTAAATGCAGACACAAAAACTGCATTTGCAAAAAGAGGAAACCCAGTTAAACTAGGTTGCAAATTTGGCCCTAATTTAGCGTAGCATTTGTGATACATATAGGTTAGAGTGACATTTATATAATGGTGTGAAATATGAGAAAGTTCCAATGCTAGACACAAAGACTTTTTAAAATTGCTTTTGCCTACTTTGGTTAGTTTAAGAAACAGGAGGAAGAATTTGGTTTTTCAAGTGATGGGAAGCCTTTAAGGATGTTGGAACACTGTTCGGTCCCCTGGGGTTCTGCCTGCTGTACAATTTTAAATGTCTTTTAGCTAAAAAATTGGCCAACAAGGGAAACACAGAGATGAAATCTCTTCTTCCTTATCGGGAAAGTGAGAAGCTATAGATGGCTAGTGTAATCTAATTATGATAATCAAATAAATGGTCAGCTTTTGGGGTCAGAAAGCCATAAGCATTCTCCTAGCTAATATTTCTATTTAACTGGAGTAACTACCAAATATTAGAATTTACTTTGGGGATTTTGTTCTTATGCTCAGTTGTAGACATAGGTTTCAGCTTAAGAAATACAGCCAGAAATGAGTCTAGATAAATACACAATGTTTTATATAAATGCTGCAGTTATGGTACCTGAAACTCTTTCCATTTCTCCAGTGAAGACCACTGGAGGGCAGTGTTTTCTCCTTTGGGACCAGCACCTGGTTTTAGATAAAGCATGGATGTGTTAAAAAGGTATCTGGGTTATGGAAAATGAGTTGCACTTCTCTTTCAGGTTGTGCTTGTAATTTATGCCCCCCAACCCCGTTTATGTGTCAATGTGTCATTAGGTTGTTTCTTATCATTCTGCTAGCCAAATTAGTCATATCTAAAATCTTTAAAGAAGATCATGTACCATATTTATTATTTGGGAGTCTTTTAAACTTTTATATTAACCATTTGAGGATTGTACAGAGTTTGTTTTACTAATATAAATAGCAAATGAAAGAAGGATATATGAACAAGAAAGGTAGTTTTAACTAGCTGGTTTACACATTAAAATTTTAATATTTTATTAAGTTTACATTAATTTCATTTTCAATATAATATGTGTATATATGTTTGCCACCAAATCAAGACCAAATGAAGACTTCTTTGAAGTTATTTGTCATATTTTATGATATGACTTATACTCTAGGGATAGTATATGGAAAAACATTTACAAATTTTTTGTTAAAGATGATTTATTGCTGAGTATTAAATTATAAAACTATACTTTTTGATGTTCCCATTAAGTAAAAAATAAAGCTGGATTACATAATATAATTGGGGTGAGCCATTTAATCTTTACTTAAATGCATATAATGCTAATTGAATTTTTTAAATTATAATAGTTTGTTTCATTTTTAAAAGTAAAAATATATTTTAGCTCCATGATTTTGTCTAGCAAAAGACTGTTTTGTTTTGTTTTGTTTTTTTACAAAATCAACACATAATTTTATTGTAATGTTTTATATTTTTTGTAGAATGCCCAAAAGCTTACCTGGGTTTATGACTAAACTGCGCAAAGGAACCCAGAGCAACTGGTCTCTCGAGGAAAAACATAAATTTCAATGTCTGAATCATAAACATTTGTTTAAAGTATTTTATTTTATAACATTTGTAATTATAAAACTAATAAGTGTTTGTGGTGGAAATTATGGAAATAATATAATAAAATAAAAATCACCAATAACCCAGCCAGTTAGAGATAACCACTGTTAATGTTTTCGAGTATATCCTTACAGCATATTTTTCTGTGCAATGATATATATAAAAAATGATTAGAATATATGACATCTCTCATTGTGACCTTCACTTTTCACTTAAAATATCACAAATATTTCCTATCATTAAAATTGTCAAACAGAATTATTTTGGATGACTATATAGTGTACTGTAGTTTATCCAGTAAGTTCTCTAACACTATATATTTGGTGGTTTCTAATTTTCCTACATTATAAACAATGCTATAACGAACATCTCTGTATACTATATTTGCATACATCTGCAATTATTGTCTCCACATAAATTTCTAAAAAGGAAATTTCAGGGTCAAAAAGGTTTGGTTTTTTTTTTTAATACAGATTTTGAACATAAGGCCAAAATGCCTTCCAACATAGAAGTGTATGAGAGTGCCCATTTATCCATATCTTCACCAACACAATGTTTTTAATCTTCTCTAATTTGATGTTTGAAAACAAATTTTTTTCTAGTTTTTGTTACTTTGATTACATGAAAAGTTTAATATATTTCATACATGAAGACTAGACAAAAAATTTGAAACAGTTTCATTATGGTTTGCTTTTTTCTACACATCATCCATTTTTTTTCTATTGAGATGTTTTGTTTTTTCTTAATTTATGAGAATTCTTCATATAGTAAGGATAGTAACACTGTGCCATACATTTTATAAGTATTTTTCCAAGCTAATATTATATTTTGTTATTGATTTTTCATTTTTAAATTGTCAATCTTTCAAATGTTTTCATTAAAATTTCTACCCTTGCTTACATTTAGAAAATATTTCTCACAAAGATTAGATATTCAGTTATATTTTTTCCTACATATTTGATGATTTTGTTTTGTTTTCATGTCGTGCATTTAATGCTTTAATCTGCAGCTTATTTTGGTTTACCATGTGAAGATTTGATTATTCTTTCCAATTGGTAAGCAATTGTCCCTGAATATTTATTGAATAATATATTTTTTTCCTGCAGATTTGAAAAGACTTTGAATCAAGCTAAAGCTTTTATATTTCAGGGTCCACTCCTGAGATTAATTTCTGCTCCACTGATTTCTCTATTCTTCCACCTTTATCACAATATTTTAATTATACATTCTTACATCTGATCTTGCAAGTCCCTCTTTAGTAGTTTTTTCCCCCTGAAGTTTTCTTTGTCATTTTTTCCCTATTTATTCTTCATATACTTCATAATTACTTTAGTAAGTTAAAAATATTCACTTGAGAACATATGTTTTGCTGTGGAAAAATGCCTAAGATATATTAAGTGAAAAAAGCCAGTTGTAGAACTGTATGTATGATTATCCCTCCTATAATTAAAAAAGAAAAGTCAGAAAAAGCATAGATGTATGTGTGTATGCTCATGTGTATGTGAGTATGTGCCTTATAGATACATACAAAATTTCTGGAAGAATAGACAAAAAAAAATTGTTAATGTTACTTTGGGGGAGTAGGAATGACTGTTGTGGGGAAGAGGAAATTTTGCTTTTTATTATAAGGTAGTCTTTAGGTAGCCTTTTAAGGAGGTTTGGATTTTAAAATTCACCTGAAATTCAAAACAGAATTACATTAAATTTATAAATGAATTGGGGGATCCTTATATAATATTGTCATTTTCCATATAGGAACACTTTTCAAAACCTTTTATGCTTCTTTGTAAAATTTTGTAAGTTTTTTTAGATGAGTCCTACATAAGCTCTGTAGTTTATTAGTTCATCTCTGGATTTATATATTTATAAATATATGTAAATTATACATCTATATTTATAGATTATATACAGAAACATAGATGTATAATATAAATATGTATACTACATAATTGCTTTTGTTTGTCAACTTAATTTGTTTTATTGAAGACTACTCTCTTTTTTCTTTAAATAATTGAGAAAACTTGATTTTTTAATTTTCTTGACTTTAACTTTAAAAATAATTCTAAAGTAATTGGTTAGTTCAAGTTGGTCAGTTGTTTAGGCTTTATGTGGAAATCCTCCAATTTTACTCAATATAATTGTTTTTACTTATATGATTTTTTAAAATCATATAAACATAGCTTAAGAAAATAGCAATTATGAGGAATATTCTAAAATATAAATGCAGAATATAATACTTGTCACTTTCTTGATAAGAAATGCAAAGAAATAATGAACAAAAATAATTATTATAGATAAGATTTCCATGAATAATTTATGAGAACCTAGACAAAGAAGAAGGAATAGATATGACCTATTTTGATTTCTCCAGATTTTTTCCATATTTCCAGTAGAAGATACTGCTATTTTTCATATTATTTTCAAAAAAGAAAGTTTTATTGCTATTATTCTTGACTGTAAGTATATAATATTCTGATTGTAAAAAACATTCAAATATTATAGGAAAAACTACTTTCTTATATGAAGTTCAACCATAACCCTGTCATCTAGGAAAAACTACTGTTGAGTATTTTGCCTATTCTTCAAGAATTAATTCTATTCATATATATTTCATATATTTATAAAATGAAATCACACTACACATATTGTTTTTTAGCCTCTTTTTTCTTGTAATGTATATTCATTGCTGTCCTTTAATGTCCATAAATGCAGATCTTCATAATTAATGGCTACCATTAAAATGAATATTTTATTTCATGGTGTTCCATAATTTATTTGATTAATTCTCCATTGATTAACATTTAGTTTCCAATATTTTACAATGAATATTTTAAAACACCTTTTTACATTAGACACATTACTCTCTTAAGAAATAAAAATGTTAAATCAATAAGTCTGCAGAATTTTAACTCTTGATAATATTGCCAAACTGTCCTCCAAAAAAGTTATAGTGATTTTGCTCTCAAGCATTTCCAATATTAAGTGTTAATGTTATTTTTAAAATCTTTTATAATCTGATAGGTGAGAAATGGTATTTCCTTGTTCTTTAATTTCAAGAATTTGATTACTAATGAAGTTTATTGAGTTTTCATATTTTTATGGTTTACTGTTATTTTTGTATTTGTGAATTAATTTTCTCCCCTGCTTTTCTTCTGAAGTGTATATCTTATTATTATTGACTTGTAAATGGCTAAAGATTAAAAATACGAATCTTTTATGATATGTATTTCTTTCAGTATATCTTTAGTCTTTTTACTTTGTGTCATTTTTGCCACGTAAAGTTTTTATGTAATCAAATTTATAAGTTATCACTGAATTCAGTGTCTTTGGTATCATTCTTAAAAAGACATTCTCTATGATGAGATAGTGAGAAAAAATTCTCCTATGATGTCTTCTAACTATACTCATGTCTTTTTTCACTTATACCTTTAAACCTATCTAGACTTTTTTTAAAAGACACAGATAATTAACTATATATATTTTTTAAATGGTTAGTTAATATTCTCACACCAGTTTTGAGCAATCCATATTTTCTCCACTAAGTTTTTAGATATATTGTAATCTAGGTCTAGATTTTACCTTCTGTTTCATTTATCTGTATTAACATGATCTGTATCAATGAGATTCTGAGAATATTGTTCAGGTTTTGCTGCAGTAGTGTTGCGTAACAAACACCCCCACAATCTTAATGGCTCACAACAACAAACATTTATTCCTCTTCCATTGTTATCTGGGTCAACTTTGACATTGCAGTGTTCTGCTGGACACAAACGAACATTGCTCCTGGCTCTAGGTCAAATTTATGACTGTTTCACGTGCTTTTTTTCAGGCTGAATAACAGCTCCCTAGAACATACTCTAACAGGGCTGGTGAAAACTGGGCCACACTTCTTAAGTCTCAACTTATCATATTCTCTTTTCCATCCACATTCCCATTGGTCTGAGAAAATCATATGGCCAAGCCCTAAGTGCATGAAAAAGGAAGGTACACTGCATTCAGGGGGAAAGCATGCCAAGGACTTGGAGGAAATGAAGACTTGTAAATTAAATAATATTATCAACAACACTGAGATAATGATATTTTTTAGGTCGCAGGTCCCTCACTGTTAAAATATGGTCATTGTGAAGATTCAGTGATATAGATAATAAATGTCAAATACATTGCACCTAGAATTTAGTGATTCGAGAAATGTGTACGTGTTTTCTCACAGTATACTCAGCTTTGTGAGACACTTTAATATGTGGAAGGACAGAGTAGCTCCTACCCTATCCTCCTTTTACAGGATTTTTCTGACTATTCTCTACCATTTTTTCCACAGATGAATAATTAAACTTTTGAGTCCATTACATATGTTTATCTCATTAATTACTTAAGAAAATACCTTCTCAATCTAGGAAAATATCTAGAATGATGAGCAAGGGCTTACCACGAAGGAGTTGAGGGGTTACTCTTGGGACTCATAATAACATATTTTCTGTTTATTTTAAAAAGTCAAAACTAAACTGTACAAATTTTTAAATGATATTAAATTAATTGAGGTAGTTAGGATCTCGAAAAAACGAACTAAAATTCAATTTAGGATAATGATCATATAAAAAATTATGCTCAAAGCAGCCAATGAAGCTACGCTTGTAAACATTAGTGCAATATAGGATTGTACAGAGTGTCTAGGTAAAAGGACAGGAGAAAAAGACTTCAAAGTTTATCTACAAAGTACAAATAATCAACAAACAATTTTTTTATGGTTTCCTAAATCACCTTAAATAAGCAAGGGACAGTTTCTCCTCTGTATCATGTATTAATTAAAGTTTTGTTTTAAAATTACTTCTTGTTGGATCATATTTTTAAAAGATGTGGAAAAATTGATGAGAGTTCAAAAAACAGGAAAATAGCCAAAAAGATCTAATTTAGGTCCCTGAGGAAAGCTAAAGGAATTGACATTATTTATTCTTAAAAGGCTAAGGTGTGACTTGATTAGTATTCAATTGTAAGATTTATTTTCAGAGAAAAGATGCCAAGTGGGGGTTCTCTATGTCTAAATAAGAACAAAAAATGTTTATTAAAAAACAGTTTTACATGACTTTTATAAGGAAGCATTGATTGTTAGGTCAAGGAAATACTAGAGATAAATATCAAGAAAGAATTTTAAATTTCTATTTCTGAAAAGAGAAATATTCTATTTTATAAGTAAGAGAATTGACAATTATCAATCTGGTTAAATTTCATTTGAAGGTCAATGACAGACCAGATGAACTCTCTAACACTGTGAGCCTATGAATTTATCTCAAGTTGCCTAACACTTTAATTTGCATCATTCATTAATAAATTAATTCAAATATTTATTATGTAGTTTCATCATACCAATACATTGACATATTTATGCACATTTTGAACAAGAAACAAAATAGTACAGTGGTCTAATTACTCTTATTTCTTCTTAATAAATAGCAATAGATGTATTAGAAATACATTTGGCATTTTGGGCTATTATTCCCAAGCATCCAATAAATGTGGCCAAAGTTATAACCATTTGTTCTTGATTATAATATAGAATCTCTAGGTTTAAATGTATTTTTAAGCATTCCTTTGAGGCTTAATTTTAGAGTTATATATTTTAAGTTGTCCTCCAAAGATTCAAGTTTTGGAACTAAAATGCCCTTTTAAATGTTATTTGTTAGTTCTGAAAACCTGATTTTTTTTCAGGTGGCATCTTCAATGCATTTAAAAAGGGGTCTGCAATACAAAAACCAAGAAATTCTCAGTAAAAGGTCAATTGGGAAGAGCTGAGACATCCTTTGCTTTCAGTCTTATGAGGCACTGGCTGTTTCTTATGTGTATGCATATATATGTATATGTGAGATGAGAAGTTTTAAGAAAGAATAAATGTCAGTTTTCAAAAATATAGCACAAACCTATCAATTAATTTAGATCCAATGATAAGAAATATGTTTTGGTAAAAAGCAAGAATGAAGTAAAGTGGTTTTTCTTTTAATTTAATTATTTGCCAATGGTTTTGAGAAATGTGTGTATATGTGGAAAACACATTCGTTTATTCCTACCTCTTAGTTCAGTGGTGTAACCTTTGTGCAAGAAAGCAGTGCATTTGCGTGTTATAATGGGTCCATTAATCCTGCCCAATTAGAAAAAATACTCTTTCAAAGCTACCGATTATATTGGCACTGATTTTATTTGGGCCCAAGTAAAGGCCTGTTCTCACTTGTCTCCCCGTTACTCATCTTTACCTGATTAAACGGCCTTCACTGCTCAAAAGCCTACAAATGGGTTCCACATTTTTTAGTGCATTATTCCAACAATTAATAACATCATATTTGCATGACTAATAGGCTGTCAAAGTGTGTTGATTGTGTTAGTTTTGAATTAGTTAATTTTAATATCCCTTAAAGTTCTCTTTGCATTTGAGCTTAGAGAGAATAATCTATTTGGAAGAGTGTGATCAAAAGTGATAGCTTTGCTTTCTTGGTCATAGAATCACCAATGCATACACATAAGCTGTCTACTTCAATTTCAAAAATCAATTTTGTTTTAAATTATTTTGTATTCAAACATTCATTCCTTTTTTAAACGAAGGTGAAATTGCATCCTGGGATTCTGCTGTCAGAACTATGATCTTAAGGGTAAGAAGGGTGTAACTTACTTGTAAGTTACTGTCCTTGTAACTTACTGTCCCACCACTAAACAGCACATGAAGCATGGCAGCCCTCAATACTTATTTGTTGGTTGGATGAACTGACAATGTAATAAATAGTATCAAAACTGGCACTTTAGTTCTTTGAACTAAAAATTTTGCTGTTTTTGAAGCTATAGTTTAAAAGTGTTTAGGCATTTTCATTCATTGTAGGTGGCAATTTAACAGTGTTCATCAAAATATAATAAATACACATATATTTGACTCAGCAATTCCAGTTCTTTGAATCCACCCTATAAAATACTCAAACACACCCACAAAGATAGGGATACAAGGCTACTCACTGCATCATTGTTTTCAACAGAAAATACTTGAAAGAAACTAAATGCGCATCTTTGGTAGATAGTTAAATAGACTGAGATACATCTGTACTTGGAACATTATGCAGCAGTCTTAAAAGAAGGAGGTAGATCTTATATGTGCATTCATGAAAAAATTTCCAAAATGTATTGTTGAGAGTTTAAAAAAACAAACAAAACTCCTCAATTTATGTGATGTAAATGCATAAGAGTATGTTCTGAAGCAATAGACACTACACTTTTAATTTTATTTACCTCTAGGATAAACAGGTATATTAACGATAAAATTATATGTTTTAAGGTGCTGATAAGCACTTTCACTTTATACTCTAATGTACTGGTATATTGTTTTAATTTTTAATAAGGACTATGCATCTATGTATTAAATAAACCAATGATTTTGTTTAAAACAGTACTTATTTACACAGAGAAAAATTTCTCTGGTAAACAACTGTTAAAGTATAATGTGAAATATTTATAATAATTCTCTACATCTCTGCCTTTCTGCCATTCCTCTCTTCACACATCACACCTATTAAAAAGCTACAAAAAGCAAAGTCTCTTAAAAAACAGAAAAAGAGAAAGAAAGATATGCCTAGAAAATGCCTCATTCAGATTATGTCCCTCTCCATGTTTAGTGGAAAAATAATAAATTTCTATTCAACCAGTAGATATTTCTCATACACATGGCATTGAAACCACCAGAGAACCTGGAGTGTTAGTCCCTTTGAGTTAATTTCTAGGGAGATGTAACTGATCATTTCCATCAAAGGTTAAAGATAGAAGACTTCTTAAATGCTTTCGAAAGAGTTGCTATAACCCATGTTAGCATTTTATCTGATTATCTTACATTGAATAAAACCGACTCAATTAATATTTTTCTTTAAGCACATCTTACATTGCTTTAATCACACTAGGTATTAATATATATTCATGTATGTTCTGTTGTGATATATTATTATTTATTCATTTGCCTACATGACATAATTTATTGCTGAGACTAAGTTTTGTCCATACTCTTCTAATTCAAATGTAAGAACTACAAATGCATTACTTATCTCGTCATTTCTAATTCTCTACTTTTACGTGTACTTGTATACGCTCTAACAATTATAAAATTATTTCCCATTTCTATCTATGTCATCATATGAGAAATATTTTAAATAATGAATAAGGAGGAAAAACGGTGATATATAATGAGAAATTGCTTTCTAGAGAAAGTAAAATTTTAAAATGTTGCAAATGCTTAAACTTACTTGCTCTATGTAAATTCTCACTTAGATTTCAGCTATGGGTTTTAATCTACACTTTTCAAAACTCTGATTATCCAAACTAAGTCTTTCATTATTTTCTCTGAAGCTTGATTTAATCTGAACAGATTTCTTTCTTGAAAAGAGAAAAATTTTTTATGAATGAGGCCCAAGGTTGTCTCATTCAATGACATTTTGAGCTGACTTCTAACATGAGCCTAAGAAGAAAACGTAGGTATCACCTTTCTCATTAGCCTCCACAGAATCTGATCTGGTCAGTAAAAGAACTACAAACCAAATAATCATTTCACAAAACTTATCGACTTTTTCTAAATGAAAAGGCATTATGCTAATAAGATGAAGCAAAATCTTATGATAGTTACCCCCTTCTCCTCTAACTATTCAAATTCAGAAATAGCCATACATTTTCCCAATGGAAAAATTTCAACTACACAAATAGAAAATAAAATTGCTTTCATACATTTTTCTATTAAAGCAGTCCAAGGAAGAAAGAGGCAGGTAAAAACCTTAAATCAGGAAAATACAGCAAAAAAATAGTATGGCTTTTTTGTTTTTGATCACATATTATTTCCTTTACTCTTTAAATCTACTTACCTTTTCTTTCTGAAGAGTTGTAATTCTAAAGTCAATGGAAAATGAAGACACTGTTGTGGAACTAGTAGTAAAAGATACGTTAATGCTGTGGGAAAATGCGGGAAATCCTGCTGCCGTCCTAACAGTCCTTCAGGACACTGGCCTCTTCTAGTTTCTCAACTCCCACCACCTCCGGTTTTACGCAGTACTGCTGTCGTTACTGAGATAAGCAAAATACATGGCGCTGTGGGAGGTACAACTTTTACTCAAATGTAGTTCAAATTTTTAAATAGTTGATGGTCTACTAGATGAAACAAGATAAACCCGAAATGAATTCACTTAAAACAAGCTAATATAGGTTATTTAGTTATTCTAGTTATTTATTTATAGATTTGCTTATTATATAGATATTTATATGATCCATTACATAGTTTATGACATATGAATACATGCAAATGAAAGAGAGGAAGTGGTCAATGCTCTGTATTAATCTAAGAGAAGGAGACTCCACATATCTCAACATATGGATGGCTGATAATTCCACACTTGTAGAAAGTTTTAAGATTGTAATGGACCAAAGAACTACTTGACCTTTTTTACCTCTAGAAATTTCAGTGTTGTCACAGTAATGATTGCTGTCTATGGGATAACTAAATACACACACACATACACACACACACATATAAAATATACAATTATTATTGGCCTGTTTGCCTTAAGATGAAAAACTTTGTTTCTTTTAATTTTTTTCAAACTGAATTTTGGTGAACCAGAAATAACTTCATACAGAAAAAAGGAAATTTGTTTTCTGTTTTCCATTTCTATACACAACACAAAGCAACAAACACAGCTTAACAACCGAATTCGACTTTAGGACTATTTTTCACACAAATCTAAAGAATATGCATGGAAAGAAATGTCTGTGTTGTCAGCAGGAACAGAAATGTTAAATTACTTTACTTGAAATATAATCAGTCCTCATGTAAACGTCATTCAAAAAAAGCCAAGAGCAAGAAAAATGCATGCCATTTATTGAAACCACCATTTATCTTCCTAATTCTGATGATGTTAGTAAGAATAATTTTTAAAAATCAACAAACTTAAAGGATTATATTTACCTGTATCTGCGTGAAGGAATAAATGTGACTATAAAATTCATTTTATCTATTTAATAGCTAGCCCATATTTCTATGGGAATCAAGCTCCAACACAGCTGCTTCTAATGATCTTTTTCTTGTCCTTGTTGGGGTGAACTGGGATACCATTTTTGATATTTTTTCTACTGAGGATACTTCCTCAGTGAACTACTGAACTACTTCCTCAGTAGTTCAAAATCCAAATAATTTTGGAGATCCCATCTAACACAAGTCTGGTTAAAGATATATTACCTATCTGTAATCAAACAGCAAAAAATAATTTTTTTGTTCAACAGCAAAGTGGGAACAGTATTCTGAGCTGCATCTCAAACTTGGTGCATTTCTCTTTAGGGTACGCTGAACAATTAAACACTTTTCTTTCCCTATTTTCTTAGTTAAATGGACAGGCCATCTAGATGGTTTTCCTTTGCGATGAGAAGCCCCATAGAGACCTTGGGTTATTTTACCCAGCACTTTGGCCGTGGAGAACACCTGGTCGCGTGTTCGGAACCAGACTGTTACGTGCCTTCCACGGTCTGATTTCGTAGGTTCTGTCTGAGGAGCGACGCAGCTTCCACCAGTCTCCTGGGAAGACAGTTCTCCAGGGCAGCCCCTCTAATTATTTAAGGTAGGTCTTCATTTCTTTTAAAATAGCTGGGTTATTCGAGTTTGAAAAGCAGCTACTGCGTAAGCAGCCTGACTTAAACTGACGAAAGGAAGGAAATGCTGGATGCACAGCTCACCTCCCACCCCTCGACCTCGCACACCGCCATATTAGCGCGATCACACCAAAATACCAGCTTGTGTTTACAGTTGCAGCCCTGCTGATGGCGGACGGGCGCGTGTACACGAGCACTCGCTCTGTGTGCACTGAAGAGGATCACGATCCGGAGAGCTGAAAATGTAAACACAAGCTGGTATTATGGTGTGACTGGCGGGTTTGTGGTTCTTTGTTTGGATACTTTTAAAGTGGGCACCCTGGCAAGAACGAAAGAGGCAGAAAGCAGAACTGCTCTTAAGTGACTTCTGTCATCTTCGTCCTTCCTCAGGTAGACCCAGAAGAACTCATCCGTTCGACTGGGTTCTACCCCGCTACCATTTGCTTTTTGCCTTGTTGGCCACACTTCAACGCAACAGTTTTATTTTCAGATGCAGCCCTTTAATCCTTTGCCTTTGGTAATTTAAAATGATTTTCTGAGGATTTGCAAGCACTGTACTTATCTAGTTATTATTGGGATCAAAATCACGTGGCAAAGTCATTGCAATGTTATGTGTGTTTAAGGAAGAACAAGGCTTTATGTGGCCTTGTTTTAATATTCGCGAATTAGCAATGGTTCTTTTACCCCAAATGAGGATTGGCATCAACATAACCTTGTCCGACAACAAACCTACCCACTGTTCTTGCTTATGCTGTTTTAGTTGTTGATTTTGATGTGCAGCGGTTGACCTCAAGAGAAATGTAAAGGGTGAAAAAAACTAAAATTACAAGCTTTATTTTAGCCTAACATCTACTTGCATAGTTTGTTCTTTAGTTTTCTCTGCAATTTTTGTCATTTCTCTACCTTAACACAAAGTTCAATCGTCGGCTCTCCACTCTGAACTTTGATTCTGAAACAGATTTACTTGTAGGATGAAGAGAGATCATATCATTTCAGGGAGAAAATTAAAACATATAAAAAAGAAAGGTTAAAAAAACTTATTTCCTGCAAAATGTTAACATAGCTCATTGTAGGCTTGACTTCACCTGATTTTTTTTTAAAAAAACAAAATTTTCTCTTTGGAATTAAGTATGCCATCACTACCAAAAATCAGTAACTAAAGGAACAGTGGGTAGTTTGGCAGATCCCTTTTCTTAAATGAAAATTACAAATTGATTTAACACCTATTGAGGCAGCCATTCGCCACTGTAAACTTATTTCTGACAACTGTTTCTTTTAGAATACAATAAGTAATTGAAAAACAAGTGATTTTCTCAATACAATCGAAAAGCAGTTAATATAAAGACAAACACAGACAACTCATGGTTGTAGACAGTTTCGATGTTGACTGCAGTACTTAATAAGGGAATAAGAAAGGTCTAAGCTTGGGATTTTTAATGACATGCCACTCAAATGGAAGCAGGCGATTTCAGAAGTGTTATCAGTCACTTTAGATTGAAAAGAAATAACAAGACTTAGCTTTTAAGATATCAAATAATTCGCACAAAAATGCTGTACCATAGCCCCTTGCCTTTGAATAGGCCAAACGTGTG
The DNA here is from genome assembly GCF_902729225.1 of Pteropus medius. Classification (NCBI taxonomy): domain Eukaryota; kingdom Metazoa; phylum Chordata; class Mammalia; order Chiroptera; family Pteropodidae; genus Pteropus; species Pteropus medius. The sequence goes on from NW_024354875.1 coordinate 24,217,175, forward strand.
CCTTGTTTGTTTAAAACCTATTGTACTTGATCACTTCACAAAACTTGACTAACCTTTGCCTGCACAACTTGACTGACCTTTGCTATCTTGTATCTTGATTATCTCTCTCCATGTGAGATCCCTCACCAAGACAGCTTGCAAGCATTTCACAAATTATAATAAAGGAACCACCTACATGTACATCAATACTGACAGATTTGGATCATCTTATTTTCACCTGATATATGTTGAGGCTCAATTGAAAACTAAATTATGGAATGAATAGATTTACTGGAAGCGTGAGTTTGGCCTTATCTTACACACGCATTTTAAGAACAACTGTAAGAAGCTATTTTGGAGATTCAATATATATAGTAATATGTTCAGATATACAAATAATGTACAAAGAATTGATATTTTTACAAGTTTTATTCCTAATATATAAAATTATATCTTGTGTGCTATATTTCATAGAATGAAGAAAAAAACTCCATGCTACAAGATTCGATAGCTTTAAACTTTTAGCTTTTAGTTTTAGAGATTTTTTAAAATTCTTCATTTCAAATATATGATTGTAATTTTACAGAAAGTTTAAAACATCTTTGAGCCTACAAACGTCCTTATTATTCCTCATAATATGCTTTGGCCCATCTAGTTTCTAATGTCATCACTTTCCTTAGTTACCTCATGCTATTAGTATCTGTTGCAAATACAGATAAATAGATGTGGCCTGTTAGATTAGAAGGCCCATGACAAATTTAACTTGTGGAAACCAGCGAGAAAGGTAAAGTGGGGGGTCAGAAAAACTGTACCAATGGCCCAATTCTACATCTCTAGCGATAAGGGTTAAAAAAAAAAGAGATGGATGGTGGTGATAATTGTACAACAGTGTAAGTGTACTTAATGACACCGAACTGTACACATAAAAATGGCTAAAATGGTAAATTTTATTTTATGACAATTTTACAAATAGAGGTTAAGATTAACTTGATTGAGAAATTAGGGATTGACTCTAAGAACCTACTTGTTCGGCAGAAAAAGCAATTATACTACAACAAGGATGCAAACATCTGAGAGATTAGCAGAAAAATCAAACTTTCTTCCCAGTTTGTTGGCACAAACATGTAAAAATTCTGTTTCATTGGAGTTCATTCGAACACAATTATCATTTAAGGTAGCCAAAAGTAAAGTAAGACACAATTTTTAAATATTTTTTAATCTCTCCTCTATATATTTTTCTAACTGGTCATCTTTTTTTTTCAGTTATTTTTTTAAAGCCCATTTACATGAGCATATAACTTGTCTGTATGACTATTTATATAAATGAAAAGGAATAAAGTAAAAAGGAGTGAAAAATAACACTGCCTTAAATACTAATGAATTTTAAGTAGTTGAATTTTGAAAGTAAACTCTAAGTCATACTGTAGGGCCTACTTTCCCACTTTTTAATAGCTTTCTAAAAAAACTCAAACCTTGAAGTGCATGCAATTAGAAACATGCAACAGTGAGGCTAGGCTTAGTCACAGTACTATTTCAATGCAAGCTGCTTCTATTTTTGGTGTCCTACAGAGAAATAGAATTAGAATGTTCTAACCTCTGCTCATTCTGTAGATGAGAGTACAAAGCCAACGGCTTAAAAAATTGGGGCAGGGGGCATCCTTTCTAGTCAATTCTTTCTCGTTTTATGTATTAGGTGACTACTTTACTATTATGTAGACGATTAAGAACAAACAATTCTATACATAAACAGCTTCGAACTCTTCTGGATAGATTGCCATGAATGTGGCCTATGAACATCAGAACATGGTTTCTGCCTCATATTCCTATCATCCTAATGGTTTTGTGCTCTAGCTGTATGTTTTTAAAGGCTTCTCCACGATTGAAAACAGAGCAGTGTTACATAAGTGTATAGAATCTCAGAATTGGATGTTATTTTAAATTCATCCAGTTCAAGCACCCATGTAATGCTCGAAAATCTCCAAGCACTTACCAGTCTTAGCATTAAGGAGTTTTTTGCTTCATTTGTTTGTTTGTTTGTTTTTTTACTTTTCATCTGAACATTTTATTTCATTCTGTTAGTATAAATCATAATTATCATTAACATACTCATAATAATCTTGAAATCAGCTAACACTTACATAGTGTTTACAATGCAGGCACTGTGCTGGTGTTCTAGTGATGGTGATGCTGACTTCTGCTGGAGCATATATAATTGACAGCAGGAAAACTAGTAAACCAGAAGTAAATTGTAGTTTCTTCATCTGCAAAAGATTTATAAGGTTGAGGATTAAATTAAATGAAATAACCTATACAATCATGCCTAGCACAGTGTTGTAAATACGTACAAAAAAGTTATATTTAAATCCACTTATATCACATTCACTACACTTTATGTTTCACATATCTAGTGCTAGTTAATGTCACATAGCTTTTTGGGTAACTAGTTATCTGTTATGATGTTAAAGTTAAGGATAATGAAGTGTCGTTAGTCTAATATGATATAGAACCAGTTCACAATTTTTTATCATGAAAAAATGAAGCAGTTTCTATTATATATTAGATTCATGTGGTGTTAGGATTATGGCTGTACCATGATATATTTACATAAATACCTGTTCATTAAATTCAACTTCCCATTCACTCACCAATGCAAAAATCTCAAACTATAAAAAACACCAGAAATTTTGGAATCTTATGATAGCCCCAATAAATTTTGTCTTCACAAGTGCAAGATTGCTCTTCTACTTCATTCTTATTCTTTATTGAACAGATATTGAGAAATATAAAAACCTACAAACTTCTACAGCTAAAATATCCCACATGTCTATTTTTTAATTTCATATTCAGATACCAAAAACCCTACAAAACTTTCCTCTGGTAAAATCGCATTCAACGGGTCATTATAGTCTTTGAGCTATGTTTTTAAACGTTCTTAAAGATTTCTAGTTCTATGATTATAATTATTATTAAAGCAATCTGAATATAAGTAGTTTTGTTGAAGATAAATTAATTCACATTGTGAGTGTGTGACCTAAAATTTCTTGAAGTAATTAACAGCTTTCAGGTTTATCTGAAAGATGCAGTTATCAGGAGCATGTCATTTAATATCAGCACATCTCTAATATCGATGTTATTTAAAGCCATACATTAAGAGTCATAAGCATCTGTAGTGACAGAAGAAGCATGCAGCAAAGCACTGAAAAACTGGAATAGAACTAATTGGTTTTGGTCTACCCACTTCAAATTAGAAAATAGCAACAGAAAAAAATTAAACACTAAATGTATTCGTTAGGCAGGATCAGCAATCAAGCTGCCCACACATGATCTGCAATTAATTTGTAAATAAGAAGATTCATCACCTGGAGGATAATAAACTCTAGTTTTCTGGCCCAAAAGACTAGACAAGTAAAAACCACTAATGAATGTATAAACACAGGGGCAAGAATGTACATTGGCTGAGCAAGTGAGCATAACAAGGAGACTCCGTTTTGTTATTAAAGTAGACCAAAAGATACATGACATGTATCTAGAGATTTTTCTGAAGTGTTAACACTCCTCAAAACAGGGTCACTTAAAAGGCATGGAAAAGTGTTACTACAGGGTACGAAGGGCAAAAGTTGATTTTTAGAAAGAGCATTTTAAAAATAAGTAAGGATCAGTGTAAAAGAAACTGAGATAGTTACCTTAATTTTAATTAATTCTTCATAATTACATATTAGAAAGTCCTACTAACAAATAATAATCTGAAGTGACTTTAGTTTACCATCTTCAGATGTGACTATGACTATGAAGAGAGGTCCCCAAATGTTATTTATTGAGAAAATAAATATTAAATGGAATTATCAGTATTGTCTTACTTTGGAAAAGGCTTTGTTGTGAAAACTAATTTCCTTTCTCTAAGTTACAGTTGTATAACATCTAATTTTGAATCCAAAATAAAACATTCAACTGTACATCCATTCAAGAGAGAATTTCTTCTTTAGTGTCAACTAGGAATTCTGAGAAACACAGAGAAGTGAAATAATCAATTGGGATATTTATTTAAATTACAGAGTCCTGGTGTCTACTTCATACCAACTGAAACAAAATTTCTGGAATTGAGGCCCTTGAATCTGTATACATTTGTAACAATATCACTACTTGATTATGATGTATACTAAAGTTTAAGAATGATTTTGTTGGTTAATATCATGTTTTCACAAATTTATTTTCTTTTTATAAACAAAATTATTTTTTCAACAGACATACTTTCATATTTTTTGCAAGGTGCAAAAAATAAACCTATATGGAATTAGTTCTTCCTGGAGTCACTTTAATGGGATCAATGACATTATTAATGCCGAAATGAAAAGGAGGAAGTCAAAGGAAAGTCAATACAGTAAACAGTATTCAAATTTTCGAATGTTGTGTACCTCAATTATTAATTAAAAATATAATTAATAGTTTCAAATATATCTCTTATTAAGCAACTTCAACTATCAGAACATCTTAGTACTCAAAATAGATGTCATAGAATCCTCAAAACAGATGCCATAAAACATACTAAAATCTGTGTAATTTATCAATAGAACTTATATTTGACCCAATTTTAATAACTTTATTTATCTGATTTATTTGATCATTATACATTAGAGAGATAGCAATATTTCAAAACAAAGCTTGGGGAAAGAAGGTGTTTAACTCCTAGAAGTTAGTTTTAAAAAGTAATATCTGGGAAAAAGAAAAAAAGATGCTGTTACAAAAGGAGCCGAAAAGACTAGACTAGACTAAAATATTGTAAAGGGTGAATTCAATATTTGTATTTATTTTTCATTTTATAGTTATCTAGGGCTCTTTAATTTAGGGTCAAACAGTGGGGATAACCTGTATATGCTTGTGCATTACTGTAATTGATGTTTATGATGTTCACTGTTAATCATCAGGACACAGGTTTATATGCTCTAGTTTAAGAAGGGAGATGTATATCTCAATTTAGAAAGACTTTAATCTAAATTGTCTAAAATTAACAAATCTTTAAATCTTAAAGAGACAAATTTCATCCATCATGAAAATTCACCAACAGAATTTACCTCAAAGGAAGACGAGGTTGTTCTCAAACAGTTTAACTTAAAGAATAGATTGTGTTACTTAGACATAGGCGCCACCTAGTGGCAAAAGGCGATAGTTTCAGAGTAATTGTTTTGTCATTGCAATAGGACAATATGGAACTGGCTACATCAAGAGGTTTTGTTTGAGGCTTAAAATGATTGTTTATTTTAAATTGTACAGATTAAACTGAAGATTATTTATTTAATTTCAAAAGAATTGAGACTAGCGAAGATCACAAAGTGAGGAAGAAGTTGATGATGTAGGTACGTTAACATAGTAAAGATATGGGAGGTATAAAATGAAAAATAAATACAAATAGAGTTTAAAAAACTTTTTTGAATATTGATTGTAGATAACTATGTTGATGAGCCTAATATTGAATTAAAAAAATAAATGTAATGATTAATCGTGAGAATCTTGAAAGTAACGTGGAACTCAATAATAGTATGGAAGATGGAAGAGGAGTTTATTGAAGTTCAAGCATCTTAAGATCCTTTGTTTAGGAGAAGTGAGAGAGGTACTGACTAAATTAAGACATTGATAAGTTAAATAGTCATATTAAGATTTAAGGGTAGTGACTAAAAAAAGATTAAATATATAATGTACAAGCTAAATCAGTTGATTTCCAGAGTATATGCAATGATTATAGTAACCAAAACGTAAAGTTTCTAAGTGCTTCACAAATATTATGTCATTTACTCCTCACAACAACTCTGTTGAATAAGTAGCATAATTGACCTCATTCTGGCTCCAGAATTCATGCTCTTAACCACTAAGCTAGTATTTTATATATGTCTTATTTGGTTATCATTGCAACATATGTCAATATTTTTTACACAGTTGAAAATAAAGAATAGTAAATGAGGTATGAAAAGATATACAAAATGCTAACAATTAGTATACAGAACTGAAAATCTTCATAGTTTAAAAAAATCAGGACAGTAATATAACATTTGTCTTGGCACTAGGTGAAGGATGTGGAGGGACAGAAGCATCCCTAAAATGAAAGTACCAGAAACTAGAAATAGATTTGATGATATGTAAGAATTTATTATAGGAGAAGGATGACATTTCAAATCAGTAGGATAAAGACATTACTTAATAAATAGAGGAACAATTCGGTAGTAATCTTGAAAAATGTGAATTTGGAGCTCTACCTTATTCCTTACATGAAAATAAAATCCAAATAGATCAAGATTTAAATGTAAAAGTCTTTGAAGAAGGAAGATATGATCGTTGTTTAATAATTTTTATGCTGCAAAATCCTTTCCTGGGTATATACAACCCAGAAGCAAAAGCAAAGTCATCAAACTCTTTTTGAAACTTTTATACAGTGAAAAATAGCATAAACAAATCTGCAGAGAGTTCCAGGTTTTCCCACCCACCACCTCAGCAGAGCAGTTCTGCATTTATCTGCTTTGTCTATTGGTGCTCCAAGTATGATTCCATTTGACAAAATGTTCTTTGCTAGAATAAGAAAAAGAAGAGGAAGAGGAAAAAGTTGAAAACTACTCTCTGGTCCTGCACACTGAGGCTCAGAGCAGTTAAATAATCTAAAATCACAAAGGTAGCAGCATAATCTGACCCAGACTTCTGCTGCTGCTGCTGTTCACCATCAGCAACACTACACTACACTAGCCATTGAAATAAATCTTTTTTTGCAGTAATTAAATAGCCTATTGATTTCATCAGTTTGTTTAGTTTTTAATAGTTTTGATTGGTTTTAAATCTTTTGTATGTGTCCCGTTATTAATTATTTAATTACTTATTTTAGTACTATGTAGTCTAGAAATGTGCAGGTTAGGAAAAATTGTATAGACTTTTCAAAGAAATATACAATGCGGGTATTTCTTTTAGAGTTATTTTTAAATCCTTCCAAATGAGTAAAAATTCATTAGAAACATTTTACAATGTAATAAAATTTGGCATGATTCCAAATTTCCAAAGTACTTTATTATGAGGAGCTATCACCTTCAAGGCAATTTTGTACCACAGATACCATGGTTAGTATTACAATTCTAGCCAGCCTTTTTGCGTGCTAGTCTCATAAAGTCTCATAAAGTTACATATTATATATCTATAAAAGATTTTATGCCTTGTATGTGAATATTGTTTTTAAATGTTTTTGGTCAGAACAATTAATAGTTCAATTGCTCTGTTAAGCATTAATAGCCCAATTGTATTTTGAAACATAAAATAAATTATTTTAGTAAAGAAAAATAATCTGCTCTTTTAATTCTTAATCAAGTTATTTGTAGTCTCAGAATTACCACTTTCAAACCTTTCACCCAACAACTGAGATTTATTTAAAATGTTACCATCTATCTGTAAAGAACTCTTGTCATTTTGTGAATGAATATTTTTCTTCATGAATGAGCTCATTTTCATCCAAATTGTTAGGAAATCCATCTACTATACTAACATTTAAAGCATTAAGATTATTGCTTAACTTATTCAATACACAGTAATTATAGAAAAAAAATCACAAAATGCTAAGAAAACTAATATAAAGATGAAAAGAGTTTAGAGTGAACAAATCTACAAATCAAGTAAGTTCGTTATTAAATACTTATAATCTAAGAATAGGATTCTTTATAGACCCAATTAATATCATCCAACAAAGAGATCTTGTTTAAGCTACCTCATTAGAGGCTAATAAAGCTTTTGAAGTTTAACTGGAGCAATATTTTCTTGTACTTAACACATTTGATTTAATTCTCATATTTGTAAGTGGATCAAGTTTATTTTACAAAAGGTTCAGACTTTATGTAAATCCAACCAATGAAACACTAATATTTTTACTCTTAAAATAGGAGCTAATTGTCCATTTAATAATATCTAAAGTTCCTTAACTAGATAGTTAACTGGTTTCTTGTTAACTTTTTGCTTGAGATAGTTCAATCTCAATTTCCTTCTGAGGCCCTAAGGCTACGGTGATAATCAAGGCATATACAGTCTCTCTCCTATGGAGCCTGGGGTTGAGTAGATAATAAAAGCTGACTTTTTTTTACGGGTTCGGTGCTGTGCTAAATGTATTGTATACACTGTTTCATTTAGCCACATAATCCTGTAAAATAGTTAATATTATTTTGATTTTACAAATAAGAAAACTGAAGCTTATAGAGATTAAGTGACTTACCCAGGGTAAGTAAGAGATACAACTGGGGTTTAATTCTAGAAGTGTCAAATACTACAGTCCGGATTAATGATAGCTGTATAATAAGTCTTGAAGTCAGCTAGTGTAAGCCTTTCAGTTTTGTTCTCTGAGTTGTTTGGTTAATCTAAGTCTTTTGCACTTCCATATGAATTTTAGAATCAGCTTGAGGAGAATTGATATATTAATGTTGAATCTGGTTCAGTCACTTAGAAACATTTTGATCCTTTGGGGTCTTGCTTTTAATTTTTTTAAGCAGTACCAGACCTACAGTTAGTCTAGGGATAATTATTCCCCACTACCGAAGCATATCCTACTTGGTGTTCTAGTGATACTGCCTCAGTTAGGGTTTTTTTCCCCAAGTCAATTGCTGTTGGGAACAAGTTTTATTCCTGGCCTCTACAAGCCGATCGCCATTCCTTTTATGGTTCTTTCCCCAGCCACATGCATTGCACTGATCACCAGTCAGCTGAATACTCAAAAGGGTTTCTCTGAAGGTCTCTGGCATATTTCCTCTGCATCTCTCTCCTCTCTTGTTCTCTGCCTTGTGAATTCTAGCAGCCTGGCTTCCCCAGACTCCCACTTCTGTCTCCTCAACTCAAGTAAACCTCTGGGTTTTCCCTTCCTTGTGCTGAAGCTTGGAAATTTCCTTTAGTCAGTAAGCTGGGACAGACAACTGGGGGAACTAGAGGGCACGCCTCATTTGTTTTCCATCTCTAGGGATTCCTTTTCCTTTTTTTTTTAAAACGCCTACAGCACTGGGCTTCCTAGGTGGTCTCCCATCCAAGTACTAACCAGACCTGACCCTGCTTAGCTTCCGAGATCAGATGAGATTGGGCACGTTCAGGGTGGCGTGGCCCTAGACTTAGTTTCTTAATGCCTAATGTCTTAAGTCCATTCTTTTCTTCCTGCTAGAGATGACAGTCTATTTTGCAGTTAGCCACTAGAGTGTAAACAAAAGTAATAGGCGTAGTTTGACTTCATGCTCTTAGTAGAAAGCTGCTTGCTGCATACTTCCTTGTTTCCCCTTCCCATATGCTGTAGTGTGAGATGTCCAGCAGGCTTCTGGACAGTCTCATGGAACAGTGCCAACCTGACCCCCTCACCACCTTCAACTTTCATGTGTAATAGAAAGAAATCTTATAACTTGTTTAAGCCATTACTATTTTGGTCTTTGTTAAAGCAACTAATATAACAAACAATTCGGCCAAGGAAGGTAAATAACTTCCCAAGTTCACACAAATGGATGTGTTAGAGTCAGTTTATAAAACCGGATTAACGTATAATCAAAATCATTGTCCAGTGTATCCCAAATTTTGGTCATTCCTGTATCAATTTCACAATTTCCCTCACCCACATACTATTTGTGTTATTGTTTATCTTTTTCTTTAATTAGATGCTTTAAAAAATTGAGTGTTGTTTTAAGAAATAATAACTATTGAATCACAAGTCCGAAGTGCTCTTTATATATTTTTCTAGTATACATCAAAGTAAGTACATATTTATTAATACAAAGAATGTCTATGGACTATCTAAAATCGTATTATGTGGGTAACACTTGTTACCACCTGTTACCCACAATAAACAATGAGAAATACACTGTATTTTGATTTTGCCTCTCAATCACTTTACACAATCAGTATTTAGATCACAATGAGTAGAAAGATCAGACTCATCTGGGAATCTTCATTATACTACACTTCCTTCACTTCATCCCCAAAATTTGAGTTTCCAGGATAGTTGTTAACACATTTCTTCTGTTATTTGCAAATACAATGAACAGACCTGTGACATACCAAGGTTCACTATAGGATGTAGCCTGCCTGGAGCAGCATTCCAATCTCAGTGGATGGCTAGGTTCATACATCTGCTTGGCTCAGATAAGAGGTGATCATATGCAATCTAAAGTGTCATAGAAATCTAATATTATACTTGTTTCCACTTTAGAAAAGTAAAATTATAACAGAGAGAAATGACATTAGTTGCACACGATTTGTTTTTCTACAAAAAAAAAAAATCACTAGTTACTATGAGTTTGACTCTGCTACTAACTAGCTACACAACCTTTCTTATGTGATATATCCTCTTTGGGTTTCATTTTACTGAAGTACAAAATGAAGAGTTTGAAAATATGCGAAAAAGGACAAATAACTCCATAGTAAAGCATGTGCCAAAGTCATCAATTGGCATTTCAGAAAAGAGAAAATACAAATGACTAAGAAACGTATGAAAGATGTGCAACTTTATTAGTAATCAAGAACATGCATATTAAAACTAAATTATATATCATTTTATTCCCATTAGATTGGCAAAAATTAAGAAGTGTAACAAAATTCAATTTTAGTGATGATGAAGAACAATGAGAAAGTTTGAATATTATATTGGAATATGATTTGTATTATCTAGTAAAATCGACAAGATGCATGTCTTAGAATCCAGTAACTTCACTTCTAGGTATTTACTCTTGAGAATCTCTTGGTAAGACAGACCAGGGAACACACAGAATATTTATAGAAGCATTCATAATAGCAAAAAACTGGAAATAAGCTAAATGTCCATCAACTGGCGAATGGATAAATAGTGATATAATCATACAACAGTGAAAAACCTGGATAAGAGATAGGCACAGACAATGGAAATTTCAAGTTTTCAGAATGGACATGACAATTCAAACTTTCAGCCTGAATGAAATCATACATAGAGCCCTGTAGAGTGAAAAGAAAAACTGGTTGGGAATGGCAGAGGAAGAGGGATCAGCAAATTCCCTTTTCAAAAAGACAGAGGAAACAAAGGCATATCCCCCTTATCTGCGGGAGATATTTTCTAAAACCCTTAGTGGATGCCTGAAACCGCAGATAGTAACTAACCCTACATATACTTTGTTTTTTCCTAAACATACATATCTATGATAAAGTTTAATTTATAAATTAGACACAATAAGAAATTAACAACAATAAAAGTTAGAGGAATGGGGTCTGTCTCCCTCTTTCTCAAAATATTTGTTCTGTACTACTTCTTGTAATGTTGTGAGGTGATGCAGTGGCTAAATGATGAGTTGAAGTGAGGTGAATGATGTAGGCATTGTGACGTAGCATTAGGTCACTACTGACCTTCTGACGCCACAGCTACTAAGTGGCTAACAAGCTGGTAGCATATGCAGTGTGGATATGCTGGACAAAGAGATGGTTCACATCTTGTGGGGGACGGAGCAGGACAATGATAGATTTCATAATGCTACTCAGAATGGCATACAATTTAAAATTTATGAATTATTTCTGGCATTTTTCATTCAGTGTTTTGGACCATAGTTGATCATGAGTACTGAAAACATGGAGAGTGAAACCACAGATAAGGGAGCAAACCACTATTTTGAAACCTTTGCTTTAATAATCTTCTAATATCAATTTCCTTTTTCCATTATAGAACGAATGCTATTTTCTGTGTCTTCCATAAGGTATTTTTTTTAGTTAGAAAACCTTTGTAATGTGCAAAATTATTTTGTACTATAATCATTCTATTTTTTAATCTTAAGAATATATTTGGTTTCTGAACTTAAAGCACATTAATTTAGAATGATTTGAATTACCCTGTATATTTTACTTTGCTGGAATACAGTAAATTACTTTTTGGAGGCTTCTTGAAAACAGAAGTTATGGTTTTTACCCAGTAGTAACTTGAATATAGACTCTGGATTCTGATTTATCCTTTTTATGATATTTCTTCTTATAGATGCTAGTGAAATTATTTGTCGAAATATTTGCTCAAAGAGAAATAAGGAAATTATTTGAGATTAAATTTTATTGACACCAAGGATACTTAGACCACATCACCAAAAATTTTATGGCAATATCAGTAGTGCCTTTTAAATTAAATGACAAATTGGAAGTGTTTAACAACATATGGTCGCTTTTCCTTGACATATATGATTAAGAATATATCTTTTTATCAAAATGTAAAATACCATCTGGCAGAAGTAACAATTATTCTATTGGCCTTATATGTTAAATTCACTGTACTTTAAAAAGTAAATATTTTTCTATTTTTCTTTTTCCTTGTGCTAGATCTATATTTATTTATAATACTCAAAAAACTGCATAATTCAAAACTATAATTAGGTATAACAATTAAAACCGATTTTGAATTTTTAACATAAAACATGTTTTAAATTCTTTCCAAACATTTCTTAAAAATTTAAATGGCAACAGCCTTTTTCTGATATTCATAATTGTAAAGCTGGATTATTTGAAAATTTACTGTTACAATTTCTTATTAGACACATAATCAGACTTTGTATATGAAAGGAATTATATGTATATGCATATAATGTTCTTTAAAAATGGGAAGAAATTTTTGTACTAATTTATAATAAGGTTGATGCATTTTGAATAGGTATGTGCTAATGCTATTAGCCAGAGCTATTCATTCATTTAACAAAACGGTCAGGTTTAGAAGATACCAAATAAGCAGGAGAGTTTCTTTCTGAAACAATGTATATTGCATATTTAATAAAGTGAACTTTTGGCAATTTATGATTTTGAGAAACATATCAAACATTTCACAATTCTATGCTCTATAGTCTTCTCCAAAGCCATATTGGGACTTACCCAAACAATGAATGCTTTAAGCATTATATGATATTCATATCAGATATGTGGCCATTTAAATTTCATAAATTTGGTTATTCATTTATTTTTAAATAATTGATTATTTTAAGAGGGACTGTATCTGGATTTAAAATGTTTCTGATCTTTTTGAGTGTTCTTAGCAAGCAAAGTACTTGGATAAGTATTACCTCAATAGTCAACAACAATTTTTGGTACCTACAATGGCCAGGCTGTGTTCTTTGCTTTTTCAAGATGCTTAAAGTTTAGATGGGAAGGCTGACAAGTAAAACAAGGATGATAGAGTTCAATTGTAGGGTAAGATACATAACCAGTACTAACTGACCACTCTCTAAAAATGTAAGGTGGAATGTGTGGGTAGGAGATGGGAGGAAGGACATTTCAGATAGGAGAAACAATAAGTTGGAAAATTCTGAGGCATAAAGCATGTTTTAACTACAAATACTTTGATGTGGCTAAGAAAAGGGATAAACTAACACATTTGAGGAATTTTTCTTCTTTTAAATCAACTTTATGGTAGTATAAAATATATACAATTAAACATACCCATTTTGATGAGTTTTTTAAATTAAAAATGTTTACTTAGAAGCATTCAGAATGTCAACAAAACAGCTGCAGTTTTTTTGCAATTAGGGTTGTATTCAGTTAGCAAAACAATTATTTCATATAAACTGCATCAGAGACAACTGAATATAAAAAAACTAGCATCTTCATATATAACAAGTTTGTGCTGTACACCAACAGAACCTGCTTTAAACTTCCATGCCAATTTACAACCCCCATACTGTAGCTATTGAAAATACCACCAGGACAAGCCTATATAAAGACACATTCAGTAGTGTGTGAACTATACAGAAAAAGACTGTACAGTTTAAAAACAAATCTTACACAGTCTTACACTTCCATTTTTTTCTTTAAAAGGAATTATATACAGAGGGGTTAAATCCTTCATAGACAGGCAAAAAAACTCTGCTAGAACCAACTTATTCATCATCATCTTCATCTTCCTCGGCTTCTCTTTTTACTTTTTCAGCCTCAACAACTCCCTTTTGTGCTGCATCAGGCTTTCCTTTAGCTTAGTTTGCAACAATATCCTTTTTGTATTTTTCCTTCAGCTTAGCAGCCTTCTTTATCTTCAGGCTGCTTGTCATCTGCAGCAGTTTTATTCTGCATCTCTCCCAGCTTCTTTGCAGCATCACCAATGGATAGGCTGAGAAGCTCTCGTTTGATTTGGGGGCGATAGAACAAAACAAGAAAAACGCTGAAGGAGTCCTCTAGGGTGCATTGGGATCCTTGAACTTCTTTTTTGCTTCCCCTTTGGGAAGGATATAAGTTTTCATTTCTCTTTCTTACTGGGCCCTTTCTGCCTTTGTCATGTCTTTAAAATTTCCTTTCTCTTTAGCAGACATGGTCTTCCACATCTCTGAGCACTTCTTAGAAAACTCCGAGAAGCTGACTGAAGCATCTGGATGCTTTTTCTTGTGCTCTTCCTGACAAGTGTGCACAAAGAATGCATATGACCTTGCCTCTCAGCTTCTTAGGATCCCCTTTGCCCATTTTTAATGATTTTTCCTCAGGGAGCACAGAGTTGCCCAGTGCCTGTCCAGCTTGCTCTTACCCCAGTGCTGTCTCTACAGAGCTCAATGTGCTGCAATGGCTATGAGAGAGGGAGTCAGATGCAGCCTTCTCACTTTCTCAGCTCTGTAACATTACTATCCAGTTTGATGAGCCTTGACAACCATCACCATAGGATAGATCTAGAATGTTTCCAACGACTTTTTCCAACGAAAAAGTTCTTTCAAACCCCAAGCAATTCTCCTACCTAACTCCACTTTCAATCCCCAAGATAACCACTAATCTGCTTTGTCACTATATGTTTGATTTCCTTTGTTTAGTTTCATTAAAATGGTATTATACAGTTTGTAGGCTTTTGTGTCTCATATCTTTTCCTCAGCATGATGTTTTTGAAAGTCCATCCATACTGTTGCATGTATCAGTAGTTTTATTTTTGATTGCTAAGTATTATTGCATTGTTAGGAAATACCATGCTTTATCCATTTATCGGGTGAGAAACATTTAGATTATTTCCAGTTTAGAGCTATTATTAATAAAACTATTATAAACTATCATGTTCAAGGCTTGGTGCAAACATATGTTTTTATTTGTTTTTGGTAAATATATCAAATGGAGTTGTTAGGTCAAATGGTGATTGTATTTTTAACTTGATTAAAGAATGCCAGAACAATGTCCAAAGTTAAATCCTTTAATTACTGTTTGTATGATATATATTTTTTCATCCTCTTAGTTTCAATATATTTGGGTCATTGAATCTAAATTGTGTCTCTTGTGGACTGCAAAGTTGGATCTTTTTTTAAATCCATTCTGATAATTGCTGCCTTTTACTTGGAATGTTTAATCTTTACATTTAATGTATTATTGATAAGGTAGTATTTACATCTGCCATTTTACTATTTGTTTTCTAAATGTTCTGCATCTTTTTTCCTTCTATTCCTCCATTTTGTGTTAAGTACATATTTTGTAGTGTACCATTTTAATTCCTTTGGCTTTAGTTTATATATTTTTTGAGTATTTTCTTAGTGATAGCTCTGGGGATTACAATTACCAAGTTATAACAATATAGTTCAAAGTAATACCAATTTATTTTAAATAATATACAAAAACTTTACTACTATATAGCTTCATTTTATCCCCCTCCTTTATGCTGTTATTATAATACAAATTATATCTGTATACATAAAATCCCCATCAACAGATTTATAAATATTGCTTTATGCATTTTGTTTAAATCGTGTAAGAGAAAAAATGAATTACAAACAAAAATATATTTGTATTGTCTTTTATATTTACTTATGTAGTTACAAGTGTTCTTTATTTTTTCATATGTATTGGAATTATTGTGTAATCTCCTTTCATTTGAGCCTGAAGGACTCTCTTTAGGATTTCTTGTAGGGCAAGTTTCCTAGTGATGAATTCTCGCTCATTTGTTTTTACAGACATTTTGGGAATGTATTAATTTATCCTTCATTTTTTAAAAATAGTTTTCCTGGATATAGAATTCTTGGTTGAAAGTCTTTTTGAATATGTCATCCCACTGCTTTCTGCTTCCATAGCTTTGGTTGTAAATCTTATTGAGGATTATGTGATGAGTGGCTTCTCTTGACATTTTCAAGATTCTCTCCCTGTCTTAGGCTCTCAAGAGGTTGGTTATTCCCTGTCCAGGTGTGGATTTCTTTGTGTTAATCTCATTTGGAGTTTTAAGCTTCTTGGATGTGTAGATTACTTTTCATCAAATTTGGGAAGTTTTATTTTTCAGATATTATTTCTGCCTTTTTCTCTTTCTCCTCTCCTTCTAAGACTCTCATTATACATATGTTGGTATGTGTGATTGTGTCCCACAGCCTTCTCATGCTGTTTATGTTTCTTTTTTCTTTTTTTTTTCAGGCATACTTTGGAGATATTGTGGGTTTAGTTCCAGAACAGTGCAGTCAAGTGAGTATCTCAATAAAGTGAATCACACAATTTTTGGGGTTTCCCAGCACATATGTTCTACAGCACATACTGTAGTCTATTAAGTTGCAACAGCATTATGTCTGAAAAAGTAATGTGTATACCTTAATTTAAAAAGACTTTATTGTTAAAAAATACTAACCATCATTTGAGCCTTCAGTGAGTCATAATCTTTTTACTGGTGGATGGTCTTGCCTTGATGTTGTTGGGTGCTGACTGATTAGGATAGTGGTTGCTGAAGGCTGAGATGGCTGTAGAAATTTCTTAAAGTAAGACAACAATGAAGTTTGCCACACCAATTGACTTTTCCTTTCTTGAACGATTTCTCTGTAGCATAGGATGCTGTTAGATAGCATTTTGCCCACTATAAAACTTCTGTGAAAATTGGAGCCAATCTTCTTAAACTCTACAGCTGCTTTATCAATTAAGTTTATATAATATTCTAAGTCCTTTATTGTCATTTCAACAATCTTTACAGCATCTTCACCAGGAGTAGATTCCATCAAAAGAAACCACTTTCTTTGTTCATCCATGACAAGCAACTCCTCATCTATTAAAGTTTTATCATAAGATTGCAGCAATTCAGTCACATCTTAATGCTCCACTTCTAATTCTAGTTTTTTCGCTATTTCTGTGACATCTGTAGTTACTTCCTCCACTGAAGTCCTGAATCTCTCAAAGTAATCCATAAGGGTTGGAGTCAACTTCCAAACTCCTGATAATGTTGATATGTTTAATGTTCATGGTGCCCCAAAACAATTACAATAGTAACATCAAAGATCACTTATTACAGATCACCGTAACAAATATAGTAATAATGAAAAAGTGTTAAATATTGTGAGAAGTACTGAAATGTGACAGAGACATGAAATGAGCAAATACTGTTGGAAAAATGGTGCTGATAGACTTGCTCAATATATGGTTGCCACAAATACTCAATTTGTAAAAAAAAAAATGCAGTATTTACAAAGTGCAATAAAAAGTAGTATGCCTGGATTTGTTCCCTAGAATGTATAATCTCAACTGACCTATATTCAAATTTGCTAATTTTTTCTTGCACCTAATCAAATCTTTGTTCAGCCCCTCTAAGGAATTTTTCACTTCAGTTGTTATACATTTCAACTCCACAATTTTTATTTTTAAAAATTATTTGTCTCTTTATTGATATTATGTATTTGGTGAAATATTCTTATACTTTCTCTAGTTTTTTAGACATGGATTCCTTTAGCTTTGTGAACATTTAAAATATCTTATTTATGGGCTTCATTAGGAATAGTTTCTCTTGATAGTTTTTACTCCTGTATATGGGCATTACATCCTTGTTTGTATGTTATCATATTTTTAAATTTTTTTATTTTGAAAACTGGACATTTTTAATACTAAAATGTGGCAACTCTGGAAATTAGATTCTACTCTCCTCGGGATTTTTGTTGTTTGTTTTTTGTAGTAGTTCTTAGTTTAGTGACTTTTCTGAATTAATTCCTTCAAGTCTGTATTCTTTGTCATGTGTGACCACTGAAGTCTTTGCTCAGTTGGCTTAGTGGTCTGCTGACTGGACACATTTCTGTAAATGTCTTTAACTAGTAAGTCTCCTAGTCTTTGCTGAGAGTCTTAGTTTGTGTGTTGGCGCATGACCTCAACACTCAGCCAGGGAATTTACAACTCAACCTTAGTCTTTACTTCTTATATAGCTTCTCGAGGTTAGCCCCAGGTGAGAACGTAGGGCCTTCTCAGGTCTTTCCTGAGCATTCACATAGCCCTAGTCATGCACACAACCCTAAGCATGAAGATTACCTTTTAGATTCCCAGGAATATGTTAGAGTTTTTTAAAGTCTCTATGGACATCTCATTACCCAGCTAAATACTTTGATTCAGCTTGAGCAAGGGTGCTCCAAACAAAGCTGAATGATTTTTGATCTTCGTATTTAATGTTTATGGGGGAGCCACTGGTGAAATTCAAGCATAGGGGTATGACTGTGTTTGTATAGAAGAAAAAAAATCTTTGCCAGTGAAGTGAAGAATGGATTGAAGTGGGGAAGACTGGAGGCAGGAGGATTAAGGAGATTATTACAGCATTCTAGGGAAAAAGTGACGAAGGCCTGAGTTAATGTTGAAGTAGAGAGAATGGAGAGAGGGGAGTAGTGGATTGGGAAAGCAATTTTACAGAGGAGACACTTCATGATTTCCAGGATTATTAATTGGGAGGCCAGTGGAAACAGCTGAATAAGAGGGAAGTGTCTACTCTCAGGTATGATTAGGGAAACTTCTTGAAGATGGGATCGTTGACCTTCCCCGCCTCCTCCAAAAAAAAAAAAAAAAAAAAGTAAATGAGGTTTGGGAGAAAACATAAAGACGAGGATCCAAATATAATTATTATTGATGATTAATCTATATACTTTTTAGATGGAGATGGAATACTTTGAGAGAGAAATTCTGTGTAATTGTACCACTCAAATAGCTTTGGATTCAGATGCTAGAATCCCTTCTTCCCCTCCACCCAGTAGATTCATCACCATTCTTGGTGTAGGAATGTTTTAAAGACATTATTTAAATTAGTTTGTGTGTTTGTGTGTTAAATGCTTATTATTTGCAATGTTATTTGACGAAGTCAGTGGGACTTGGTAAACATACTGCCCTAAACAAAGACTGCATCTAAGTGTGATATAAATTTCCAAGTCAGTCATTTCTTGGGCCCTTTTGCTCTTAAATCCTAGCAGAGCAGATGATGGATGTAACGTTGTTCATGCAAATTACATGGAGAAACAAGAGCAAATGATTCCTTAAGCACTGTAAATTAAACTGAGCTCAAAACAGGTGGTTTTAACACTTGGTAAACGTTGGTTTTCTCTGAAATCCAATGCTTGCAAAGCGGTAAAGACAAGACCGTGGGAAGACTGCGCTACGGAAAAGAGCATCTGACCGATTTCCCCTTTTTTCACACCCCTCCCTTTTCTCTTTTGCTTCTCAGATTACCAAGTTAAGTTTAGTTCAAGTAAACCTTTTAGTTTTCGAGTGAGGCCGCGGTAAAACACCAGAACGAAAGAGATTCTGATCTCGGTAGTCCTGAAGTTTTGTTTCCCAGGCAGTCACCTCTCGGGCTGGATAGGCCGGTGTCCTAGATCTGGGCAGGAGCCTGCGAGGAGAAAAAGGAGGATGTTTGAGAAGCCGGGGCAGGCCAGGCACTATCCCGCCGCCCACTCCCAGCCGAGAAAGAAGATCCCGGTGGCCAGCGCCGTCTGTTCTCTGCGCCCCTGCTGGGACGCCCTCTCGACTCTCGAGTCGCCTCCAATTGGCCGTCGGGGGAACGGAAGCCGAAGCGGAGCAGTGAACCCGGAAGTGCTTCGCGGCAGAGGCCCGGGCGACTCTTTTGAATGGAATCGGGCTGATTCATCGCCGGTTCGCGGAGCCAGAGTAGGGTCGAGCCTCAGACCGTGCCGCCACCGCCGTCGCCGCGTCACCGCAGCTGGAAGACAAGGGTCCAGACCGCGGCCTCCGGTCCCGACCGCCCGCAGGTAAGACGCGGAAGGCAGGCCCCGGAGGTCCGCGGAGACAGCCGCGCTAGGCCGCTGTCAGCCCCGTGCTTTCCTGAGTCACGTTGCCCAGCCGAGTTGTCACTGGAGGCCCGGGCCCTAAGGGAGGAGCTCAGGCTCCTTCGTCCTTTTCTCCGGCTACTCGGGTTTCTGGCAGAGTTAGGTCTAGATGTGGTCTCCAGCTATGCTGAATTCACATCTTGGTAACCAATCCCTTCCTGCATAGGGATAACCGGTGTTTATGGATTCTATTTGCGCTCAATTGAGTTTCTCACTAAACGCATGTTTTCTTTATTACTTGTTCTTCACTTGTTCTTCCCATAGGCCTTGACCCTTTTTCTCTTGGTGTTAGGTTTTCAACTCCAAAAAACAAATAAAACCCCCAGAGATTCACTGGTTTTTAATCTTGAAAATCTTCAAAACAAAGTGTAGTTATTCCTGCAATGCCTTTTAACTTACTTTCAGTTTATCCTAATTGAATTATTGTTGGTGAATTGATTACATTTCCTGTTTTCAGTAAAGTAGAAGTCCGCTACTGTGTGTTACCACTTGGAACTAAATTTCGTTGGTGACATTACTTAGCTTCTGTCAAACTAAGAAAAACGTAAACTTTTCGAAAGCGTCTGACTATAAATCTAGTGACTGAAAAATTCTTGAAATTAAGATCGTACCAAAAGTTGATAAAGATTTTCGTGAGAAAGATGGCAAAGAGGCTTTAAAAATTAGCATAGAAATATAATTCTAGGGTGAAAATGATTTTTTTCACTGCTCACAAAAGTATGTTTTTAATACTACTGACAGTGTTTATGAGTAAAGTTACAAGACAGTCACTGGTAATGTTGAAATAACAAAAAAGAGCTGAATACGATTTTAGTGGAGATAATTAACATAATGGTGACCTTGTGTCGTGTAAGCCTACCAACCATGAAAGTTTAATTATACATGTTTCAAACAAATTGTATGGGTTATTGTGCATTTGAAGAGATTAAGATACATAGTGGCTCAGAATTAACTACAGTTAAGATGTGTTTAGTGAAGTGGTATTTAGTGAAAAACCTGAATATTGTCTTTAATTTGTCTCAGAACAAAATTACATCTGGCCATCAGAAGGAGGTTTTGAAGTCATGATCTTTTAATGAAGCCTCACCTGTTGACTTTGGAAGATTGCTTAGAAAATAATATATTGCTGTCCCAGTTGAAAGGTTGTGTTTTTAACCTCTATGACATGGGTTCATCCTATTTTTTTGTCATGTAAACCGTGTGTTTAGTATCTAAGTTCAGAACCCATGTTTGCAAATCAGTAACAAGAAACAATTGTGCTTTTATTTGTTTTCAGTTTTATAGCAATGTTTGTTTCATAAATCAGTGTTCACCTGTGAAAGCTTTACCCGAATACTCGTGATTTCTTACTCATGAACTTGTCATATACTCTATTCGTTGCACTCATTTGACATTGATATTGTTTTATGATATTTTGGTGTCCCCATGTGAGAATTGGATCCAGTAATCTCTTCCAGCTCTAAAATTATTGAGTACTTACTGCATATCCTAGGTACTTATTAGGTGCTTTGTATTTATTCTTACAACAGACTTGCAAGATAGGTATTGTCTCCATTTTATAGATGAGGTTTAGAGTATAGAAGAAGGTAACTTGTTCCAGATCCTTTAGCCAAGTAGGTTTTGAAACCAGGATTCAAATCTGGATCTGATTGGCTCCCGAGCCTTTCCAGCTCTACATTGCTGTCCTTTTGCTTTATGTATTTTTCATGAGTTTGTATAATGCCTTCCCAGGAAGACTGTAAATTCTTTCAGTGTGAGCCACTAAGTTTCTTACTGGCTTTATTTCTGTATCACTTATTCAGAAGGTAGTACTTAATAAATGTTTTACTTGAATGCTGTAGTTAGGAGCCACCACAAGAAATACTTATGATAATTCCGTCCTTACTATTTTAAACTAGGGAAAATCTTGCTTGCAAAATCCTGTTTATATAATTAAGTTTAATGTTGACTCTGTATTTCTTATGCTGAAGAAAGCCCTTAAGAATATGAAAAAAGTTCCTAATTACTTTCCACAAATCAGAGTAGAGGAATTAGAAATCCAGTGAAATCACAAATATAAAGTAGTTTAAATAAGATTTAGCATCAGTCTGAGAAGTAATAGTATTTAACTGCAATATGGACAGGGGAATGAAAAATGAAAAGTGAACTAAGAAACAGAATGATAAACCCAAACAGCTAAGGGCTTCTTGATTTTATTTGAATTTTATAAATTATTGGGATACCAATAGTTGAAAAGTTAAAAAAAATTGTCACATTCTGAATTCAGATTAAGATAATTTTGAAAGATCTGTTGTTTTAGGGTTATTTATAGTTTCATAAATTTCCTGTAAATATTTTAATTCTAACATGAACACAATCTATGTCAGGTTCTATTCAGATATTAATTTGGGAGATGAAAAAGTGGAAAATCATTAACCTTTTGAAAGTACTGATTCTTATTTTGTACTGTTTTTACTAATTAGGATACATTTCTGTATGCATGACATATTACATATAAACACTTTATTCATATTATCTGATAATCTTTTAAGTAAAGTTAATCATATCATGAACGACCCCTGAGTCCTCAACTTTTTGATAGGTATAGAAACTTGGTTTAGCTCCATAGACCTTTCGTATTGTTTCTTTCTAAGAATTGGAAGTATTCTCTTTTATGTTATAGTGTAACATTCTAATTTTATGAACCCCTTTGTTAAATTCTGCAAAATGCAAGTCCCTCCTCTCCATTGCGATTCACTTATTACTGTAAAATATGGCCCGTGTTTTGAAACTCACTAAGTGGCAAACCTGGTGGAAAGAAGGAACTGTGTAGGATGTACTGTAGATATACTGGTGCTGTGGGATGCTTGTGCTGATAACAGCAGCTAGCATTCATTGTTTCTGTATGCCAGACATGGTGTAAATATTGTTTATGTCCATTGTTTAATCTTCAAAACAACTCTATGAGGTGGATGCTGTCATTATTTCCATTTTGCAGGTGAGGAAACAGAGTGAGAGAAGTGGCTGACCCAAGGACACAGAGCTAATAAATGTCAGAGCCAGAATTTGAATATTGGTATTCAGACTGCAGTCATAGCTCTGAACCCTCATATACCAAGAAAAATAGTCATCACCATTTACCATCTCGGTCCAGTGGACCTTTTTGCACTTCTTACACCGTTAAGTCATTTTATGAATAATTTACAGAAGTAAAAATTTTAGAAAAATTTTATACAGATTTTTATTTTGTATTTTCCTGGTTTGGAAGGTATGTGTACCTGAAATAGACAACATCCTTTGTATGTAATTAACTGCTCATCATCCATCATGCGTAAACCTGGATCATGTTTATCTTGTAAAGATCAGCTCCACTTTTTAAATACATCTCTAATAGGCCCTATCTTATTATTTCTTCTGGTTCTTCTTGCACTTGCAATACATGGAATGTATATGTGTGTTAAAATAAACATAACCTAACATTTATCATTTTAATCATTTTTAGATGTACAGTTCAGTGGCATTAAGTATGTTTCCATTGTACAAACATCACCACCATCCACATCCAGAATTTTTTCACTACCCAATTGCAATACTTTTAAAACATTGACAGCTCATAATTTTGTTGAAGTGAGGATGGTCATCATCTTTGCTTGTAAAACATTTTTATTTTAGATTTATAAACACCAGTTAGAGTTAGTCCATGAAGTTTTTTCATTTCTACATTATTTCCTTTACTCACCTTTGCGTTACACTTGAGCATTTTTTCACATATGAACTGTATCAACATAAT
Source organism: Pteropus medius (assembly GCF_902729225.1). Classification (NCBI taxonomy): domain Eukaryota; kingdom Metazoa; phylum Chordata; class Mammalia; order Chiroptera; family Pteropodidae; genus Pteropus; species Pteropus medius. Next base: position 24,240,905 of record NW_024354875.1, read on the forward strand.
AAAAGATAAAAGAATATGACATATCTCTTTAGCAAAAGAGTTTGTAAAATAGTGTGTGATGAAGTCCTGTTGAATACCTGACTGGATGAGAATGTCATATTTCTTTTTTGCTCTTAGAAATATATTGTTGTTCACTCACTGATCCTTTCAAGAAATACTTTATGGAGACAAAATTTACATAACATAAAATTAACTTTTACAGTGAACAGTTCACTGTCATTTAGTATATTCACAAAATTTACATAACATAAAATTAACTGTTTTACAGTGAACAGTTCACTGTCATTTAGTACAGCTGTGCAGCTACTACTTCTGTCTACTACTTCTGTCTACTTCCAAAGCATTGCTGTTATTCTAAAATAAAATGTTTTACCCAATAAGCAGTTTTTCCATTTTACTTCCCCTGCCTCCAAGCTCCTGGCAATCACAAATCTGCATTATATCTCTCTGGATTTATATATTTTGGATATTTTATGTAAATGGAATTCATATATGACCTTTTGTGCATGGCTTCTTTCACATAGCATAATGTTTTGAAATTTATTGACATTATAACATGTGTCAGTACTTCATTCCTTTTTATAGCTGAATAATATTCCATATGTTCCATTGTTTGACTATACAGTACTAGAATTTATTTTTTTATCCTTTGATGGACATTTGTTTCTTCTGTTTGGCTGTTGTGAATAGTGATGCTATAAACATGCATGTACATGTTCATGTTTTGAATACTTGTTTTTAATTTTGGGAGGTGTATACTTAGGAGTGGATTTTTAGGTCACGTGGTAATTCTATGTTGAACTGTTTCCAGCATTCATTGGTTCTTAAGTTAGAAAGAATGAATCTAGGATGTTGTCATCTAAAGATGCATAATCTGAGATTTTGCTTATAAATCAGTTTTTCTCAACTGGGGGTGATTTTGCCCTTTCAAGGGGACATTTGGCAATGTCTGGAGATATTTTTGATTGTCATGGCTGGCTGGGTGCCACTGACTGGCATCTAGTGAGTAGAGGCTAGGAATGCTGCTAAACATCCTATAATGCACAAAACAGCCCCCTACAACAAAAAAGTTTTTTAGTTATGAATGTCAGTAGTGCCGAAAAAACTGACTTGTACCATCAATTTTATTGTCATTATTAGAGACTAGACTTCTTTCTTTATATTCACCTTGCGATTCTCTAATAGTGAAACTTTTTTTCCCTTCTGTCAGTTCTTCTCTCTTTGCCATTATTGGTAGAATATGGACAATTCTGAATTCTCGACTGTGTTCAATGAAAGCTAAAAGAAGACTACAAAGATGATGTCTCTAGTCTTTTATATCTTTTTGAAAGATGAAGCAATGCTGTTGGCAGCACAATAAAAACTGAAAAATGATACAATAGCTGCAATGTATTTTTCACTGTTGCATCATTTTGGATGATTGTTATTCTTCCATTTTTGTATTTTAGTCTTTTTTGGTATAGTTGGGAATAATTAAGAAATGATGAACTAATTCCTAGGATGACAAAACAGCAATCTTTCAAGACATAGGACAAAAACGTCACTAAGATTCCATAACATTACAGATTTGTAATAATGTTGCAATGGGCCTATTTGGTAATTGCACAATGAATTTTGTTCTATTTAAAAATATGAGTACTTTTCTTTGAAACAGCTCTAGAAAGACTTAAAAGTCATGAAATATCAATGTTTACATATAATTAGAACTCAAAAAAAGAAACTTAAAAACAAAATTTGGATATAGGATTAATCACTATGTTCTGTAGCTCTCTGGGATGCTATTTCATTCTATATCCTCTAGAAATGGTGATTAAAAATCAATTTCGATTTCTGTTTTTAGGAATTTTGCTTCTTTTAAAGCTGTTGGCATATTTTCTTTCTCAGTTCTCAACAAGATTATATCTGATTTTATTTACTTTTTATAGGAAAGAGAGAAAAAAATACTTGAGAAGAATCATACTTGCCAGTATTATCAACAAATTGAAGCTTAACACCACAGGAGTTGTAGTTACTGACCAGGTGAGAATTAAGAATGTATTTTACTCTTACCTATTCTTTCAGGAAGTGATTTAAATATCTTATGAAAATGTATCATTTTTAACATATCAAATTGTAAATCAGATAACCAGATTTTAAGGCTCATGATAGTCATTGAGATAACTATCATTTTAGTTCTCGTTTGCTTTTTGTAAACAAAAAAAGGTAGTGATAAATTTAGAACATTTATCAATATATTTCATTTCCAAATGTTACTATTTTTATTAAATCTGGTTATCTTATCTTAAATGTTTTAGTTTGTTAAATATTTTTTCCTGTTTGCTGAGACATCTAATTTTGCTAAAAACACAAATTTGACCTGCCAGATTTTCTTTCCCTCTGCTCCCCACATCGCTCATATATATTCACAGCATCTGGAGTCTGTGTAAAGTCATCAGAAACAACACAGGGGGAATAGATAAACTGAACACAGCTGGGAATTGACTTTGGCCTGGAATATATATAATGTCTAAAGTGTTCTGTATGTTGTTAGGGTTTTTTTCCATTTGTTTTTTAAGTTTGTAAGCTTGAAATGGTCCAAAAGAAAAAATTTTCCATTGCTAATATATTCTAGAGAAATGTCTTTAATATTTAAAATATACAAGGTTTTTTTTTTTTTCTGTCTACAGCCTTTAAAAAGTGCTATGTATTGAATGCTGTATTTGAGTTGAGGAATTTTAATGAGAATTTGATGGAGATTTTATATGTAAATGTTGCTATTAGAAGTATGAGGTAAGGCTATTAAACAGAAATTTTGTCTGGCCTGTCAGGTTTTCTTACGTACCTTTTCATTTTTTTAAATGAGTTTATCTGTTGGGAATCTCCCAAACTTGTTGAGCGAAAGCCAAATACAAAAGTGTGTGATTTCATTGATATAAATTCAAAACAGCAGAACTAATGTATGCTGTTAGAAGTTAGAATTCTACCTTTGTGGGTGGTAGAGACTGGGAAGGGGGCATGAAAGATGTTCTTAGGTGCTAACTATTTGTTCCTTCATTTAGGTGGTGCTTATGGGGATTTGTTCACTTTGTGAAGATTTCATGCCTGTATCGTTTGTGTACTCTTTTGTATGTGGTCTTGAATAAAGTTTGCAATGTTAACACTGCAGCATTAAATTGTAAGCAGGATTCAGCAAACATGATTACACTGTAATGATCATAAGTATATTATTGAATTTTAGTTTGTATAGCAGTTCTAACTAGTAAAACAACATGGACAAATGACTAAACTAAACTCTTAGCATTTAACTTAGAATATATTTGTACTAATACCATTTTCTAAAGCATATACTTAGGAAGAAGAGGACTTTTAAGACATAGTAGCAAGTAGAAAACAATGTTTCATTCTCACGTTTAAAGTATTTAGTTGTACTAAATATTAATTTTTATAATTGGATTACTCTTCTGTGTATTTGAGGCCATATTATTACCTTCGATTATTTCTTGCCTTAGATTTCTTCTGTGAATTTTTCAGGCTTATAAGAATGTCTTCTGTAGTTATTCCTGGCATAAAAAAAAGAATCAGATTGATATTTCAAAGTTAATCCTCTCTGTATTAACTCTAAAATTATAATTGAGAACTGCAGCTGAATTTCCTTAGTGAAAAAGGTGTATATCTTCTCAACATCTGAAATAACACAAAATATTTGTGTAGGTTCTAGGACACTATCTTAATGTATTTAATGTTTATAATATTTCTTTTAGTATAATGAGTTCATTTTTTAAAAGCCTTTGATGCTAATTCAGAGATCCATAATCTGCTCACAATGTCTTTCACATGTAGTTTTGATGATAACTGACAAGCTGTAAGTTAATTAGCACAGAACTTACTAATGAGGATGTTAAAATTTAATTTAAAAGTGAGGATTTTTATTTGTACACTCTGGACAAATTGAATGAAATTCAATCACATATGATTAGCATTTCAGGCAATTTTTCCTCATTCAGGTACTTTATTAGATAACAATAAGAAAATATAATTAACTAAATGATAGCAAAGTTTTGAAAGTATGCTAAGATTGCTTGTCTTTAAAACTGGGGATAACCCAAAACCAAAGCAGTAAAATAAGGTCTGTTAATTAGCATGGAAGACAGCTTCTTGAATTAATATGTGGTGTTAATTAACAGGAAGTCTGATGTTGTGTTGTAATTACCACCAATATTTTTGACATACTGAGTGACTGAAGGTGAATTATATAGATAGCAATTGAGTAAACACTTTTGTGCTTAGGAACGTTTTCTTTTGTTTCTGTTTTCTAGAAATATGGACAGACTTCTTAGACTTGGAGGAGGTATGCCTGGACTGGGCCAGGTTAGTATATAGACTCAATATTTCTTTGTAAACTGCAAGCCTTTCTCTAGTTATCCAAAGAGAAAGAAATCACTCCCAAGAAAATCGACTCATAGATAACCTTATGGTAAGAAGCTTACGTTATCACTGGTTGCTGTACTGTAACACTAAATAACATGTGGAGAACATTTTCTATTAATTTAATTTTGTCCTAGGAATAAGAATTTTCTCTGCTTTGATTTAAAATTTTGGGATATATTAGATTATCAAATTTGCCTTTTAGTGAAAAGACTAAGAATATCCTATTTCTGGGTTTACAATGTAGACTTTAGAAGTAACATATGAAAAAGTAAACCTGGTATACTCTTGGTAAGATCCAGAAAAGTGACCCATAGATTATTTGTATGTACAGTGTTAATACTGATAAATTTCTTCTAGTGATACATGGCTGAATTAATAACTAATATCTCTCTATAAGTTTGGTATATATGATTTCTTTTACTTTCTTATTAAAATTAAGTGAGTTTTCAGTTGTTTTAATATTATCATTTATCTTGTTCTATGCTGTTGGGCAAATGGCCTCTAGATAGATTTCTATCAGGGTATTTTATCTGCTTTCAGCTAAAGAAGAAATTTCTGCCTCTTTTGAGTTCTGTACTGATTATCTTTCCAGTCCTCCATTAACAAAAGGGATGACTATGTGTTGTTCCTTTTCTAAGACTTTAATGTATTGTTTTATGACCAAATTTTGGGAATATTTTTATAACTCACCTTTAGAACCCTTACAGTTACCAACTTTTCCTCATTTCCATAGCGCTATCAATGACTGTCTTTATTCACTCAAAGTAGTCTATATTTTGTGTAAGAAACAGTTTGCGATTTCTTGAAATTTTCAGTGTTTTAGAGGCACTTTTAATAATTCTTTGATTAGCTCTGTTTATGACTAATAAATATTTTAGAAAGTTGAAATCATTTTGTGATTCTGTATTGCATCTTTGCATAGGCTTCAGTTATTTTTCATTTACTTTTGTTAAGTTTTGAATATTCTCATGTTCCTCTACTGTCTGCCTGTTTATTCATGATTCTTTAATTTTGTAAGATGTAATTCATTCACTTAAGATCCCTACGGACCTCTGAACTTGACTCTTCCAAATCTGTTTCCATACTTTGTAAATGTTCTAGATACCTTCTAGAATTTCCCTAACTTATTCTGAAAGTAGCAATAACAATGTTAAGGCATGTAAAAGTGTCAGAAGTGAGTTGAGGTGGTATGTAAGTACTGTAGATTTACCTGCAAATTACAGGTAAGGATGTTGCTTTAGTAGAATTCTTTAAGGGAAGTTGTATGAAATTTAAATACCAAAATAACTTTCCTTAAACATTAGATGCAATAAATTACATATCCATGTTGGAAATCCATGCTGAGAAACTGCTGGACATGAAATAATGGTTTTACTGGCCACAAATTGAGCTGCATCATATCTCAGTGACCACTGCAAACCTTTGCATTAAGTGGACAACTAAGTATTGGCTTAATAACCTCTCCTTGGTTTGTGATCATTTAATCAACCCTTGTATCCTCAGTTTGTATTCTTATTTGAACTTAAAAAACATTACTTGAGAGTCTTTCATTTCATGTATGTGTTTCATCTTCCCAATTATTCCCAGACTCTCAAGGGAGTAATTTGCAGTGTTCTAATTTCTGTGATAGCTCCTTTATCGAATAGGTTTTCAGTGATTAAATTTTCTTCCTTAAATTTTATTCTACTCATGTTCTAGACTAATTTGACATATACTTACAATGTTACTTCTGCAACCTGAAATGTTAAGTGTATTATCTTTTAATAATTCAGAGATCTTTGGATTGATAATAGCCACTCTTGCCATTAGATAATCTATAGCAGCCAAAAAAGTAGAAAAGCAGATATAATACAAAAATCAGTGGAGAATGTTATTATTTTACTACTTAATGGAAAAAGTAGAATTTCCTCATAAATAGTTTCCATAAAACTTGCTGGTAAGTTTACAAATGGCTCTTTTAAAACATAGGAATAAGAGCAGAATAGGATTTTCTATCCATTCTAAGGACTCTTACCTTTCTCTGAGTAGAAGTAACCTTTCTCTTTTCTCTTTCCACTTATTCTCTGATCCTATCCTCTCTTGAAACCTTGCTCATCCCCATCAGTACCCCTCCTCTGCCTACAAAGATGTTTAAAAGTCTCCTGGATCCAAAAAACAACAGAACTTCACTGCATCCTGCCATTATACCTTTTCTTCTATTTCATTCTAGAATTCCTGAAATAATAGCTTATACTCAACGTATTCTACTTTCTTTTCCATTGACTCTCTTGAGATTATATTCTGGCCTCCTCCAATACTATACTGAAATTGTTCAGATTGCCAAGTCTTTTTGGCTACTTTTCTTTTTCAACTAGACTAGTATTTCACACTGTTCACAATGTCTTTTTTAAAACTTTTTCTTCCATTAGCTTTATTGTGGTACTTTTCCTTTAGTTCTTCATTATGGCGCCCATACCTACAAACAACTTAAAGTTGTATTGTTTTTAATATTGCATTTTTTTAAATCTTGCATTCTTAGATGTTAATACTTGGACAGTCGTAGTCTAAAATCATTAAATCTGTCAACAGTCTTCTACTTCAATGTAACTTATCAGTAGTTTAAAGCAGAAACAAACAGATGTTTTATTAGAACTATTAGAATTTGTAAACAAATAGCTTTAAATTGCAAATGTGTTTTTACATTTACTTTGCCAAAGTGCTTACAGACTTGAAATTACTAAAAAAAGGTGAGATGATTGAATTAAAAGCATTTACTGCTGTGATTTGGCAACTTGATTATCTTTGTAACTACCCCAACTTAGGTCTTGGCAACTAAACTTTTTCCAAGAGCAGAGAAGACAAAACCAAAGAGATAGACATAGCTAAAACATAGTCTCCAGTCTCTAAAAGTTTTAGTTCAGGTCTTTGGGTTCATTTTAGCTTCAGAAACAGTCAAAGTAAGCATAAAAATAAATGAAACTTAAATAAAATGTTAGTGTCATTTATCTTGTCTTGTATTTGAATTTGTTAGACCAATATTTTGAGTTTCTGTGTGTTGGGTGTTGCTACAGGGAATTCCAAGGTAAGCAAGAACATAGTTATTTAATCTAGGGACCTTACATTCTAGTAGTTATATGGCAATTATGTTTTAAGTGCCTGCCACATATTAAATACTTTGAATGAGTGAATACTAGTGCTCGTTATAAGTAATGTGGCTTGTAAGTACAGTGGATGTAGGGTTAAATTTTTTTCCACAAAAAAAAGGAAACATGGACTTGAATTGAGGAGATGATATTTGAACTAAATTTTGGGATATATGCCAAGACATATTCAGAAAGGCTGGAGAATAGGCGATATGAGGGGAAATAATAGTAAAAAATAGCTGGTCAAAGACTTTGGAGTAGATTATGAAAGATGTTGAATGCCATTCTTAGTGATTTTTACTTTTTTCATGTAGACATTATAGTTTCATAAAGATTTTTTTAGCAGAGTTGTGAGATAATTCAGTCTGTTTCTGAGAAGTAATTCTATTGGTAGTTTGGAGACTAGGTAGAAGGGAAGAGATTGAAGGCAAAGTCATCAATGATATGAAATATTTCTGACTTTTTACCTTCTAGGCACATTGTAGGATTTTACTTTTTCATTGTTTTTAAAGTTAGTCTGACCACGATTTTGCTTTGACCAATGGAATGTGGGTTAGAAATTAACAGGTCACTTTTAGGTGGAAGCTGTAAGAATCAGTGTGTAATTTGCCTACCCTGGTAATCAAGGACGCATGGAGATAGACACTGTCATAGATAGGTCACTGAGAAGAAAGTATGAGATATAACCTGCAAGTCAGAAATCCTGTGATTTTTATGCGACATGCCCTAATTTTTTTGGTCTCCAGTTTTTAAGAAACCTGGTATAGGTTAAACTAAGCACACTTACACAGGCCACGCGTTGCCTGAAAGTGATGAGTTTGCAGCTCTCTGATACAGACCTCAGTAAATTCCTGATGCAAAAATAAAGGAAAATATTGTAGATGAGAGAGCAGAGAAGGCTTTCTGAAAGTGGTGGGATGTAAGCTACATTTTGAAGAATTATTTCAAGTGGCTAGACCTAAAAAAATAACTTCATGAATTGGATATGATCTATTTTACTTGTTATAACTCATGAATTTATACAGTATGTGAATTTTGTATCTATAGCTAATAACAATTTTTTTGGTTTACTGTTATGTGCCTTGGAGGAAAAATGTTCATTATTTGTCTTTTAGGTTTTAGTCTAATGTTTTATAGAAAGGATTAATTTAACATAGCAATGGGGAAAAATGACTGGAATAAATGAAAAAATAACACCATTTTTATGGAAGAGGTATCTTAATTTCACATTCCAGTTCTTTCCAATTAATCATAAATTCAGTGTAGTTCCAATAAAAATACCAACTAGAATTTTCATGGAATTAGAAATCTGATTCTAAAATTCATATAGGAGAAAACAATCCAAGAATAGCAAGAAATTCTTAGAAGAGAAAATGAAACTTGCTCTAGCCAATATCAAAATATATGTTAATGATATATGACTCAAGGAGTGTTATATTGGTATAGAGATAGCCAGGTAGATCAGTTTAATCAAATAGAAAGCCCAGAAATAGATTTATGTTTATATGGGAACTTAATTTGTTATAGAGATAGTATTACAAATTGATGGGGAAAGAGAGGCCTGCTGAAGCAAGGAGCTTTCTCTATGGGGGGAGAACTAATATTAGATTTTTACTTTATGCTTTACACAAAAATGTGCATACTAAACGAAGACCTAACAGTGAAAATCGAACTTTATAATTTTGGAAAACATACACATCAGCATACTTATTATCCAAGAAAACCTCAAAACAACTATTGGTGAGAGCCCTTGTGCATTGCTGATAGGAATTTAAAATTGTGTGACCTCTGTGGAAAACATAGAATTACCATATGGTCTAGCAATTTCATTTCTGGGTATCTACCCCAGAAATTGAAAGCAAGAACTCAGATATGTGTGTACTTGTGTTCATAGCAACATTATTCACAATAGCCAAAAGGTGGAAGCAACTTGTGTCCCTGGATGGCAGAATGGATAAACGAAATATGGGGTGTGCATATTGTGGAATGTTATTTCATGTTAAAATGGAAAGAAATTCTCACATGATACAACATGGAAGAAATTTGAAGACATCATGCTAAGTGAAATAAGCCAATCACAAAAGGACAAAATATTGTATTATTCCACTTGTATGATCAGAGACAGAAAGTAGAATGGTGGTTGCTAGAGGCTGGAAGTCATATTGGAGTACGAAGTTAGTGTTTAATGGGTACAGAGTTTCAGTTTGGGAAATGTAAAGTTTTCTGGAGATGGATAGTGGTGATGGTTGCACAACAATATGAATGTACTTAATGACACTGAACTGTCTACTTAAAAGTGGCTAAGTTCTTTTTTTGTGGCACCTTGGAGATGGTCAGCTGCTTCAGGACGAAGCTGAACATCTCTTTCCCAGTCACTGGCTGCCAGTGGATGATGAACGAAAACTTCATACCTTTTATGAGAAACATATGGCCACGGAAGTTGCTGCTGACGCTCTGGGTGAAGAATGGTAGGGTTATGTGGTTCATATCAGTGGCGAGAATGACAAACAAGGTTTCCCCATGAAGCAGGGTGTCTTGACTCAGGTTGTTTGCCTGCTACTGAGTAAGGGGCATTCCTGTTATAGACCAAGGAGGACTGGAGAAAGAAAGTGCAAATCTGTTTGGGGTTGCATTGTGGATGCCAATCTGAGTGTTCTCAACGCGGTCATTGTGAAAAAAGGGGAGAAAGATATTCCTGGTCTCATTGATACTACTGTTCCTCGTTGCCTGGGGCCCAAAAGAGTTAACAGAATCTGCAAACTTTTCAATCTCTGTAAAGAACATGATGCCTGCCAATATGTTTTGAGAAAGCCTCTAAACAAAGAAGGATAAGAAACTTAGGACCAAAGCACCCAAGATTTAACATCCTGTTACTCCACGTGTCCTGCTCTGAATAAACAGCATACTAAGAAAATAAGGAAGAGGCTACAGAATACGCTAAACTTTTGGCCAAGATAATGAAGGAGGCCAAAGAGAAATGCCAGGAACAGATTGCCGAGAGACATAGACTTTCCTCTCTGAGAGCTTCTACCTCTAAGTCTGAGTCCAGTCAAAAATGAGATTTTGTAAGAGTACCAAATAAATAAGCTCAGACATAACAAACAAAAAGTGGCTAAAGTGGTAAAGTTTGTTATGTATATTCTGCCACAAAAAATTCAATTGCCATATCTTTAAAGTGAGATTAATAATATGTATCTCAGATGGTTCTTATGAGGATAAAATAAACTCAGTTGTGAGCATGTCAGGCACACACAGTAGATAGCTGCAAAAATATTTTTTGGAAGAAAGTGTTATGTCCTTATGACCTCAAAATAGAAAAATATAACTCAAAAGAGAAGATTGGTAAGTTGACTACTTCAATACATTACTAACTCTTTTCCCAACCAAGACAATAGAAACAAACTTAAAGTACAAACTGTAGAGGGGAAAAAGTTATTTGCAACACACTTATCTGTAACACATTTAGCAGAACCATAAATTAGTAAGACATAAAGACAACCTCATAGTAAAAAGAACATAAAATGGTAATTTGTAGAAGAATTGCTAACAAGCATATGGAAAGATATTCAACCTCACTATATATCAGGGAAATGAAAATTAAAACAAATATTAGATTTTTTTCCAACACAAGTCTGATGTATTAAGTGTTAATGAAGATTTTAGAAAGCAAAAATTCTCACGTAAGTTTTTTTCCTTAGGGTGGGCTGGTGTGAGGTGTGTGTGTGGAAGCTGGTTGAGGATTACATCTCAGTGCTTAGAACATTGCCTGGCAAATAGAAGATAATAAATAGATGTTGAATGAACACACCGTATGTGTTGTATAAATGATTAAAAGTCACTTTGGAAAGCAGTTTGACAGTGTCTAGTAATGTTGGAAATGCCCTAACTTCTGTGACTCAGCAATTCCATTTATTCACTTTAGAGAAACTCTTAACACATGTATATTGGAAGACATGTTTAAGGATATTCATTAAAATAGTGTTTGGATTATTGAAAAATTAAAAAACACTTAAACATCTATCTGTGGCAAAATGTGTTATGATGAAATATGCAACAGTTAAAATGAACTAGATTAATTTCTACATATTATGCATAATAGACCTTTAAACATAATCAGAAAAATTAAGGTTGTAGCGCAATATATACAATATGTAAGCATTAACGTTAATTTAAAAAACATAAAGTAACACTTTTTTTTAGAGTACGTAACTCTTGAGTAAAACCACTGTCCAAGAGAACTTTCTACAGTGATGTAAATGTTCTGTATCTGTGCTAAGACAGTAGCCTCTCGCCACATGTGGCTATTAAGCCCTTGAAATGTGACTAGAGCAACTGAATGTGACTAGAGCAACTGAATAACTGAATTTTAAGTTTCTTTTAATTTTAATTTAATACACACATGTAGCTATTGAGTCAATGTGATGTGAGTAGTGTGATTGAAGAACTGAATTTTTAGTTTTATTTATATTTATGTAATTAAATGTAGCTGTTTTATTTATATTTATGTAATTAAATGTAGCTGTCCAGCACAGTCCTAAATAACACACCAAATTCATGAGAAGGGAAGGAGGCTAGAGGAACTTCCACTTCATATGTAATGTTCTCTGTTTTTAAAAAGCCAACAAACTAAAACAAAAGAACATTAAATGATGTTAAATAACATTTTTCTTTAGTGCTTAGTACTTTTTTAAAAGCCACCAAGTAAAACAAAATCAGCAATTTCTTTTATTGTTCAGAACTTTGTCTCATGCCTTACTTAGGCATTTCATCTTTTCCCTCAGTCTTAGAGTTGAAGAGAATAACACTAGAGAAATTGCTGGAGGCTAAATCATGCAGGGTCTTGTAGAAGTTTCTCTTCTGAGTGAGTTGGGAAGTCATTAGAGATTTTTGAGTAAAGGAGTTATGCTTATCAGACTTAAATTTTTAAAGAACCTGGATATTCCAGAGACGAGACATAAGGCAAAAATGGAAGCAGACACAAGAAAGGACTGCCATACTGTTTTTAAATTGCAGATTATGATATTTATATTTATTGTATATTTATCTGTTAGAGAAATTCTGGTGTGACTTGAGCCATCATAGATTAATGTGTACAATTAATCATTATACCTGTCACATTTGAAATAAAACCATTTATTTACTACTGGCACAGTAGCATGAAAATGAGCAGGCTTTTACGAAAGGCTTTTTTGTAAGTTCTCTTTTTTGTTCCTTGAGTCCTTCAGCCTATTGTCCGTATTGACAATTTTTGTATATTGATGGATGCTTCTGGTTACCTTTTTTTCTCTTTGATTCTTTGAATAGCTATCCTGATGTGATTCTCTGAACATTTACAAAGACTTTTTCTAAACACTGGTAGATTAATGTGGCCATTTTTTTTCCTTTTAAGAAGTAGGTAAGGGTCAAGAAATTTTAATTGTTTTATTTCTTTGCTTAACTACAAATAGTGATTTTGCTTTAGAAACAAAGCAAAAATACAAGATGCCTTTAAGTTTTTCTCATTTGTTGCTCTTGTGTAATAATTTTATTATTTTTAAAAGTATAATTCCTAATCATTCTATTCATGTAATTGAGCTGATGCTTCTTTTGTAGAAAATTAAAAAAGAGATCAGGTCAAAAGCAAGCTAATTAGAGCATACACTTTCTAGTTGTAATTGTAGCATTATTCTTAATAGATATTAAACCCCATGAAAAATGTGGTGCTCCTGAGAGGTCTCAAATCAACTCCTGAGAGTTCTCAAGTAAAAGGGAAACGATTCCTGGTGGGGCATTCTAGTTAATCTGTGTCATTTTGCTTGAATATTTAACTGGGCTAGTCTTTGAAAGGGAAAGGTCTTTGACATTTGTGAATGTTAAATTTCTACTTTGGTATGAAATTACCCTAAATGATTTTGTTTGAATTCTTTAGAACATTAGGGAGCAGTGACGTATTTTCAATTACAGTGAAATTGTCTTTCAAAATTATTTAATCACATTCTGATAAAATAGAAAAAATTATGATAAAAAATTAAATGTTACGATTTTTAATTTGAAGTCAAGGATATGAAGTCAAGGATCTATGACAGCTGATATGCCATTTTTGGTAGAAAGAGTATATGGGGTGAGAAATGAGAAGATATCTCTGTCTAATATGGAGATGTTATGATCATAAAAATTCAGTCTGTCTTTTCCTTCCCTCCCCTCAACATTGTTTTACATATTTGATTCACTGGTTACCTTGCTCATTTTGTACATTGACCTTTGGGTTTCCTGTATTATACCTGTGTAAATAACATAACTTCTGATTCTTCAGTTCATGTTATCATTTAGACAGTTCTCTAGATAACATACTCGTTTAAAATCTAAGCAGACATGGCTAGTATTCTCTCCTACAACATACATTTAAGGTGGTTCTTTTCGGGATGTTATCTGGGTTGAGTGCCCTGGAAATCTGCCACCAGAACAGGGCAATGGTCCCCACTAGACAGCCTCCCAGTTCTGGTTTTCAGACTTGCCAGTGATTTCGCAGGTTCTTCCCTTCGAGAGACTGAACGCCACATGTGTTGGGCACAATGGGAGGCTTGGGGACAATAAACAAATTAATATTTATGGTAGTTATACTTTTCTCCTACTCATTGTATATACATTTTCCCTCTTTTTACTTGATTGTATTCTTACATGCCCGTGTTACCTCTGTGTTATTTCCTTGCGTTGAAAACACCAGAGCCTGAGTAATTGGAAGCAAAATGCTTATCAAGAGTAGATGGTAAACTGATAAAACCTAGTTTTGGCAAAGTACTCTTTCTGTTTTATAGAAAAGGTATTTTTTTACTTCATGGGAAACTACTTATTTCATTATCTAGTGGAATACATTTTTGTTACCATTATATAGTTGTGTTACTGTAGGGAGATAATTTTGGCTTTAGTTTGCACCTGATTGCACAGTTTCTGGCTGCTGTTTCCTTCTAATTTGCAGGTTCTGGTTACTATACACAATTCCTAATTTCTAGTTTATAGAGTAAGTGAGATCTTTGAATATTTTATAGCCCAGTCTTTTTATAAGGCTCTTTCTTGGAGGTTTCCTTTTGGGCTATGAGAATTGTAGCCATATAGGGAGATAGCAAGATACTCAGTAAGGAATGTAATTGTCAGTGGGATCTAGAGCAAATGCATGTATCCATAAAGAGAACCCACATATTTTGACAATTGTATTGAGATTTCCTTCTAGAATTTATAGAAGTGGGGTGGGGGAGAGGATGCAAGCCAAATGGACTAATGCTGAATGCCTCCCATGTTTTGATGTGAAGTGTTCTATGTATTTAATCTTCTCATTTAGTCTTCACAACAATTCTATATTGGTAAGCATAATTATTTCCATATTATAGGGTTGAGTCACAGAACTATTTAGAAGTGGAGCTAGAGTAGGAACACAAGTCTTTCTGATGTCAGAGCCTATTCAGCATTTCTGCAGGTAGATAATGTCTGTAGTGTTGTCATCAGCTATTTGCTCCATAAAGTAAAAAACTTTAAATAGTTTGGAATTTTTTATTGCAAAATGCAGGTGAAGAGTGAGATGCTTGCTTTTTAAATTTTAGGAAACCTAAAATTTTTGAGAGGGTTTTTCTTTATTCTGACATGTAACACTTGGTCCATGTTTTAAGAATATTTAAGGAATGAGTGACTATTTCATTCATTTTATTCCCATGATAATGTATATCTTGACATTGATAAAAGGTAGAGGTTACAAATAGTACAACTTTTTAATAAAGATTTACAGTTCTTACTCTTTTTAATTTATAAAAAATTTTCCTTACTATTCAGAAACTGATTAGTGCTCTAAACTAATTGCCAAAATTTGTTGTTTCATTAAAAATATTATTTTGAGAAAGGCTTCTCTTATTCAGCTAATTCGAATGACCAGTCTTGTTGTACCTTGACTTGTAATAATGAAAGAAGAGGTACAGAGAACTGTTTTATTTGAATAATAGACTTGCCAATTAGCCATCAAGTGCTTCCATCTGTGAAATTGTTGATCAGATGGGTTAGCTGGGATGTTTCCAGACTAGGGCATCATAAATGGCACTTGAAAACTGTCACTTTGATTATGAGGTTTCAAGTATTACACTGCTTGATGCTGTAGAACCTTTATTTCCTTTTGCAGTACCATGTTTTTTTAGAACATACTGATCCCACTTATGAATTCTGTGGCATCAAGAGAACTTGGGAGACCTGCCATTGATGTGAAGTTCTGCTTAATCTGCTGCTCTGGCCTGTGCTGAGATTAAACCAGAGCATTAACAGCTTCTTTCATGGCCTTCACAGTAAAGTTGTTTGGTGATCTGACTGGCACAGGCAGGTGATGCTCATCACTCGTGAGCCATGGAGCTGGCACACATTGGCAAGTTTCTCTGCAGTTTCTCATTAATATAAACTCATTTTCAAATGTCTCACTGCCTTAAATAAATGGATAGTAGTTTAAGGCCACATAAAGAGATTTCTACATGTAGTAATTATCTGAAATGAATTGAACATCTGCCTTATAAATTTTTAAGGATTTAAATTACAGTAATTACATTTTAAAATTTGTTTTCTAACAGCTTGAAAACAAATTTCTGGAAATAATTGTCATATGTTCTTCATTGTGCCACATCTTCCTTGTTTGGCCTTATATTTTGTAAGACATTTTCTTTAGTAAGTAGACTTCCTTGAATGATTGCGGATATGGATATGATTAGATATTGGAGTTCTTGAATGACATTCTTATCTGATAGGACTGTACTATGCTTTTGTTTACCACAAATCTAAATTCCTGAAATTTGGATAGACTTCCTGGTCACCAGTCTCTATGGGGACAGATTCATGCCCTCGTCACTCTCTGTTCACCAGGTTGGCCTTCTGTCTGCCCTGGCACAGACCTCTGACCTGCTCACATTCACTGTGGAAGGCAGTATGTACTGGGCAACAATGAACGGCAGTTCTCTGGAGCTAGGCTAGATCCAAACAGTGGCAGAGATCCATGGAGCAAGAAGAGAGAATGAGAATGCAATGTTAATGTGCGGGAATGCGGATGGTTTAGAATTCTCTTCCTATTCATTTTTCTTCCAGGGTGGATTTTCATATATTAACATCATCCCCAGGCCCTTCAGCCTTCCAAGGCTGACCATCTCCTAGTGAGAGAAAAGTATCTATTCAAATGTTTTGTTGTTTGTTATTTTTTAGTGCCTGACCAGTGTGCTTTTTTTTGTTTTCAAAGCTTTGGCTTTTCCCTCTCCTAGGCAAAAATGCCCAGCAGTTAGTAAATACCCTTGGTTAATCAACAGGTTTCCATTTTATAGGTGAGGAAATTGAGACATATAGCAATTAAGTAACCTGTTCAGTGTATTAGAACATTTGAAGAAATATGACATTTGAAAAAAATGTGACTTCAGAGCAGAACTGAAAGACTGTTCCCTTAAAGTGTTTGCTGTTCTGGAGCATTAAATGGAAGTATAAGAAAAGAAGAGAAATAGATGTGACAGTGTGACCTGTGCCTTTTGACCACAGCTACTCTTTCATGCTTTGTAAGCATTTTTTTAATGATATTTTTTCTGTTCCTGTTCCCTTAATTCCTCAGAAATATCTCTGTAATCTTTTTCATGATATCCCAAATAATATTGTGGGTAGATAAATGCTTAATAAAGTTAGAGTAGTGGTCAGGAGTGTATCTAGGAAGTCTTGGAGAGATGATTTCTATCCTTTATCCTGTATCTGTTATGCCTCAGAACTTCTGAACCTTTTTTGCTTCTTATTAGAATACCTCAAGGAGTTTTTTTGAAAACTAAGCCAAGTGTCTTCAAATAGGTAAATAGTTATTTTTAAGTATTATGTGACATGTTAGAGTTCAGAAATTATAACTTGTATATATTGAATAAGTGTCCTAGCCATTTCTGTCCCCTTCCTAGAAACAATCGCTGTTACAAGTTTCTATTTGTCCTTCTAAAGATACTCTATATCAGTGTTGTCCAATAGAACTTTCTGTGAGGGTAGAAATGTATTATATCTAGCTGCCCAGTATGGTAGCCACAAGCCATATCTAGCTATCGAACCCTGGAAATGTGAGTGGTATGATTGAAGAACTAAATGCTTAAATTTTAAATAATTTAAGTTTACATAGCTGCATTTGGCCAGTGGCTACTGTATTGGACAGTGCAGTGTACATACTTTATAGTATATCTTGGAATTGTGCCACCCCATATCCATACATATAAAACTGCCACATTTTCTTTAAATGATTATTTGCTATTCCATTTTATGGATGAATCATGATTTATTTAAATAGTCCTCTACTGATACACACTTAGGTTGTCTCTTAGCTTAATGTTTTCAAGAGGATATTTACTACAGCACTGGCAGCTTTGAATTTCTATGTCGCCACTTAACCTTGATCACCTTGGACACAATCTTTGAGCCTTGGCTTCCTTGTTTGTACAGTCGGTACAACGGTTCCACTTTGCAGGATTAATGTGACTGTTAGAAGTAGTGTATGTAATGGGCCTATAGAATGGTGCTAGAAGCTCAAATTAAGAGTGGTAGATGATAGCTTTATTGTTATTATTTTAATAATAAGGCTATCGCAAGCCTAGAGACTTATGTTTAATGTTGAATTGTGGCAGAACATACGAAGGCGTTTTTTAGCCCATTTTAGGTTTGTAAGTACAGACACTCTTCTCCCTTTTATTCACTTGACTTCTCTAAATTGCACATAGGCATCCGTACGTTATTTTTTATATGTGAATTTAGAATTTTTGTGTATCAGCTGGCACAACGGTTTACATTTTAGCAAGGTCACTGTCTTAATACAGTGTTGCTTGTTTTTGAATAGTTTATGGTATATTGGAATACTGATGGAAAACAAGAAAATTAAAATGCTGATACTATTTAGAAGCAGCCGTAGGTCCAAAAAGTATATGGATTATGGAAGCATATTATGAGTTGGGATACTTTTTTCTTTAGTATTTTCAGTGATGTTGCTTATTGGAAATCAAACCCTTAGAATTATATCAAAGAAGTAAAAACGTTGCAACTTGGTTCCTTGAATACAAGTGATTTTTACATTCTTAGTACACTGGTAAGTATTAATAAGCTCATTTTTAATTTTCCTTGATTTTATTTTTTATTAAGGTCTATTGTTAATACTTTGTACTGTTATTTAAATGACTTACTTATTCAAAATTATTTAAAGAAAATTAGATTAATTTTTAAAAATCAGTAACCACAATTTTCACAGGTATACAGATTAAGAACCAGTTTTAGACATGCTCTGTACATACAATGAAGGAAATGTGTCAGGGTTTTGTTTGTTTTTAATGTGAGTACCCAAAAGACATGTTTGTGAGTTAAACTCAGTTAAGAAAAAACAAACAAAATATGAATCTTTTTATATCTAAATTTAGTATTCCTAAAGTAAAAATATTGTACTGAAATTAGAATTGCTGTTTCTTGGTAGACATCAGTAATTTAAGTAGCAAAAGTTTATCATTACAAGTAGTAGGTGGAATAGTAGCAGCTGTGTGCCAGGCACTATGCTAATTGTAGTACATATGTTTTATCATTTAATTCCCATAGCAACCGGTTCTATGGGTATGGTATGATTACCACCATTTCACAAGGGAAAGTAAGTCTTAGTTTTAAGCAGTTAAGTAAGAATTCAACTTCATATTTAGTCTTTCTGATTCCAAAATATCTATGCCTCTTAGTAATATTTTAAGGTGTCAGAATGTGGATAGGCATTGTCATCCTCCTTATATACTGAATTTACTTCTTTATTTTTAATCTGGATGCCTTTTATTTGTCTTACTGAACTGACTGGAACCTTCAGTAAAATGTTGAAAAGAAGTGGTAAAAGTGGGCATTCCTTTCTTGTTCTTGATCTTAGGAAAGCTTTCATTCTTAAATCATCAAGCATAATATTAGGTGTATGTTTTTGAATAAATGTTCTTTATCAGGTTATAGAAGTTCCTTTTCAGAGTTTTCATCAGCAGTGGATATTAGGTTGTGTCACATCCTTTTTTGTCATCTATTGAGATGATCATATTGACCCTTTATCATTATATAATGAATGACCTTTACTCCTTGTAATATTCTTTGCTCTGAAATTGATATTAATGTAGCCATTCCAGCTTTCTTTTGATTAGTGTTAATGTGGTATATATCTTTGCCTGTCCTTTTCCTTTTAACCTATTTAGGTCTTTATTTAACCTGTATGAACTACCTTTCTTGTAGGCAGCATATAGGTAGGTCTTATTTGTTTTTGATCAAGTCTGATAATCTTGCCTTTTTAATTGAGATATTTAGGTCATTTACATTTAATGCAATTATTTATATGATTAAGTTTAAATCTATCATATTGCTATTTATTTTTCTTATTGGTTCTTTCATTGTGTTTTCCTTTTTCTGCCTCCTTTTACATTGAATTTTTTAATAATTCCATTTTATTGCCTTTGTTGGATTTCTAGCTCTAATTTGTTTTGTTAGTCTAATCCTTACTTTAGGATTTATAGTATACATCTTTAACTCATCAGTTTACTTTTAGGTGATATTCTACTACTTCACTTACAGCATATGAATGTTAAAATAGTATACTTTGTATCTGGACCTTTGTGTTGTTGTTATACATTTTAGTTTTATCTATGTTATAAACTCCATACCTTATTTATATCTGTCCAAGCACTCTATTTTTTTGTGTGTGTAAAAAAATACATAATATAAAATTTACCGTTTTAACCATTCTTAAGCATACAGTTCAATGGCATTAGGTACATCCACACTCTTGTGCAAACATTCACCTCCAGAACGTCTTCATCTTCCCAGACAGAAACTCTGTACCTATTAAACTATAATTCCTCATTCCCCTTTCCCCTCAGCCTCTGGCAGCCACCATTCTACTTTCTGTTGCTGTGAACCTGACTACTCTAGTACCTCATATAAGTGGAATAATGCTGTATTTGTCTTTTGTGACTGGCTTCTTTCACTTTGCATAAAGTCTTCAAGGTTCATTCATGTTGTAGCAGGTGTCAGAATTTCCTTCCTTTTTAAGGCTGAATAAAATTCCATTGTATGATATACCACATTTTGTTTATTCACCTGTTGGTAGGCATTTGGGTTGTTTCCACTTTTTGGCTATTATGAATAATGCTGCTGTAAACCCTGGTGTACAAATACCTGTTTTAATTTCTGTGTTCAGGTTTTCCGGTTATATACCCAGAATAATTGCTGGATCATGTAAATTTTATTTTTAAATTTTTGAAGAACTACCATACTGTTTTCACAGTAGTCTTTTGTATTTTAAATTTGATCTCTGTGTTTCATTTTCTAGTGCCATGTCTTCAAATTTACTCATTTTTTTCTTGAGCAAAGTTTAATCTTCCATTAATACCATTCAGTGTATTTTTCAGCTTAGAGCATTGAGAGCATTTTCACCTTTGATCTCCCAGTATTCTCAGTCTCATCACCTCAACTCAGTCCATTAGGCTCTACCTGTTTCCTTCCCCCTGGACTGTAGCCTGGAAACTGTCTCACAGCAGTGAGCTAGGTAGTAGTAGGGCTCACCTCCTTTGTTTTCTGGTTCTCACTGTCCTTTGTTGCTTGATCAACAATGTCTTACAAACTATTGTTTTGTATAGTTTTATCTGTTTGTTTGTTTTATGTAGGAGTATAAATTTAGTTCCTGTTACTCTATCTTGGACATAAACAGATTTCTTTTGTTTACTTTTTAATGGGAAAATTTTGTGTTGCACTGAAATAGTCTAGATGGAATTCTCTTTTTTACTTGAACTTTAGAGAGATCCATATTAAAATTGTACTTAGATTTTAAGAAAATATGCTGAAATTGAATAGTAAATTGAAACCAGATGAACAGAAATGTTAATCTTAGCATTCAGAAGTACTAAATAAATAAGATAGGTTGAGACCTATATTGCTTTATGGACACATAAAATTAAATATGTAGGGAAGGATTTCTTAAACAAGAGCACAAATACTAAAGAGACAGATTGATAAATTTACATTGAAATTAAAATTTTATTTTTCTTTAAAAACAGCATTATAAAATAGTTAACATTTGTGGAGCACTTACATGTGCCAGGCACTTTAACTATATTAACTCATGTAATCTTTGCAACAACTTTATGAAGTTGGATTGTTGTTATAATCCTCATTTGTCAGATGCACCTAAAGCATGAAGAAAGGTTAAAAACGAAACGGTGAGCCACAGATAGGGAAAAATATATCTAACGTATACTGGTCAAAGCATTAGTTATCAAAATATATTTTAGCTTTTATAAATCAGTAAGAAAAAAACATCAATTTTTAAATGGGCAAAAGATACAAACACCGAAAGAAACATGAATGGTCTGTAAACATATAAGCTAGTGGTACTGTACAACCATTTTGGAAAACATTTTGGTAACACTTAATAACAGTAAAGATTTGCCTACTCTACAACCTAGCAGATTATTTCCCAATTATGTTCTCTAGGGAAAGTTTCCCACATGGATACAAGGACATTCATAACAGCATTATTTATAACAGGGGTCAGTACTCTTTTCTTAAAGGGCCAGATAGTAAATATTTTAGATGTGTGGACCAATTGGTCTCTCTTGCAACTCTACTCAATTTCACTCTGCCACTGTAGTATTAAAGCAGCCATGCATAATGCAAAAATGAATGGGCCGAGCTGTGTCCCAGTAAAACTCAGTTTACAAAAACAACTATCTGGCTCACCCATAGGCTATAGTTTGCTGATCTCTAGATATAATATCACAAAATTGAAAACAACCTAATCATCCATTAGTAGGGAAATGTGTATATAATTTTATGTAACAGTGGAATTTTGTAAAGTTGGTGATCTTCACGTATCAACATGATTAATCCATACTAACATGATGAGGGAGAAAAGCAAGTGGAAAGAACAATACATTCTATATGAAGTTCTTGTATACAATTTAAAAACATGTAAATGCAATACTATATATTACTTATGTATACTTATATAGTGAAAGTATAAAGAAATGTGTGATAATCACCAAAATTAGAATAGTGGCTACAAGTGGGTATGGAGAAGATGTAGTTAGTCAAAGAGGATGACACGGGAGCTTCAGCCCAACTATTTTAGTGGTGTTTTATTTCATAAGCTGGGTAGTGTATTTATTATTTATTAGATCTTTTTGTATCTCTTAAGTATTTTCTAAGTTTTAAAAGTTTAAAAGAAATAAACCAACAGTGGCCGGAAAAAATAATAGTTGCTCACTCTGTGGATAGTTTTTACTTGGCTTTCTCTTCCTCTCACCTACTCACATACCTGCCTCATTAACATCTCTCACTCTCAAGAAGGCAACTTTCTACTCTTCTCTCAGGCTTAAGACAGATCAAATCTCTAAATGAATGACCCCTGTGCCCTGTCTGCTGCCTAGTTGATTTACTATCGCAGTCTCTTGTTCTTTTTCTAAGGATGCTTTAAGCATATTGGTTTGCTTTTCTCTAGCTTCTCATTTATTCAGCCTTTTGGATATACTTATTCTTTTGGGAGAAGGGATCTAAAGTTCTTAATGGAGACCACACAAGCAAAGGATTGCCTTTGGCATTTTCTTGTGTACTTGGCTCAGGAGGCATCAGAATGCCTCCTTGGCATGTTTGAATGTGTGAGATAGTGATCAAAAATAAAAGCTAAAACTACATGTATAAAGAGATCAAAGAGTTATTTATTGAGCATCTTTTTTGTATGTGTTAGATAATCTTTCTCTAGCGTGGAAATCTTTCAATTATATCAGTAGCCTTCTCTTAGCTTTTTGACTTTTCTGTTAAGATACTCTATCAGAGAGTGATAGTAAAATGCAGAGCACTGACCCAGATGCTGTGTGAAGTTAGAAACAAGTGAATGCCAAGTTCTTACAGTGTTTTACTTAATTGGGGACTTTAATGACATGATGAGAAAAAAGTGTGTAGCAGAGAAAAATCTAGTGCAGCTGAAGAATGCTACCCAGGGCGTGCGTGGAAAGTCCGCTGTTAGCCAGAGTAGGGGCAGAGATTGGAGAGACCACCAGGGCTACATGTGCAGTGTGCTCTGAACTGGGAATATTCTCTTGCCTAAAGTAAAAGACATTTGTTTGTCAGTGAATGATTAGTTTAGCATTTGGAGAGAGAAGATTTCAAAGTAGATGCTGATCTCCAACAAAAAAAAAATAGTGTGTATCTCAAGATGTAAATTTCATTTGTGCTTTTTATAAGAGGAATTGAGTGATCATTTGACAAAGGTGCTTTAGTCTTAAAGAATTATTTATTTAAAGGCAAAGAAGTAACAGTAGGTTTTGAATAAATTCTTGGTATGTGTAGTAATATAAAACTGCCTCTGGCTTAAACTAGGCATAACAAATAAAATGGGAGAGACTTAGAATATGGATTTAAAATAGAAAGTATTTGTAGTTACTTGGGAGTGGGGTTGCCATATTTAGAAAATAAAAATACCAGATGCCCAGTTGAATTTGAATTTCAGATAAACAACAAATAGTTTTTAAATATAAGTATGTCCCAAATAGTGAATGGAACGTACATATTAAAAAATAGTCATTTATCTGAAAATCAGATTAACCGAGTATCATATTTTTATCCGGCAAAACTTCAGTGGTTTATACCGAGAAGGAAGAATACTAGTCCCACTGAGAGTAGTTGTTACTATGTTTAATTTTTAGTGAATAACTCAATGCTATCATGGCTTTTGATAGTCTTGAATTGTTCCTCTTTGGGTAGGGGCTAACCTGCCATTTGCAGACAGACTAGATATGATGTTATTATAGCTGTATTGGCTTAAATTTGAAATTTCAGGTTCAAATTTGCCAGGTCTTGATTAATCAAGGTAGTTGGGAGGAAGGAGATCTCACATCATTTCTAATAAGAGTAAAAACAGAATTAATTAGAATGAGATATAAATGGATTTCATTTCCATGTAATGTTTATAGTTATCTACAGAGTGCTATAATGCAGGGGGTAAGAAGCAGTCAGATTCTGGAGATTTTGGATATGGCCTAAAGGTATTTCCTGTCTTGATTAAAGGTATTGCTGTTCACCCAGGTGCCCCAGGTGAAACATGTAACCACAGTGTACCTCTCCATTTCCTCAATTTCCCCAAATATTTTACTATGGAGTCTGCTTCCTAAAAGTCTCAAATATATTTCTTCTCTGTCATTGCCTCTGCTTTATTCAGGCCTTTATGTATTCTTTATCTGTACTCCTTATTACCAGTCTCCCTTAGTAAATCTACCACCTGAAATGACAGGGTCCTTTTTAAAATGCAGACCTGATTATTAATTTGTTTAAATATCTTTCATAAGGCCTCAGTCATCTTCGCCATAGGATAAAAATTACAGTCTTCAGGCAAATATATAATGAATCTTGAGATAGCAAAGGGAGGGACATAATCAGAACCAAATGGGAACTTTCTAAAATGGTATGTGTGGTAGTATGCCATTGTTACTGGTGAGAGTGGGTCTTATCACTTAGGTATACTAGGGCAGAAAGAAGATTGAGGACTAGTATGTGAACCACTTTGTGGAATGGACCCTTTGACCCTTTTATGAGTTGATCTCCTGTCTAGATTTTTGATCCTTCATGATTTGTCTCTTTCCGGCTTTATCTCTTGCTCCAACCTTTTTATTTACTAAACTAGCCATATTATACTCTTTTGTAATTCCTCAAGTTTCATTCTGCTCATTCATTTATGACTTTGTATAAGGTATTCTCTCTAAGTGAATGCCCTTTACCTCCATTGTTTGTCTAATGAAGTACTACTTACTTTCCTTCCAGACTTGTTAAATAATCCCCTGTCCCCAGAAGTCTTCAATGGTGTGTCAGTCAGGAAGCCTGAGTTATGCTTCAGAACAACCCCTGATCTCAAGGCTTAACATTTCAAAGCTTTTTTTCATTCATGTTGAATGTCTGTCATGGATCAGCCAGATGTTTTCTATGATATCATCATTACTCTGTATTCAAGCTGACAGAGCACTATCATTGAGTACTGGCTCTTACAAAGCTTTGACTGGAAATCACAGGTCACCTCTGCTTACATTTCATTGACTAAAGCATGTCACATGTTCACATCTATCTTCAAGAGGTCAAGGAAGTGCAGTCTTATTATGTGCTGGAGAGAAGGACCAGAAGAAATACTTGGTAGATAGCAGTAATCATCACACATGATGTATCCATACCAGATTAATCTCTTTACTTCATATTTCTATGACACTTTGTAAAAGTTCTGTATTTCACTAAGTAGAAATTATAATAAAATCCTGTAGAAATAAATATTAAATATGCCTTTGCCGATTGGTTCTAGACAGCTTAAATTCCTACCCTGCTGGCCAGGCAAACTCAACCCAATCATTTCATTAACCTCACAATAATTAAATCCTTTGCTTTATAAGTTTACATCAGTGGTTCTGAACTTTGGCTGTACTTTAGAATCACTTGGGGTGTTAATAAATAAAAATGATTCCTGGGCCTCACTCCAGAACAATTTAAACCAGAACCTTTGAGGGTGGGTCCAGGAATCAGAATTTTATAAGCTCTTCAGGTGATTCTGAGAAATAAACAGGGTTAAGAACTGCTGGCTTACATATTTATTGCCTATTTTCTTTCTGGGAAGGCTCTTTGAAAATAAGGCCTTGTTTTATTATGTCTCCAAGGCTTATTCTCTTTTCTGTTATTTTGGTACCAAACCCAAGTTACAATTATATATTCATTTCTATACTTACATGCATTATCTGTCTTCTACATTTTAAGGACTAGCACCACATCTAATTTGTTCATCATATATGTAGTGCATGTCATAGTGTGTGGCACCTAGAGCTTTCCCGTCTTTTTTTCCTTTTTTCCTCCTAACCATGCCCATATCCACCCCCACCCCTCTATTGGGGGGGGGGTCTCTCTCTTTTGCATGGTGCTCTTTTTTTCTTATATATTGTTCCTTGATCTTCTTTTATTAGGTGGGATAAATATATTTGAAAAATATAAAGCAAGATACAAATGTAACGTTTTTGAAAAATTTGAAGCAAGATACACCAGACAGGCAAGGCTATTAGTATATGTTGTTAGCACTTC
Organism: Pteropus medius; assembly: GCF_902729225.1. Lineage (NCBI taxonomy): Eukaryota > Metazoa > Chordata > Mammalia > Chiroptera > Pteropodidae > Pteropus > Pteropus medius. Next base: position 24,267,538 of record NW_024354875.1, read on the forward strand.
TAGGGCCTGGCTTTTACGGCTCCTTAGTGGCTCTAACAGCTGATCAGAGTAGCATCCACTTAACCTTCAGCTCCTTTGATCAGTGATCCAGCTAATCTCAGCTTTGAACTCTTTTCTCTTCCAGTGGTACCCATTGCTTGGATGTCAGATAATCAGCTTTTTATAATATTATTTGTTGAAAGAATATTTTGTTCTGAGAACTGTATATTAAAGAGAAATAGCCCCTGGCCTCAAGATTGTAAATCAGATAATATTTGTATAAATTCTGTAAAGATACTACATATTATTGAAAGACAACATTTTGTATGTCTTTTATTATCTTATAATTGTGTATTTCTTTGAAGCATGTCAGAGAACTCCAAACTGTTTGATTTATATTTAAAGTGCTGAATATTTTTCATAAAGGCAAAGGTGGATAAGAAAAAGCACTTCTTTTAAAGATGACCTTTTTAAAAAAGTCACGTTCTCAGAAGAACACCCATTGAAAGAAGCAGTATTAACTCATGCTTGACTTCTTAAGAATCCATGCTTTAGTCACCCCTTTTTATTGTTTAAAAAGCTTTGAATGGTAGTGTGCGAGATGATTGCTGTGCCTTTAGATGTGTCATTTTCTTTTCTTGGAATGCCTTGACCCATCATATTTTTCTTCTTTTTTTTGCTTGGAAAAATTCTACATAGTCTTCAGTTCTTAGCATAAGGGAAGATTTTATCAAATAGAGTGCTCTGACTTCTGTACCCTGTATACACGTCTCTACTTTTGTACTTAACTACTATGTTACATTTACTGTTTTTCCCTTTTCCCCTGCCTTGTTTGTAAACCTTTTAAGGGCAGAGGCCTGCCTACCAGTACATGGCAAGTGGGCTCTCAAGTCCATGGTTGTTGAGTGAATAGCTAAAAACATGTATTCTGTGTGTGTGTGAGAGAGAGACAGACAGACAGACAGCTCATACTTGGCTTTGCATAGTATAATTTAGAACAGCAGTCTCCAACCTTTTTGGTACCAGGAACCAGTGTTCCTATGAGAATCTAATGCCTGATGATCTGAGGTGGAGCTGAGGTGGAGCTGAGGTAGTGATGCTAGCACTGGGGTGTGGCTGCAAATGCAGATGAAGCTTCGCTTGCTTTCCCGCAGCTCACCTCCTACTGTGTGGTCCAGTTCCTAACAGGCCATGGACTGGTACCTGTTTGTGGCCTGAGGGTTGGGGACTCCTGATTTAGAAAATGGGCCAATTAATAAATTATGAATGCTTCCCATAATAACCAGTTCATTTCTGGCAGACTATATTTTATATGTTTCATAATTTAAATACATAAATAAATAGTACTGTAGTTGAACAGTGTAAAAGAAAAAGGGGGGCCACCCATGACTATAAGAGCTTTAAAGCCAAAGCCAGTTAGTTATAGGGCCTGTTATGGAACAGTTCTGATACGTTAATGTTCTATGTAAGACATTCAAGGTTCTGCTTGATTCTGGGATTCTATTTCCAGTTATAAAAGATTGTGTGTATTAGCCATTCCTAAACACGTGTAGTTATCTTATGGTTTCTGAAGTTTCACTAACCAATCCTTGTAAATGATAATGCTTTATAACAAAGATAGCCAAGGATGTGCTTGCTCCTTCCTCCTTGCTATGGCGCAGAGTGAAAGTCACCCAGTGTGGGAAATAGTCCTTATTCTTGTGAGACAGATTTCATAGATGTCTAAAGTGATTAGGCTTGCCACATATTTCACAAACATACATATTCATACATTCTCAAGTAGGTGAAAATTGTTTCAGAGTGAATATCAAGGGTAGTCTTAAAGGGAAAGAAATGTCACAGTTGGTCACTGTGTACTAGGTCACCAGCCTCTATGTTACTTTGATCAGGTGTCATATCCCCCTTACCCCTACCATTACATTGCCTCACCCCACTGCTTCTTCCCCACTGAACATTTTATATTCTTAAAATATTGGCTCCACAGCAGCCACTTAGTTTCCTATATTGGAGGAGCCCAGTAGGTCTATGGAAAAAAAGTTTTCAGAGAAGCAGGAACTGAGTTTGTCAAATATTGGAAGACTTGAAAGGAGATAGGTGAGGTAGGGTAAGGAATACAGAGTAGGATGTAGGAATATAGTATAATTCCCATTTTTTGACATCCTCGAACCATTACATTGCCCATTATTAATTAAGCCCTTGCTGATCAGATTTCTAATAAACATATTGTTGGTTATAATTCCTCCAGAGCCCACCTGTATCGCAACAGTGGGTGAAATCATGTCTGTGTTGTCACGTTGGTAATTTTGATTTATCACATGCTACATAACGTTAGGTATTACAGGTTTTCTAATGTTTGGTTCTTAGTCTGATATTTTTATTAAAGAAATACCTCCAAGATTACTTTGAGATGAGAAATGCATATATGTTAATTTTTTAATCGTATTATTTAGAATATTATTTATATAATTGAGTTTTATTTTAAATGCCTATAATATTTAAAAATATATGGGAATATTAACATTTGTAAATACAGCATTTCAGAAGCAATGCATCATTATTTTGACATTTCCATTCTTATTTTCCTTTTCTTCTTTTTGTCTTTTTTTTTTTTTTTTTTTTTTTTAAGAATTAATGTGCCATCTGGAAACCTCTGAGATCATTCCATAAAAGGAATTTTGATTTTTTGGCAACCAGTCATCAGGATATGCTGTGACTATGCACCTTAGCAGAATAATGAACCATAATTAGAAAAGTATTTAACATATATATGTTTTAAAACATTTTTATATTGGGGATTCTTGTGTGGACATTATGGAAATAAAAAAATTAATATTATTCTATCCCAAGGTCGAGTTGATTAACTTAACATGGGACAGTCATTGGATCCTTAAACAGAAATTTAAATCAAAACTCTATGTGACTAAATGGTTCCAAGCTATTTCTAAATAGTATATCCTATATTTTCTTTTCAATGTTAAACAAATACAATTAGTTTATATATTTTTCAGAAAGGATAGTTGCAATAATACATTGCAATTAACTTGCTCTGTTCGTCTCTTCTGAATATAGTCATTGGAACTGTCAGGCAAAGGACCTTTTTTTTTTTGGAACATTTTTTTTTAACTCTAAAAAGTAACAAGTTTTTAAAATTAATTGAGAGGAAACAGCTGAAATCATGCATTGAAAGGGTTAAGTCGACATGAAAGAATTCATTTCCACTTTAATGACCTAGCCTTGCTGGGTTAGGACGATGGGGAACATGCTTCTGACTTGTACTCCTATTGCCAATTAACACCTCCTATAACAGGTTGCCTCAGCTAGTCATTGAAGCTCAGGCAGTAGAAATAGTTTACATGCAGCTTGTTTTTCACACTAGTTACAAAATTAAAGTATTAAAAGGTTGTTTCTTACCTTTCTGGGTAAGATAAACAATACAGCGGTAGTTATTTGTATATGTTTGAATTCACTTATTTCATGCTCAGTATTTTTTTAAGGGGTTTTTAATTGAGGAAACTGAAGGTGCTGGTTTCATCAAAATTTAAAATTTTTGACAGAATTTGTTGAGAGTTATATTGGATACCATAAATTAAGAATTATTTTCTGTCAAATATTCAGTATATTATATGTTTAGATTTTATTTTATTTTTTTAAAATAGTCCCCTTTATTTGTTTATAAAGTTTATTTTCTCTTTGCTGAAAAATGCATATTTTAATAGACCTTTAAACATAATTCTACAATGCAGGACCAAATATACACCTTTAAATAGTCATTATAAAAATAATTCCTGTGTACCATTTACTTCTATAATAACTTTTTTACAAATTTGAAATGTTTTATATTATTTCTCAAAGTAAATTTATATTTTTAGATATTTTGGACTGTTGAAGTTCAGTGATACTCTTTATATTTCTTTCAAGTGACACTTTGGTTCATGTTTAATCAGCAGGTATTTTAATAACATAATAAAATTGGCTAAATAATTGATACCAGTTCACACTAAGGGAAAGGTGGAGTAATATAACTAATAGTGTTAACAAATTTGTTAAAAGACCTGAGTAGGTAACACTTTGAGGCGTTAGTTTTTATCCTGTTATAATGGCAAATGCCTTTTTTTAACACTTAGTCAATAAGGGCTGCCCAAGTAAAAGTCACAGCTTTTTATGCTGGATCAAATTTTAACCTAAATGGGAAAACAACAACAAGAGAAAAAACAACCAGTGTCTAATTTAATTTAACTACATTTAAAATTTCTGAATAATAATTTCTTTTTAACTAAATGTGGCAGATCAAAACTCGTTGTACAGAGGTGTTTTATGCCTTCGTGGAGTCCATGATAGGTAATTTATCACTGGTTGGGTAGATTTTCATGTATGTGTAAAGGTCAGTTGCACTACTTGTGCCTATATGGCCCACCTGTCAACTGCACAGTTCTGTTAACTGATTTATGATCTTAGTTTGAAATGGAATTTCCCCACTTTTAAAACAAACTTATTTTAAAGAGTCAGATTTACTTAAGTGATTTCAAAGTTTCCTATAGGAATTAAGTAAAGAGAAATTATATAACAAAAGTAGTTTTTTCAATTTGTTTGTATGAGGGTTATGTGCATTTAGTTCCATGTTTTTTACAGCAGTATATAGCTACATCATATTCCAGTTTTCAAATTGTGACATTCATTTAAGTTTCTATAATAGTAGATTATAAAAGTGCAGAACATTCAGATGGTTCTTATTTTGCTTATCTGTTGTCAATAATGTGTATGTTTTTATTTCATAGTGGCATTATGTAAAATACAGACCAGTTTTCTTTAGTTTTTTTATTTTATTTTATTTTTTTGCTTAATACTATTGAAGTTATACTGATACCTTTAGTTATTCTAACACTTATTGAAGGACCTTGAAGTTTAAGTTACATCATATTCAGTCTCCAAAAAAAATGACTTTTGTACTTATTATGGTGGTAGAATAGTTGTTATAAGGTCAGCAGAGTTAACTTGAATAGTTCACACACTGTACAAGTTTAGAGCTATGTTGTTGATTAAGCACCAGAAAGGAAACATTTTCTGTTTTTTTAAATAATAGTAACAGCCTAAGCCAATTTTAAAAGTTCAAAAAAATATTTGGGCCTGGTTTTTATTTGATTCATATCTTACAGTTTTTCACTTTAGTTTACCCAACATTTAGCTTAGTTTCTTAAGCATAATAAGTTCTCAGTAAATGAAAGATGATTGAAGTAATTAAATTCTGTACATTTATTCAAATTTTTTTTTCATCTTCTGTATGGAATGTGTAGAATTTGGCATTGTATGTGATTACTATATGTTCATTTTAGTTGGATGTAAACATAGCTAACAGTAGTTAATTTAAGACTAACTTAAAAGTTTATCAGTTTCTGCTTCTGAAATCTTTTGTTTCTCATTGAAGTCCTAGGATTGTAAATTTAACATATGAAGGCAGAGCTAGAAGGCAGAGCTGGAAACTTTCTGTGGGTCAGGGATAAAAACCATGGTTTTGTCTGTTTTCCTGGGTAGCATCTCATAATCCTGAGACTCGGTCTCTGTTCCCAGTACCACTTCATTACCCTGACTGCTCCTACTCTCTGCATTCCCCCGCCTTGAAAACCCAGACTTATACTTTTTCCCCCTTAAGTTAAATTATTTAACATTTGAAATAGAGCTATATATCTCAATATCTTTATTTGCCTAGGGTATAGTCATATAGCACGTGAAGTACCTTGAAAATTCTTACTTGAGACCTCTGCTTCTCTGAGTAAGTGTTCAGTTTTTGTTGTGTATATTTACTTAGTTCTTTAAAATACATTAAATACTCAAATAATTTTATCCATATATATACAATCATAATTTAATTGTTGGAACAAGGCAATATGTGTGAGAATTGTGCTTGCCTTTTTATTATTTTTCTATCATTTATATGCTATGATTAAAAGCCCCAAATGTTTTGTGACATAATTTTCTACATTATATTTTAATGAAAAGGCATATTTTTGTTTTCATAGTAGCATATGTACTGTTTTATAGGTAAATCCAGTAGTGTGTTTTACTCTGCAAAGCCCAGTGTGCCCTAGATTTCAGAAAATATAGGGAGGCTCTTAAAAGTGTTCCCTGTTCTCAGTGGGCATACTAACTGCTTTTGGATAAAGAAGAACATCCCAAATCTTTTTTTCTATTTTCTTTAATAAGAAATGGCTCCAGGTGGCAGAGGAATCTAAAATTGTGAACAAAGAAAAAGAGCTAAGCTTCCAGAATAAAAGTAGATTTGGGCATCTGAAAATGAGATGGTATGCTGTAGTAGAAAGATCACATTGCTAGAAGTCAGAAATTGCATTTTAGTCATGGTGATCTATGCCAGTGTACGTTTTTTCTGCCTTTCTAACTGCATCATAAGCTTCTTTTTGTTCAACTATATAGCTAAAGTGCTAGGCACATAGTAAATCCTTAAGTATTATTTGGGGCCTGGGATTGATCACTGCCTTACATTTGAAAAAATGATAAGTTGTTTCAGAGCCTGAAAAAGAAACTCCAGATTTTCTCTGAGAGGACCATGTGGCCCATGGAATGATTCGGAAAACTTTAGGTTAAACAAAGATAAACAGATTTTTTTCCATTCCAGGATTTTTCTTAGAGCCTTTAATATTCTAACATACAACATAAATTTGGGGAGTATGGTAGATATGCAGTATATACTAAACTTGACTAGGAGTGAATTCTGTATTTATTTTCTGGAGACTCTTTTCCCAAAAATAACTATTTTGAAATCTCTGTCACACTGTAGGATAACAAAGAATTGATAAAACTTAGTGATATATTCAATATAAGGACTAAAGGAGTGTCAAAAATTTTGTGTAGGTTTCTGGTTTGAGACTCAAGATAATTAGAATTATAAGTTGGGAAAGTTAGTTCATAGAGAAACATGGTGAGTTTGATTTTTGAAGATGCTGAATTTGAGATGTCTCCCTTGGGAGATAATATGATAATTGCTATCATTAGTAAGTTAGGAGGGAACCTAAAAACAGCATCTGATTTAATCAGTTTTTGAATTTTTGAGCCCCTTCTATAACATTTTCATAAATTCTAACACTTATTTTGAATAACTTCAATTATAGGGAACTCATTGACTTCAGCTCCTCTTTGAACAGCTTGGAACAGTACAAGCTTTTTCTTATATTGAATCCAAATTCAATTACCCCATAGCTTTATCCCATTAGCCATAGTTCTTGAAACTATGTCGTTTAAAATAAGTGGTTCTCCAAGTTTAGGAAGCATCAGAATCATCTGGAGGGCTTTTTCAAAATCTAGATTTCTGGGCTTTGCCCCCAGAATTTCTGATTCAGTAAGAATGTGCATTTCTAACAAATTCCTAGATAATGCCAATGCTGCATCTGGTTCAGGGACTGTACTTTGAGAACTGTTAGTCTGAACTTTGACAGCTTTTCATATATTTGAAGATAGCTGTTTTGTACCTTGATTCTCTTCCAAGCAACATCGAGTTTTTTGAACCTTTCCTGTATATCATGATTTTAAGTCACTTTCTCACATTGATAGCTCAGATTTTGCGAGTGTACAACTTTCTTAAGTGGAACCCCTTACCTACAGTCAAGAACTGGTCAAAAAAGCCTGCATCTTTAGGTGCTTTAAAATACTTTGCTCTGGTATACATTGAAGCCAACGTGGTTGTCTAATGGGCTAATTCCTAATTTACCTCCCTTGCTATCATAGCCTCCGAGAAGGGAGAGAAATCTGCTTTCATGTGAATGTGCTTAGTGGCCATGCTCTTTGATTTTGCTTTCTTTTTAAATTAGAAGAGGATTCCTTCAAGATTTTAAGTTCAAAATATTCAGTATAGCAGCAGGCTGGTATACTTTTAATTTAAGGTAAAATTGCCGATTAAGATGATGACAGTAATCAGATCTCAGAGGAAGGAGCTTTCACCAGTATTCTTTAATTATTAATTATTGCTTATCTTGTTCCTAGGTTTATTTGCATTATTTTAAGAACTATCGTAAATGTCCTAGTTCATTCAGCTATCTCTGCTTACTGACAAATAATTTATCTGAGTGCAAAATTAGCTCATAAAGTTTATGCAGTTGTAAGGCTCTTAATATACATTGCTTAGTTGCTTTTCTGATAGAAAATACCAATTCACATTCCCACCAACAGTGGTGAAAGTGTCTCTTTTATTATACCCTCTTCAAAATTGGGCATTATAAAGCTTGCTTGATAGAAAAACAGCAACAATATCTTAATGTGTTAATTGGTATTTCTTAATTAAAGAAGGTCAACTAGTGAGGTTGGACATTTTTTCATATTTATTTCATCATGTGTTTGTTATGTAATTAATTGCTTTATATTCTTTGCCCGTGTTTCCATTAAAGTTTCAGTATTTTGTTAACTTGTGTATTGACTTTTTGTCATAAATGGGGCAACAATTTTTTAGGTATTTTTATGTTTTTAGTTTTTTTGATATTCATGAATTTTAGATTATGCTGTCAGCTTTTTATTGTTTTATTTGTTCAGTTGAGTTTGTACTTAGAATGTGTTTCCTCACCTAGGTCAGAGATAGATGATAGATGTTAATTCCTAAGCATTATTCTTTTTGACATTGTTGTAAATGGAATTGTTTTTGTAATTTCCTTTTCAGATTGTTCATTGTTCATATATAGAAAGATGACTGATTTTTGCATGTTGATTTTATAGCCTGTTATTTTGCTGAATTCATTTATTAGTTCTAACAGGGCTTTTTTTTTTTTTTGGTGAATGTGTGTGGAATCTTTAGAATTTTCTATATATATGATCATCATCTGCAAAAAGAGATGATTTTACTTCTTCCTTTCCAAATTGATGTATTTTATTTACTTTTCTTGCCTAATTGCTCTGGCTAGAACTTTTAATACTATGTTAACTAGAAGTGGTGAAAGCTGGCATCCTTGCTGTGTTCCTATTCTTAGAGGAAAAGCTTTCAGTCATTTACCATGAAGTATTATGTGCTATTCATATATGGTGTTTATTCTGTTAAGGTAGTTTCCTTCTGTTTCTAGCTTGTTGAGTGTTTTTATCATGAAAGGGTGTTTCATTTTGTCAGGTGCTTTTTCTGCATTGAGATGATTATATGTTTTTCTCCCCTTCATTCTGTCGATGTGGTTATTACATCGGTCAGTTTTTGTGTTGAATCATCCTTGCATTGCCGGCATAAATCCCACTTGGTCATGTGTGTAATCCTTATAATATGCTGCCAAGTTCTGTTTGCTAGTATTTTGTTGAGGATTTTTGCACCGATGTTTATAAGAGATATTGGTATGTAGTTTTCTTGTTCTGTCTTTGACTTTAGTATCAGGGTAATGCTGACTCATAGAATGAATTGGGAAGTTTTTAGCGTACTTTTTGTTATGATTTGACTTTTTAAAAAATGTAAGTCATTAATCTTTCTGGGTAGTGATATAATATAATGTGGAGAAACAAATTTAGTTTTTTATTATTAAACAGTTAAAAATGAAAAATTAAAATAGAATATGTTCAATTCTACAGTGATAACTGAAATCTAAATGAAATGAATCCTATGAAACAATATAATAGTCCACCTAGTCTCAAGACATAAGTAACTCGAATTTATTAATACCACTGAAAAAGTTATATTGGTTCCAAAGTCAGCTTCAGAGACAAATGTTTTACTAATGAACTCTTCCAAATTTTTAAGGCATGGATAATTTAGTATATGAAAATATTAGAACATAGAAAGTGGGAAATTGTAAAACTTTTCAATTTTTTAATAAAACTAGCATAATGATATCAAAACCTGACAAATTAACAGAAAAAAAGAAAATGCCAGACTAACCTAATTTATCAACAAGAAAACAAAAATCCTAAGTAAAAAAAAAAAAAAGTAAATCAAACTTGAACAATTTATCCTAGAAGAGATCATTTAATAGTGAGAAATCTATTAATACGATACATCACTGAAGAAAAGGAGGATGAATAAAAATAGTGGCTATTGTGGCTTATTTTATAAAAAGTAATATGGGCGTATCACTGACTGACAAATCACCAATCTTTTTTTTTTGTTTTGTCATTTATAAGCAGCATATACATGAATGTCCATTTTAAACCCATTTTGAGCAGCTTTAACAATGGACTTTAGTTCATTTATATTTTTCATTACCAGTATAATTGATCTTACTTTATGTTGTTTGTTATTTTTGTTATACTCCCTGCTTGGTTTTGTGCTGTTTTTTTATTGTCAGTGTTGGGTTCACTTTTTCTTCAGTGATTTGCTATACATCCAGTTTTAATGTTTATCGTGGTTATTTTAAAGTTATTCAAAAAACTCTTTAATCCATATTTCTATACTAGTCAAAGTCAACAGTTAAACAGATTTCTTTTTTTCCCCTCCTTAATGTAAAATAAAGAATTTTGTATGCTTCATCTCTCCATTGCCTTATGTGTAGTTAGTTACTTGGATAATATCTGTGTTTTTGGACCCTACTTATTTATATTATTTAGATCTGTCTCTATTTTTAACAGCTTTCAGTGGTCTTCACAGACATATATATATATAATGGCTTTTCCATTTTTAAGTTTCTAATTTTGATTCGTGGGAGCTTAACTGGATCATTTCTTTAAGAAGTTCTCTGAAGGAGGATACTTCTTGAATAAATCATATTTTCCTGAGCCTTTATATATTTAGTAATATATTTGTGGGCCTTTAGACATTTTTTAAATTGAGAATAAGATTTTTGACTCAGGATTTCTCTCTTAAAACTCTGAAACTTGGTTTCATTGTTTTCTGCCATTTAACATTGCAAAGAAATTTAAAATTGCATTTTTTCTTCAGGTTATTTAGTCTTCCTTCTTGTATGGTGTTAGAAATTTTGCTTTATCCATGTAATTAAGATTTTCCTAAGATTTTTCAAGATATAAAACTTTCTTCATCGATTATCGCCTGACATTTAGTGATCTAAAAGTTGACTTTTCATTCAAGAAAGTTTTCTTCAGCTTCATCTTTGCTTATTGATTCTTCCCATTTTTGTTTTATCCTTAGGAACAATTGTATTTCTTAGCTTACAGCTCCTTTCTGTCTCCTAGAATATCATATGTCTAATAGTTTTCTTCTCTAATTTTACTCTGCTCTGAGACATCTTTTTAAAGTTTGTATTCTATATCACTGTTATTTTTACCCTTGTTTCCTCCAATGTGATTTTAATTTTTAATTGTTTTTCATCTTTTCACCTTGGTCTGTCCTTTAACTCTCTACTTCAACAATAAGAAACCTTTGTATACTGTACCAATGCCAAATAGTTTTATAAATTTTGCTGTGATTTCTATTTTTAGATGACATTCCTCTCTTTGAATCATCAGAATGCTGTTCCCCAGGAATGTTGGCCAAAAGACAATCTATGTAAATTGTCCACAGCCGTACATTTTTCTCAACTTTTTGATCTACAGCTCAACAGGTTTTACGTATCTTTCTTAGCTCAGTTTCCAGGGTCTTTAATGGGATTTTCTTCTCCTTCATTGCTGGGTTATGTGCTATTCTGAACAGGTGAGCATGCAGAAAAATGATAGCCTCAGATTCAGATACTCACTTTTAACAGAGGTCCTTACCATCTGTTCCACAGACAGCGTTTTACATGGTTTACTTTTTTTTTTTCTTTCCAGCTTTCCTTCCTTCCTTCCTTTCAGGATGTATTTTACTGCTACGAACTCTTCTCTATTTCTTGCTAAATTGTTTTCTGGGAAATTTAATCTGACTAGAACAAGAAACAGGGTAATAATGGAGTGAGAGGGACAACAGGAAATATCACTGGCTGCTATCTCAAAAAAGAGTGACATTCAGTAGGGAAGCAGCTGCATAGTTTTCTAGTAATATGTTTCTGAGTCAGAAGAAAATAGAGAGGAGATAAGAATCTTATCTACTTGCATATGGCTTGTTCTCTCTCACAGTGTAACTGATGGGTATTTCCATTTTTGTCCCATTGGCTTGCAGTACCTCAGTTTATTCATTCATTTTTTTTTTTCAATCAGTATTTTTCAGTTCTCTTGTTACGTGTCAGGCACTTTGCTAGGAACTAGTTATATATAAAGTTGAACAAAACTGTTTCTTCTTTAGTTGCTTTCAGACACAGTTTCTGGACTTTGTCATTAATACATTTTGGTGATGGTGTGATGTTTTGGTTCCCTCTTCCTTTTTTTCTTAAATATTTTCTGGCAAGTTGAGAAAGGCTGTATTAATAACTGTAGTCCAGATATCAGTTTAAATTCTTTCTCCATATGCAGTTGTTCTGGATCCAGGACATAATTTGAATACAGTGTTCATTATCCCGACCTTAAAATATTACTTCTCTAATACCTCTCATCACAATTTACTACTGTTCTCACCTTTCTTCTTAAATTTTCTTAACTTTCTTAGATGAATAAAATGATCACATCAACAAAATAACCATGTTTTATATGATGACCTCAGCAAATGTTTTGGTGTGATAGCACTTTAGCATACTGTAAGTTTTCATTCTGAAAAACATTCATATCTTTTTGAAAGGCTAACAATAAATTAGGTGACAACAGATGAATAATTCAGTTGGTTTTTAAATTTATTATCTGGCATTTATTATTGAAAATAAAATTGGAGGGACTTGATTCTTCTTACTACTTTTACATAAGCAAAAACAGGTAATTTTTGTATGATTCTTATATTTAGAGAAAATGTATTATAGAACCTTTTATACTTAATGCTTCCAGTAAATATTAATGAGCTTTTAACACCCCCATCACAGAATTTAGCATGTAAATAGACAGGAAGCACAGAGTATACGTAGACCTATAAGTGTGAAATGTAACGTATAAAGCAATTGTTTAATTTTAAGTAAAGCTATAAGAGCAAGATAGAATATTGACATAATTTGGATAGTTAACATATTCATTATATAATTTGTAACAGTTATTGTTGAGGAAAAGGAATTTTGAGCAAAACTGGATCTGGCAGTGATAAGTCACATCTCATTTTAATTTCCTAGGCTGCCCAGTATTAAAAAAGAAATGTTCTTTGTACAGTTGGGGCAGAATTACATTTATAAGATTGTAGTCATCTTGAGGGTAAAAGCTGTTTGTGCTACAGGATGTTATAGTAAAAGAGGTTTGTTGCTTTCGATGAAGATAGAACAAATCCTTAGAAATACAGTATCTTCCTTAGCCAATAGTAAGTTTAATAGTAATATTTGTTTTAAAGGTAATGGTCAGAATTTGGAAGTATTTTCATGTTAGCTATACCAGTCTCACCCAGTTTTTTCACACCTGGGATTAATTGTGTTAAATTTATTACTGTATAGGGGGAGGGGAACAGTGTAGAGTATGTTGTTCACAGATCTTTCCACCTAGGGATTAGAAGTCTTCTGCCCTCCTCCCTCACTTTACCTACTATCTGCAAAGAGATCCCAAAGCCCTAAACTACATGCTGTCTTTAGCAGAAAATCAGGCTCAGAGAATTTGCTGTTTGTATTGATCCTGTAGTTAATCATACTAGTCTAATAGCATTTTATATTCACATTGTGGTTAATTGGTGCATTATAGTTTTTTTGTAGTGGAGGTAGATTAGTGTTGCTGAAAGATTTAATCTTTCTGTCCATTGGACACTTGCTGAGTACTAAGTTTGATGTGTTTTCTACAGGTTTGATATTTCAAATTTGTTTTGATTATTTGTGTTGTCCCTGAATAAAAGGATACTTAACATGCTTTCCCAAAACTTTTTTAAAGCAATCAAGTTTATATAACATGTAACTTTAATTTTAAACTCATAAACTCTCTGTTTATAATAATTGGTATGCTTGTTTTAGGGGCCACCTACAGATGCTCCTGCAGTAGACACAGCAGAACAAGTCTATATCTCTTCCCTGGCACTGCTAAAAGTAAGTATTGAATGGAGTTAACTTGCTTTAGAAAGCTCTGTTGTTTTCACTGTATCTTTTACTTTGGAATATTTGTCACCTTAACTCTCTCAGACGAAAGCTCTTGTTTTAGGTACGTCTGTAAAGTAGAGTGTTTTATTTCCACTGAAACAAAATTAGGTTTCTAATTTAAAAAAAGAAAAAAAGGTCTAAGATTTCAAAGCTTTGTTGTCCACATATCTTCCTCTTACAGATGTTAAAACATGGTCGTGCTGGAGTTCCAATGGAAGTTATGGGTCTGATGCTTGGAGAATTTGTTGATGATTACACCGTCAGAGTGATTGATGTGTTTGCTATGCCACAGTCAGGAACAGTGAGTACTTTTATAGTTGCCTGCTGCAAGTAAATGTGTTTCTTTTCCTATGTAAAATAAATTTTATCATATTTTCTTTTCCTCATAGGAATAATTGATTGTAAGATTAATGATAGAAATTTCTAGATTGTATTGAATTAAATTTTTCATGTTTTAAATGCATCATGAATTCCCTGTAAGTCCACAAACTGAATGATATAACATAAAATCTGTTTACTCTTACCTTCAGCTTAAACTAGCACAGCATACTGGATTTATAAGTTAGTTACCCTAAAATAGTAGGATATTAATTTGATTCGTTTGAACGCATGGTTCAAAAGATTTCAGAGACTCTCTTAATTAGATTTTAATTCACATATATATCTAGTCCTCATGTTTTGCTCCTTTTGTTTTGAAATATGGCCTTTTTAAAAATGTTCTACATATGGTAATAAATGACTCTTTAAATTTCTCCTATTCAGAATGCTAAGTTAAAAACTCCTGCTGTGTCCCCTGCAGGAGTTTTTTTGCCCAGGGTTTTTTTTGCCCAGGTATGATCATTTGTTTATAGAAGAAACATACTCCATATAGACTTTGAAAGTCATCTATTCTACCTGTTTAGAATCATTGTTCTTTCTGGAATATTTTGGTTTTTTTGTTTTGCTATTTTGTTCAATGCATTGAACTTGTGTAGATAGATGTGCATTTAGATTTTTAAAAAATGGCCATAAAACAGTAACCAATCTACCTACTTTCCAAAAAACAACATACATGTCCTTCTCATCTCTTTGCCTAGAAAAATATGATATATATATAGAGATATTTTTATTATAGATATTTGTTGTCTAATATTCAACCTTTCTGTTATTGAGCCTTATTAAAAAAAAAACGGGATTAAAGAAATTGTTTTTATAAAGCTGTTTGCTCTATTTGAGACTCTTTAAGTATACTTTAATAAAGTAGATGTTAGAGAAAAACAAATTTTATTTTTAAACAGTGCAATATATATGTATCATTATAACAAGCACTTTAAATGCTACAGAATGCGGTGTATTTGGAAATAATGCAAAATATAGAAAAATATGCAAATTTTTCTCTAATTAAACCAGTTTGTTGAGGTAAACTAGTTTGGATCTGCTGATTTCATCCACCTGAATGGATGTTCATTGTATTTATTTTGTACAGTGGACACAGAGAAATGCACTGCATATTAACTATTTAGATTTGAATCTTAGACTATATTTGTATCTACTTTTTCGTGTCAGAATATGTAAAACACATAGTAGAATTACTGTTACATGTGGTCCTTATGTGCTTATCCATTATAATAAAGCATTCTTAAGCTTTGCTATCATTCTGAATAAATGTTTGAATATATAAAATAGAACATTTTGATCCCCTTGTTCACTATGTGGTGGAATTAAAAAGTTTTCTTCTGGCCAGAGTTAGGAAACTTTTTCTGTAAAGACATATGTCTCTATCTCATATTCTTGGTGTTGTTTTTTTTTTTTTTAACAACTCTTCAAAAATGTAAAAAAAAAGAAAAAAAAAATTCTTAGCCTGTCGGCAGCAGATTGCATACCCCTGTTCTTGAGTATACACTCTCAATTAGAATTCAAAATACTGTTTGTTTTGGTGAGAAGAAAGTGCTTATGTTAACTGGTTTGTTTAAGTAGATTAGACTTAAATTCCTGATGTTAGAAAGCCTTGTGGAAGCTATAATAGCAGTGATGTATCACTAAAGAGATGATAGGAATGCCTTTAATAGTTCCGTGTTCTAAAATCTTTTGGTTGAACTGGCAAAATATTGCAGTATTTAAAAGACTTGGTTATAGATTGTCTGTGGTGGGGAACTTTTTTTGAATGCTTTTATATTTGAGATAATATTCAAAAGTATATATTTTCTTCCAGCCCCCTTATCTACTAAGTAGTCCTAACAGAAGCACTAAACTTCCTTTTCTTCCAACCCACACACCCCAAAAACAACTATATGAAACTAATAAATTATTTTCCTTCTTCAAAGTGTTTACTGAAAAAAAAAAAAAGAAAACGACTTGAAACTGTTGTCTGTTATAATAGTTGAATAGTTGT
This sequence comes from Pteropus medius, assembly GCF_902729225.1. Classification (NCBI taxonomy): domain Eukaryota; kingdom Metazoa; phylum Chordata; class Mammalia; order Chiroptera; family Pteropodidae; genus Pteropus; species Pteropus medius. The sequence continues at coordinate 24,283,849 of NW_024354875.1, forward strand.
AGAACTTTAGGTGAGATGCTTATCAGTTATCAGAAGATGGCATTAGGAACTATACTTGCTTAGACAGGTCTAACCAAAAAATAGTTAAGTTATTTACTATTTCTGGTATATGTGTGTACATACACACAAGCACACGTACACACACACATACCCCATCCCCTCATGGCCATGAACTCTTAAAGGATCCTGAAAATTGTCTTAACTCATTAGCTAATAGCAGTTTAGTACTTGGCAATTTTAGAAGCTTTATTGATGTACGGTTTATCATTGAATGACAAGAGTGGGTAGCAAATATGATTATCAAAACCTATAAAATTATTTTGGTATCTCAAAATAATATACATAGGGTTTTTTGGTAGCTTTTTGTTCATTTACATTATAATATAAAGTTTTTTTGTCGTAGTTATAAAAGCCAATCATTTTTCTTTCTTTCTAAACCAGGGTGTCAGTGTAGAGGCAGTTGATCCAGTGTTCCAAGCCAAAATGTTGGATATGTTGAAGCAGACAGGAAGGCAAGTATTTTAAATGGTCATAATATGGGATAATAGAAAATATTTTCAGAAATGTATCTCAAAATTTTGGATGTTTATGAATATTCCAGCCATGTAGTTAATGTAAAAGTATCACTGTCAGTGCTACGTACCACCTATCTAGTCTCTCTTCCATCTAGATTCAGAGAATTGGCCAGTCAGAAAACTGCTTCGTGCTAAAATCTCAAGCCAGTACATAGTAAGCTCGGGCTATAGCTTCCTTTTGTTTAGCATACAGAGTTACTCTCTAGTCACTTATAATTGAAAGAGCTTGTATGTTCCATGTATTTGAGAGTTGCAACTGAATAAGATTCTGAATATTTAATTATATTTGTAGGCATATGACTTTTAAAGACAGGGCAAATAAAATCCAAGTATTCTTCAGGTTTTCTCCCGCAGTTTAAATTTCTCAGTAGTTGTCATTCTCTTGCTCAAATTCTTCTGCTGTGGAAAAAACTTCAAAATTAATGTTAGCAAAAGGCTCAGCAGCTGAGCAGAACAGTGCAAATTGGTTTTTGACTGAGTTCCTAGTTCTACTGCTGGTTTAATTGATATTTAATCCTTTCACAACAGTGGATCCTGGTGTCCATTGTTAAAAATGTACTCTGCCTGGAAAATCCAACTCCCAGAGCTAAGGAGTTAAAGAGAAGATATTTACTTGAATGCTGAAAGGGTAAAAACTGGCTCTGAGAAAGTGTGGTAACAAGGTGAAAAACTGAAAGCCTTATCTACCACTGCTAATGTGCATCTCTTAATGATAGCACTCCTTTGTCACACTTATTCATTTCCATGTTTTCTGGATAATATGGTGTATGATTTCAGTGTTTCTAATGGTGCTTTTTCACACCTGTGTGTTTTTCATCTCTTCTTAATTTATACCCTGTTAGTGTGTTGTTTCTTTTCATATCATAAATATATTACTTGTTCTGTTCTGAACAGCTGAATGCCCTCTTTGTTTCAGGCCTGAGATGGTTGTTGGTTGGTATCACAGTCACCCTGGCTTTGGTTGTTGGCTTTCTGGTGTGGATATCAACACTCAGCAGAGCTTTGAAGCCTTGTCGGAGAGAGCTGTGGCAGTGGTTGTGGATCCCATTCAGAGTGTAAAAGGAAAGGTAGAGTAGATTCTATCTTTATTAGTATCCGCTGCCACATTCTGTTTATAGATACATTAAATAAAAACCTATTTTGTTTAAAGCAGAATTCTTAATTACACAAAAACTCCTGTTTACTTTAAAAAACTGTATAAGTTGATAAATGTCTTGGTATTATTTAGAGATTAATCAGCTATTATCTAATCACAAAGGTTTACCTTTAATTTTTAATTTCATAAATTTAGGAATGTTAAACCATACTAGAAGCCTGCTATACACATTTCATTAGTATTTTAATGAACATTACCTTCCTTTATTTTACAGTGGTAAATTTGGGATCGGCATATTTTGAAAATCTAGTTAAAGAGCTATTTTGCAGACATTGTGCAGGACATTCTCTGGAGTTGTATGTTCCAAATATTTTAGGCAATGAAAACTTGCCCCAAAGACTTGGTATCAATCATTCCCATTTTTAGAGTGAGGACACAGATGAATGATTAAATATGCTAAATGATTCTGAAAAGAGATTAACTTGCAAAGCACATTGGGTTATAGTTCTTTGTTGAAATCTTTTGTTCTTGTTCTTGTTCTTGTTCTTTTTCCTTCCTTCCTTCCTTCCTTCCTTCCTTCCTTCCTTCCTTCCTTCCTTCCTTCCTTCCTTCCTTCCATTTTTTCCTTTTCTTTCTTTCTTTCTTTTTTTTTTTATTTCTTTCTTTCTAGCCCCATATGCCATTTTCCTATTTCCTGCCTCATGACAGCAGGGAGCAGCTCTATTATCACCTTCACAGAGCTGTCTGCAAATGTGAGAGGCAATTCGATTTTGCTCAACCACAGGGAGAGTGGATTAGAAAAACTACAGAACATACAGAAATTGGCTAGGTGGTTACTGCTTTAAAATACTGCTGAGGTGTCTTGTTTGAGCATGTACTTCCATTGTAGTGTAGAATAATTGTTAAAATAAAATAACAATATATTTATGGAACCCTTTTTATGCAGCTTTTACAAATACTTTTTGGATCACTTAAAAGTAAATATTAGCTTGCTGTCATCTATCAGACCTGGAGTTTAATAGTATTACAGATTACATTTACATCTGCTCACCAGCTCAAACAAACTAAATATGGCTGTTAAAACATGGAGTTTTTACTTGCCATGAATTTAAAGTTGAGCACTTTCTGACATATTATGGTGAATAAAAATCGAAGTCTTCTCTAAATCACGATCCTATTAGGTGTGATTTAGGTTTTCAGAGACAGAAACTAGCCACAAAAACAATAATAGCTGATATACTAAGCAGTTAAAAATGGATAACTTCTGATGCTGGCTGCATACCTATATGTCAGTTTATTTCCTTTTTAATAAGTGTATTGTTACTTAACTGATATAGATAAAAGGAGTTGAAAAGCCTTGACTTTTGTTATTAATTTTATGAATTAAAGTTATAGTATAATACTTCCTAAGTTTAATTCTGTAATAATTAAGGTAACTTTTTTAGTAACTTATTTAGTAATGATTATTATTTTAGAAATGTAGCAGAATTATTCAATTAAGTCTTCCTACAACAATATTTACAAATAATAATTGAGGCTTAATTTTAAGTATAAGTGTGACTGACCTTTTATGATACTTGGCTCATGTGATGGTGGACACTTTGAAAAGGAAAATATGAACTTAAATACAATAAACGAAAGCATTCTCAAAATAGAATGTAAATAAATGAGTATATATTTTATTTTTGGTTATCTTGTTTATAATATTTTAAATGGCAGTTTTAGTTTCTAAACTTAGTTTAAGTATTATATAACATTGGAATTTGCTTTGTTAAATTTCTAATTAATCATAATTCATATTAAAAGATGCATTGCATTTAAAAATACTCATTATCACATGACTGCTGTCATGTGGTAAATGTAGTGTTTAAAAATATGTAAAATTATGAAATCATTACTGTCTAGTTTTGTCATAAAAATATTTTTGAAAAAATTTAATATGAATTTGCATCATTGATGAATCACATCTATTGTTGTACCTAACATATAGATTAATACAATTACATCACTTAAAATGAGGATCCAATTCTTTGTTAATTATGTAACTTCATCTGTAAGATGTCTGATTTTGGTTATAATTTATGATTCTCTCAATGTTAAGATCTGTTAAAACTATAAAGCAAATTAAATGCTAGTAAATCCATGGCCAGTGTTCTAGTTAAATCATTAAACTTAAGAATATACACTTGTTAAAATTAAGGACTAACATAGGACTCCCCCTTCCTCCTCTTTAACACTGGATTTCTGAAAGCTGTCAAAATATTTAGTAAGGCAATGATTAGATCAAGAGTTAAAAATGGCAGTCTATAAGAAAATGATTTAAGTTGGGTCTCTGTACCTTTCTCCTGTATATTTTATATTTTCATTTTTATAAATCCCAGTATTTCTCTGTTTTTGAATAAGATGAGCATGGATTCTTTATAATTTTAATTCATGTCTGATTTCTTTTTATGTGACTTGACTGTACCTTTGGATTTATTGCTGTGTGCCAGGTATTGTGTTGATGCCCAATTTCAACTTGTCTCATTCGTTCTTTTCAGTAATTCTGGAGATAGGTACTATTATTATTCTATTTTATCAATGAAAGGGTAACAATATTAGGCTCAAAGAGATTACTTTGCTTGAAATCATACCATTATTAAGCAGCATAACAAGGGTACAAATCTAAGTTTACAGAATTTCAGAGCCCAAGCTGGTTTACTGGCCCTTGAATATCAGACAACTATGGATGATACCATTACAGTAACTCAGGAATGGAAAATGACTACTACAGGTCATCGCAGGACCTTTTTTTTAGCTTACAGGGATAGGTGTAACTCCCTTCAGCATAAATCAGAGGAAGGAGCTACACATTTTCTTTTAAGTTTTCAATAGTTCTATTTCAATAGTTCTACTATTTATAATAGGTATTATATAGTAATTTTTCTCAGGTAGTACTTGTTCTATTAAGTTTAAAAAACAATTTAGACAGACTTATATCTTTCAGCTTTTGTGACATCCCTAGGACCAAACATTGAGACTGATATAAATAATAAAATATATGATAAAAAAATCCATATCACTCCTTATATTTTATAATCCTGTAAATGTTTAAAAATGCTATAGTGAAACCAATGATAATAACATTCATAATTTAAATGGAGAGTAACTCATAAAAATTATCAGTAAGCTCTGCTCTAAACCTATCAGTGAAGTGGTTTTTAAGATTCTGTTTTAGTTGATTTGTAAAATATACCTATTTAAATATTTTAAACTTCAGTTCTCAAGTGACACAGTGGCATCCTTTTGCTTAATGTTTTGTTAGTTTGTATGTTCAGCGCAGAACTTGGACTTGATCCAGCAGCAGATTTAAGGGGTAAATTCACCTTGTAATAGGACTGTACTTCTTCCTTAGGGCAAAAAGAATGATCACTTGGTGTAGTCATAAGACTAGCATACAGCTATTACTACTTTTAAAGATTCATTTCATTGTCAGGACTCCTGTTAGTATAATGTTCAAATGTTACCTGCTAACTCCAAACAATTTCTGTCTCTTCTCTATTTTGAAAACATAAAAACAAACAAACAAAAAAACTAATAACCCTTTAGGCCAAATAAGTATTAACATTGTCTGGGTTATTGTGAAAACATGTTTTAATCTAATCAGAAATACTCAATGGACTTTTAAAAATGTCTTTATCATCAGTAGGTATTTCTAAAGTACACCTGATGTGACTGTATGCTAACAATTTTGAGATACTAAAGAAAAAATGGCCTTTGTCTCTTTGGAAAGATAAGTCATATACATTTAGTATTACTAGTGAGACATAACATTCTGCTCATCATATGCTGCTAATCCTACATTTCATACTGATAGAATACTAATTATATTGATAAGTTTTTTTTTTCCATATCTAAGTATGAAATTGGTTCCTGGGGTCAAATTATTCAATAAATACCTATTCAGAACCTTGTGTGTGCCATTATGCAGTAAAGTAGTAGTTGTATAGCAAACATAGTAAATGCGAATTAAATTAGAAGAAGAGAAAAAATGGTGTAGATGAAGCTTGGACTGAGCTTTGATGGGTGGACAAGACATCACTCAAGATCTTGTACCTGTAGGGAAGAATGTAGAAACAATATCATTTCAGCTGGTACTTAGCTCTTTGTTCATTTTTTCACACATTTATTAGAATGTAAAATTAAGTAGTTCTTGTTGGCTTTTTTTAAATCACCGTTTTACAAAAAAGATAGGACTTTGAAGAATAAATATAAATAAAGGAGAAATGAATTAGAGAATGAATGTTACAAGACCTTAGCATTTATTTTCAAATATCTAGAAGATTGTTGTTTTTTTTTTTCCCAGGGTAAAGGAGCAAATATTTTATTCAAGAAATTTTATATTAGAAAGTTTTTAAATAGTAGGGGCTTTAAACTAGTGAAATAATAGTTTCGTTTTAGCTTTTTCTTACTATATTTTCTGAAAATCATAAAGGCAGGGCATAGAGTAATGAAGGGCACAGGCTTTGAGATCAGGCCTGCGTTAGAATCCCATTTTTATCTTTTCTCTACAGCATGACCTTGAGCAAATTTACCTAATCATCCTGAGCTCCAGATTTCTCATCTATAAAACAGGAATTTTAGAAACTATCTCATAATATTATGAACGTTATGATGTGATATATGTAATGATTAGAGTGCACATGCTATAATAGGTGTGCAATAAATGGTACTTTATTATTCTGACGATTAAAATAATTGATACTTAAAAGAAATAACTAGTGTGTTTTTCAGAATATCTCTGAAAATTTTGTTGAGAACAAGTCTATAAATTAATAACTTGCTTACTTTAGGAAGATGAAGGTAATGGCTACAAAAGATATGAAAACTTTCCCTTCTTGTATTTTCTAAATCCTGATTAATTTAGGAATGCTCTTCTGACTCAGCTAATTTTATTGAGCATTTACTGTTTTCCAGCATATTTCTCTGGGACATGCTGATGAAGAGGAAAATGAACATATAACATTAAAATTTTGGCCTTTGACATGATTAATGTATTGTACTTAAAGCCATTTTGTGTTTTATTCATCTATTTGTGTGTTGTCTCCCCCACAAGATTGGGGCCTCTTTTGGGGGAGAAACATTTACATATCTTAGAATTTATATAGTGTCTGGCAAGAGTAGTTTTCTTCATAATTGTTTGTTTATAAACAAATAAAATCAAGGAATGAATACATCAGCAGTCAGCTGTTATCAGTTATGGCTTTCAGCATATTAAAAAACAGCAGTTAATTTTGTGAGATTTTGTAAGTAATTTTTATCTTAGTAGTCTTAAAGTCATTTATTAAACGCATGAAATTGATAAGATCAGTGAGCCAGTTTGTTCATAGACAGTAGCTTTGACAAATTTGATTTATGAGTAATCAGAGCTAGAGTTTAACATGTCATTTGTATTTTGAATGTAGTAAAATATGTTTATAATAGCTGTTGTTTATAAGATTTTCTTTGGATCATTATTCCATAAGGATCAATTAGGGCCGAGTAGTCCTAATCTCAAAGTGCGCGCATGCACGCACGCACACACACACACACACCCCACCCCCACCTTATCTTCATCTAATTTTCCAGATTGAAAGAGAAAAATAGAAAATAGGACACATAAAAATTCTATTTCTACTTTTAATATAGCTCTGTGAACATACTTGGAATGTTTAGTTACTATATTATCTTTTGTTTGCGTCATGTTTTCCACTCTTATTATCAATTTGGACTTTTATAACACTATTAGATTTAATCCATGAGGATATCTAAGAAAATATTATACATGCTAATGTGCCTATACTATCTCTGACAAACTTAATAGTTTATAGCATTTAGCTTATATAATCAAGTTGTCAGCTAGCAATGTTAAAGCAAATTTATGTTTACAATTCTAAGAAGCATAAATCTTATAAAACTAACAGTTCTTAGTGTGATTCTTTTAGAGCTTCTATATTAATATAATCTCTGAGCTAATTTATTATTGTTTAGTACTTGCTATGCATTTTGAGTGATATAAATGTGCTTCAAATCAGTTTGAATTAGGTGTTTCAGTAAAGATACAGGAAAACCTTTAAAACAATGTCCCATTATCTATATGGATATTATTTATTGACTCTCTTGCTTCTTGATTGCTCTTCTTTCCCCAGTCTAATGATGCCTGGTCATTCATTCAACAGATACTTATTGACTACTACTGTATGTATGCCAGGTATACACTGGAGACATTAGAGAAGAGTAAGATCTACTCCCTGTCCTTAATGCCAGTGTTGTACCAGCTAATGGAAACAATGTATAAGAGGACTTTTCATAGCCCATATATATTAAGATCATGTTCAAATAATTTGACAATAGCCCTTGTTAATTGTGAGGATGTTTCTGGACCTGGGACTTAGTTTTAGCAGGTTTAATATGTTGTTATCATTGTAATATCCTGAAGAGGGTAGAATTCATTATGTTGGTAAATTTTCTTCTAAGTCATAGGTGATTCCTCAGTGGTTATTCTTAGACTACTAGTAAGCTGATAAATAGATGTCCACTGCCACTTTTTACACTTCAAATAGCTGTATTATATGCAGTTTTTATTCCACATTAAACACAAGTAAATGCTTTGTGATGTTTGAGTTTTTCAGTTCAGCATTCAGTGGAAGAGTTTTTCATGAATGCAAAACTGTGCGGTGATAAGGAAATGGGAAATGTATATTTTGTAAAGCAAGAGATTAGATTTTTTTTATACATAAAGAATGGTTTTTTTTTTTTGGAAGGAAAAATAGCACATGAACGGCAAAACATTATATAAAATAGTATCCAAAAACGCTTTCTTGGAGCTTTTCATGTCAATAGATATTTATTCTGCGCCATATTGTATGTGTCAGGTACTCTGCTGGGGAGTAGATATTTAATAGTGAATAAACCTAATAAGACATAAACCTTGCTGTCAAGTAACTGAACCTAATAGTAGATTTTTCTTGCTTTTGTGTTAGGATAACTGTTACATCAAATAGCTTGGGGATGAAAAGTACTGGTTTTGGCATGCTGTGTATGTGTAAATCATAGTGGTATCACTATGATTTATTTTAATTTATTTTCATTTAATTTATAATCATTTACTCTGAGCCTCAGTTTACTCATCTATAAATTGAGAGTATTAATACCTACCTCTTAGTTGTTGAGAGGATTAGAGAAAATAATCTTTATACAATCATTTAATTAATAAGTCCACTAAAAATACATAAAAGTGATACACAGAAAAGTAAATGACCTTTACTTATTTTTCCTACAAAAATGAACTTGCCTATTGAGAGATGGCAGTTTGGAGGATATATTTGCATTTTTCTTTGAAGGTGAGATTAAAGCACAAGAAGTGTATATAAATCCTTTATTTCCCTCATGCACCCACCCTACTGCCTTGCTTACTACTGCCTTGGTAAGCCTTTAGTCTCTAGAGCCTTTTATTTCTTTACTTTATGTGGAGCTGTTGATAAGCATACCAGTTCTGCTGCTTTGTTTGTCTACTAGAAAGGAATCAGAAATCAGTTGTTCATTTTATGTGGGCTGGCTGAGTAGCTACCAGATAGACTTAGTACTCTGCATTGATATCAGACCAGTGGCCCAGTAATGACAGTCTCTTATAGCTCATTAATAGCCCCTTAAGGAGTTCAGTTTTTAAATTCACTATTTGTCACATATAAGTGTCTTACAAGAGTATCAAGATTCTAGACATATCGCCATTTTTTTTAAAAAAGTAATAATATTCAGTATAACTCTGCTATTTAAATTATTTTAATTAGGAATTTTCCTAAGGAAATATATCTTTAAATTGTTTCTCCCTAATTTCCTTTTGATGTTTTCATATGCCAAGCATTTGAGGATGGCTAGTTTATCATTCTGATTTGATTTTTGAGGTAGCTTTTTTCTAACTTTAACACTATGTTACAGTAGCAGTACTCTGCTTTGTTTACTGTGTCAGTTTGGTTGCTCCAATAAGCAGATGCCAAAATGGAATTGGATGTGCAAGAGGTTTATTAGGGAGACCCTTCAGACATCAGTACATGTCTGATCCTGTGGAAGGAGAAAGGAAAGGCAGGATTGGGTAGAAAGAGCATCAGACTGCATGCAGCATGTTTGTAAGAAAGTTGCAGCCAGGCTAATGGAGAGTCCTTGAGATAGTTTCCTTTTAGAAGAATCCCTTATTTGGTAGAAATGGCTAGGTTCTAGTACCCTTGCTGTGCTCAGGCAATGGCTAGAGCAGCCCAAGGGAAGCGTGACCTGGGGTGAACCCCTAGAGGTTCAGAGGTGTAGCATCTGGAGGTTGTAAGTCAGCTATGTTCTCCATAGCAGGTTCTATTAAAAGGAGATTTTAAATGGACAATTCTGTGACTGCCACAGTTAACAACTCTAGGAACTATGGAGGCAAGTACACATGTATTATTTAATCATATCATCAACTCTGTGAGGTGTCATTCATGTACAAATGGAGACATAGAGAGGTTAAATAACTTACCCTAGATCATTTAGCTAGCAAGTGATAGAGCCAGAATTCTGATTTAGGGAGAATTCTGACACCAGAGTGTCTCAAGCATTTAAACACCTATACCATACTGACTACATGCATACACTAAAAAATTCTGCCAAACTTTAAGACTTAAGTATATGTTTTTAAAAAGTTTCATGAATCTATAAATGTCTAATTACCTTTTGCCATACTAGTTTCTAAAGATCAGTTTGTTTTCATTAAGGCATATATGTTCAAAACTTGTAGCTTTACTCTTTGAATTTTGATGTGCATCTTCACTTGTCAAAAAACAGTACATTATGCTGGTTATACCCCATCCCTTCCTTTTTTTTTCTCTCCCAATATATTGAAGTTGTACTACAGACCTCTAGCTACAGTAAGCAATTCTCTGAGGATGAAGAAAGAAAATGTACATACACATAGGAATTTCTTTTCCAGAGCTAAAATTGACATTTTATAAATAATTTCCATGTTGCAAACTTGAGACTAAGAAATCACAGCAATGCAGTGATATGCATTTGGCATGAGTCAGTTTTAGTTCTTAGTGCTTTTCATTGGAAATGGCATAAAAAGTAAGATTTCTTTGAATTTTTTATGCTGTGGGCTTACAAGAGACATAAGATGTTTTTCTCTTACACTTGTCTGGCAGTGCATGGCAGCAGAAGTAACGAAATGGTCACAAACTCAAGCAGTACTTCCCAGGTCACATGCACCTTTAATTTTTAAAGAATCTCGAAACAGTCTAAGCAGTTGATAACAGGTCATTTCTAGGTGATAAAGGGTATTTGATACGGGGTGTTGCTTTTCTTTCCACACCTAGTGTTTATGTAGTCATTTAGAGACTTACTTTATATGGTGGTGAGTTTATATGATTTCAGATATGGAACTTAACTGGTAACTGAATTTTAACTTTTTTTTTTTATGTTTGACATTGATTTTGAGGTCATAGATTTTTTTCAAGCTTTTAAAAAAATATTCTAGTTTATTATATATATAAGCATTTCCCATAGACATTGACTTCAGTATAAGTACAACTGGAAGTGCCAAAGGTAGCAGCTACTGTTTAAAAAAAAGAGAGAGAAGGAGAGATAAATTACGAATTGTAACTATTGCCAGAAGTGCTTATGCCTTTTTCTTTCAAACACCTTTGTATTAAACTAATTTTTAGAATTTTACTTAAAAAAAAAATAGCTTCCTTTAAATGTAAAAATTGGGAATTATAGATTGGTGCTTTAGAAATTTAGTTTAGTCTTTCAGTGACCTAGCAGTTGGTATGAAAACACGAATTTAAAAATAAATAGCATATTGGATAAACTGTACTATACTCGTGAAAGAAGCCAAAAAATATGGATTAAACTGAATTCAAAAATAATTGCAATTTGAACCCTAAGCCAGATTCTTTATTAAAATAAAGCAGTAGGTCCTTGACCCTCGGGTGTGCTTGGAATAAACATGGAACACAGTATTGTTCTTAAAACTATTTTGCTTTTATAATCTAAGACAGATGTACAAAAAAGATGCAGTTTTTATTTTGTATTGGCAGCTTCCAAATATTTAGTATCTATTTCCAAGAGTTGCAATTAGTAAAGCAACCATGGTACTGAAATCTGCACATCCCACAAGCTAATTATATTTGCAAGGTCAGAGTGAATACATATTTTCAGAAAAATAAAGGGTTATATAAATATGTGTCTTCTACTTGGCTGTTATATCACAGTTTGTTGATCTGGAATATAATGTGTACAATTCACAAATTTGTCTGATAACAGAAAGTGGTGTGTGATTGTGTTTATTTTACTAACCAGTATATTCACAGCAATCACTTCCAAATATCTCTCCAGTAAAGATGTGTTAATTACAAAACAGACAAGGTCTTCTATTATATTAAAGCTACTAACAAGAAGACAGCAGGAATCACACATGTAAATAGCATCATCAACCCCTATTTTAGTCCTCTGTTTTGATCTGTGAGTTGCGCATAGACCAAAGGTGCTATTAAAGACTGAGTGTATGAAATAGGCAGCATTATATGAACAAAATTTATTCAACAAGAAAACAGACCTTTAACATGAATTTAACAAGCCTGAGAAATTATAAACTATCATATGCTGCAGATTCATGCAGTGATAATAAACAAAAAAAGAAAGTAAGAGGTTTCCCTAAGCTAGCCAAACTGCTAATGGTTTTGTTATAAGCTGTCTACTGTTGCAGTGACCTCTGAAAAGTCTCAAGGCACTTGTACCAGAAAAAATTAAATGGTCAGGCTGGTGAGTAGAGATTCAGTGTGGTGTGTAGGACTTCAACATGGAAAGAAATTACAAAAGTCTAGCATCCTATTTATTTCTCATACTTTAGCTTGCAAGTTTTCGTTATTATATATTAAGGAGGTAGTTTTTATGTCAAGTTTTTTGGCTAAATTACTATTTGGATTTGTAAGACATAAACTGAACTGGTTTAATGTATATATACTTTAAAACAAACTGTTTAGAAATTTATATAGCTCCAAAAAATGGATTATTTCCCCTGACCTCCGCCTAATACCTTAATTAATCCTTGGGGATCCTTTGGTCAGTATATTGTATCTAAGATTTCCATTCTTAACCGTGGAGTGACCATCACTTTGCTGTCCTTCTGTTGCATCATGTTGTAAATGCGTAAACATGGAGAAACTCCTTCAGCTTGTACACACCTCCAAGTGCTCACTAGGGCTTTTCCTTGAATCTTACTGTGGCATAATTAACACCTTCTTTATCCATTGCTCATTAGTGCACTGGACATTAATGAGTCTATTTTGATAGGCTGCTGTAAAGGAGAACTCTGCTTATTCTCATGGCACAAAAAGCAATTACAAAATTGTACAGAAATTAAAATGTAGACTGTATTGCCATATTTATATTTTTATTGCGTACTAAATCTAATTTTGGTCTGCAGGTTGTTGAAAATGTTAGTTTCCTTAAGACAGTTGCTATAGTGATGGCAGCAAATTCCTTTAAACTTGGTGTAAAGTATTCATTTTCTATTGGCTATTATATCGCTCCTCAGGAATTGTCAGTCTAAGCATGTTATTTAACATAGGCCATCGGTAGTTGAACAGTATATTAAGTTCTTGAAGTTTTCTCTTAATTTTTTAATAGAGTTTAAAATTTTTATTTTAGATTTGTTTTTAAATGACCATGATATCTGCGTAGCTGGTATTTTCATTTCTTTTTTATGAAGTTTCACACCTGCGTATAATATTCCCCAGAAATATTACAGAGATTTTTGCATGTAAAGTAGCTGTCCGTTTTAGTTTGAAAGTGTTTATTATTAAAAAAAAAAGTATATAGGCATTTTGTTTGTTATATAATAGAATTTTTATAATTTTGTAGAAATCTTAAAATGGAATCAAAATATTCTAAAAATAATTGGACCAAAACGATGCTTTATTCTTAAATATTTACCACTAATAGTAAGGGTGGAAATTCTTAATTCTATATTTAAATTGTACATCTATCTATCAAGATGGTCACTTTTCTTTTGCCTACATTTTAATTTTATTTTATGTGTTTTTTTTAGTAGAAAATGTTAGAAAAATTTTCTTCCATATTTTTTTTAAACAACTTTTAAAAATGTTCATTGTAATATCTGATTAAAGCATGTCTGATATTAGTACCTATTTTTATTATTGCTTTATGGAAAAGCATGATTAGAAAATTTTTTAAAGTATAAGGACGAGATACAAACCTAGGCCATATTTATTTATATATAAATGTGAAAGTTAAGTCTGGATTGCAGTTATTGTATGAAAAGAAAAAAGTTTTCACAAACTATTAAATCATGCATGTTCTGAGGATACTTGGTTTTATTTTGAGGCAAGAGGAATCTGGGGAAATTCAAACTGTTAAAAATAAAAGCAGAATTCAAAGTTGATTTTTTTCCTTTCTTTTTGGTCTACCAGAGTGGACAGAGACCTTAGATTGAATCACTTGTCGTAATACTTTGATCTAAGTTTGTATTTGGTGCTCTTCATGACAGCCTTTTAGAAAGGGTTCTTTCTTTTCTTTCTTTCTTTCTTTCTTTCTTTCTTTTCTTCTTTTCTTTCTTTCTTTTCTTTCTTTCTTCTTTCTTTTCTTTCTTTTTCTTTCTTTTCTTTCTTTCTCTCTCTCTCTCTCTCTCTCTCTCTCTTCTTCTCTCTTCTTTCTCTCTCTCTCTCTCTCTCTCTCTCTCTTTCTCCCTCTCTCCTTCCCTCCCTCCCTTCCTTGCTTCCTTTCAACTTTATTTGGCATACAGCATGTAGTAATACTTATTACAGGTTTTTCAGACTTGATTAAATTTCAGTTGGCTTAATGAAAATAAATTTAATTTTAATCTCTTGGTATCCTCAATAAGTATACAAATGAGAACCAGTATACTTAGCAATAGCTTTTAAAATGTTGATAAATCTCAGGTGTTTAACACTATTAAAGGCAAATTTAGAAATACTATATTATGCTGCTTTAAGATTTTTTTATGTGACAAATGTGTTGAGTTTATTCTCCAGGTAATTGATTTTAATTCCCTGAAAGAGGCATCTGTCTTAAAGTCCCAGTGCTTTACTTAAAACTTCACAACATTTAAAAGCTTTAACGAGTTTTTTAAAATCCATGATAATAAACAGAAAAAAGCAATACGGTAGTATGTAATTCTTCTTAAATTTCTTAATATGTAAGAACTAACAGAGGATATTCTGTCATGTAAGAATTTGAAGTCTTTCTATACAGAAACATTGAATATACTTAGCATAAAGAGGATACCTATTGTTATTTCTTTACTATGAATTTAGGGCCATATAATTCTATACCATGTTCCTGCCTTAAAGCACAGATGACCTTGATTTTCTTGTATTGTGCTTCCTATTCTTGACAGTGGCTTGGATATTTAAGGCCATCAGACAAGGTATAAAGTCTTTTAGAGTCACAAGAAGTAAAAGGTATCTGACTAGAAGAGAATACGTGGAGCAAGTGCCTTGCTGGTTGTAATTTTGTTGTCATTTCAAGTATTGTGGTGGTGTAATTGATGTGACAGGACTGGGCTTTAGATGTGGTCCCTTAGCTTGTGCTCACTTTCAGTTTTAGTTTCTCTTTGTCATTCATTTTGATTAGGTAAAATTTAGGTGACAAACATATGCACACCAATTGAAGGCTGTTTGGTGTGAGTTTAGTAATGACGTATTTCAATAATAAAGATGCAGAGTTAATATTTTTCTTTACTGCTTCATGAAAATTGCAATAATTGGTGTCACCTTACATTACAAGATTGAGGGTGGTGTGCCAATGGCACAGTCAGCAGGAGGTTCTTTTTTATTAATATTATAATTAAATGATTTTCTGGAAATAGGCCAGAAACAGATGCAAATTGATCATGCTTTGTCCACTGTTGCATGGCATCATCACTTGCTTTTTAAAAAAGAATTGACCTGACACCTTGTTTTTACAGGTTGTTATTGATGCCTTCAGATTGATCAATGCTAATATGATGGTCCTAGGACATGAACCAAGACAAACAACTTCTAATCTGGGTCACTTAAACAAGCCATCTATCCAGGTAATGCCTGTATTTGATAATGTGTTTAAAACTGTTTTACCTTTTAAAAGTTGTTATAAATGGCCATTCTAAGATATAATACTTAGTATTTTCATTTGTTTACAATTAATTTTTCTTGTGCTTTAAAAGAAGATTATGGAAATGTGATGTAAATGTTAGATTTGCTCAGATATGAGTCAGTTTTCAGTGGAAACTTTAAACTTTCCTAACAGTTCGAGGACACCCTTTTTGAAAGCATACTAGAACCTTTATCTTGAGATAATAACCTTATCGCTGTGCGTGGGTAACATTGTAGTAAAGGACCAATACCAGTTGCAGGTAGAATGCATTAGGTATCATTCTTGATTGATTAGTAGACATTTCTCATAGCAGCAAATCATGGGAACATTGGTGTAAACTTTAGGAGGTCCCAGAAACAATTCGTAAATGGTACTTAAAATTCTCTACTTTTTTTAGTTTAATCCCCACTTTTCAAATGAATCCTATAAAACACATCTATATATTATCTTTGATCAGAGTTCATATCTTGTTCAAGTGATGTCTACCACCACTGTTACATTTATTGAGACACTTAATATCCTCCTGAGTGATTGTTTTCTTTCTATCATTCACATACCTCATTGTTTTTACACAAACCGTTATGGTCTTTAAAAATTATTTTAAATGTGTTTTTAAATGCACCACAACCCATGTTTATAAAGTTAATTGCTTCTCTGAAGATTAATTAAAAGGACAGAAATACCATGTTTGGTTACATAGAACACATAGGACAAAGGCTTTATAGTAGCTATTGCTGCTCCCCTTCTGAATCAACCTTGCTCTGTCTTTGGGGAGTTGTGGCTTTGACAGTTAACCATGGTTAAGCCTTGGTTACACTTTGATAACTTTATACTTTTAGAGGTTTACTTTTGTTGCACTTACTCATCTGAAATCATCAGAATGAAATGTTTTGTTTCAAAGGATTTGAGGTGTGTTGCTTTTGAAAAAAAAAATTGTAAGTTAGGGAAAACTGCAAAGTATAATGAGTATGAAATAAGCTACCAGTGTTTTTGATTGGGTACAGACAAGCCCATGCTTGCATGTTCCAAGAGAATATATTATTGGACCTGTTTAGCTTGTGATAATGACCTTTCTTATAAACCCCCATAGCATCATACTACTTCATTATTTTTTTGCAAAAGGTTAAGTAGCATCTCACAATCCAAGATCATTGTGATTACTGCATGGTATGTTTCTGCCAGAAGTTTTTACTAATTGCAAGTCAGCAGCCACCTGTTGCACATTTCATTTTTTAAATATAAACACTGCTTTTTTAACCTTAAAAATTGAGTATAATCAATATTCAAAATCTAATTCTACAACAGTCCACTTTGTGTTTTTTGGTCCTACCTTATAGTGTATAATTTAAGATGGACCTTATAAAGCAGATTCCAAACCCAAGTTAAAAGGACCTGTGTAAATGTTATATAACAGCCACAGCATCATTGTTTTTCCTTATTTTAGTTTGTTTTGCCTTCCACTTAAAATTTGTAAATATATTTATTTCACAGTTTATATAGCGCCCATCTGAATGACATCTATCTGGGTGCTTTACAGTATTAAGACAATTTCAATACTAAAATACTAAAATGGGATCAAGCCAAAAAGTGACAGAACAAAGCTACACCTTAAAACAATTTTAGTTTTCTAAGACAAGCTACAAAGAAAGCAAGCCAGAAGAACCTGAAGTGAATGGTAATGTCCATAATAGAATTTTAATATATATTAGCAGAATTTTTAAGTCAGGGATCAGAAGCCATTCAGAAAGGTTGTGTCTTTTATTTCAAAGGAAAACTAGTTTGTTTTGAGATGAGTCTTGCTTGTAAACCAACTTTCAAGTAGTGGGGATAGAAATTTGTTAGCAACCATCAGCACTCATACTGGTAGTCACTATGCTTTTTCTAATGATGAGTTTTTCTTTTTACTATTATTCTTAAAGTAGTGATAAAGTATTACTATTTTAATAATTTGAGGAAAATTCCAAATACGTTAAGTAAGAAAGAGATTACAAAGTAAGGTAAACAAGTACTACTTTTTACAAATATATATTTTGTAAATCGTGCCTATATATTTATGCCAGGATGTTAAGATTGATTGCCTTTGGGTAGTAGGATTATGGAATTTTTTTCCTTGTTTTTCCTTCTCCAAATATTTTTAAACTTTCTACAGTGAAACATATATTGCTTTTAAAAAAATGATAATTTATAAGCACTAATAAATGTTGAAGTATCTACCAAAAGACAAAGCTCATAGACAAAATTTATATTAACTCATTTTAAATGAGAAAAGCCATTAATAATCTTGGTAGAGAGGAGAAAGTATAATACCTACCCTATAGATTTTTATATTGATATATGAGACTTTGTATTATTTTGGAACATTTGACTGTTATTGGCACTGTATGGAATTGAGAGTTAACAGGTCTTTATTTTAGTAACGAAACATTTTAAACTATTTTACTAAAAAATTCACTGACGTTTCAGATCCTTAAGAGTCATAGTCTGTGTGAAGATTGGTTGTCAACTGCATGGAAATTTAGTAAATATTGACGCATAGATGCGTTGTACTAGGGCTATGACTTCTAAGTATAGTCCTGGGTACAGTTGTATTGTCTAACATAATTAAGCTACTTGGAAAATATTGTTTTCAGCAGTTAATAAACAGATTAAGCAGTTATACTTTTTAAAGAAACCTTTGTGGTCATTTTTTAGGTGAGGAAACCGAGACCCAGAGAGTTTGTAATTTGCCCCGGTTATCCAGTGAGTTAATGTAGGAACTGATATTCATAACCAGGGTTCCTCACTCTTTTATACTATACTTGGAAAATAAACTAATTTGGCATAGATAATATATGTATGCAGTTCAAAATTCAAAAGACACAAAAAGGTATTTAGCAAAAACTCTTTTTTTCTACTTGTGCCTTCTGCAACCCAGTTCTCTAGAGAGAACAAAACACATTTTGCTTCAGATCTAAGTAAACATGCCTTTTTTAAGAGCATGAAACTTTTTTAACCTATCAAGAACCTGTAAATAGGTTATATAGTTTAAGCTGTGTTTTCTAATATGTTTGCTTTTCACAGCAGTGAGTGTATAGAGATATAACTTCTAACCTCAAAAGTATGGGAAATGTCAATGA
The DNA here is from genome assembly GCF_902729225.1 of Pteropus medius. NCBI lineage: Eukaryota > Metazoa > Chordata > Mammalia > Chiroptera > Pteropodidae > Pteropus > Pteropus medius. Next base: position 24,302,790 of record NW_024354875.1, read on the forward strand.
AGTATGATTGGGGTAGGTTTTAGTTGCTTTTACTTATCTGACATGGTCATTATGTAGGAAGCCATTAAAGTACAGGATCTTATTTTAGGAACTATTTGTCAACAGTCCCTCTACATGAATATGATTCAACACAATTCCATCCAACCTGGTAGCCGACTGCCTCTCATAAACTGTGCCTATATTTTTATTCCGAAGTTTCTACCACCTTTGCTCATATATCACTGCAGTTCTAAGTTTATTGCTTCCTTCTCACTATTATTTATGTGTCAGTAGTTTAGTCAAAATTCAACATTTATTTGGATCAGATACCTATTCTCCCACAGACATTTCTAAAACCTAAGTTTAATAATTCACATGAATAAGTAAATATAGAAATATAAATAATTCAAATGGTAATTGATTTTGAAGTTTATTTCACTGAGATGATTATTTGTGTACTTGTTTTGATTTTGTCTTACCAACAAAATTATAAAGCTTTACTCTAAAGATTAACTAAAGAAGCATAGAAGTAACCTGGAAGTTAATCAGTGGGATCTTAAAACTCCCCTCTGTCTAGTTCCTTCTTCAAACCATTCTTCATCTTAAACTGATACTAAGTACTAACCTAGGCAGAACTTTTCTTTGAAAGGGCGGCAGGCAAAGAAAACAAGTAAATCCAAAATATCTTGTCCAGAAACAGTGCTATAAAAGTTGGCTACCTTCCCAGGTCAGCCACCGAAAGCTTATTTAGCTCACCATATATACTATAAAATCAAGCTTTATAACACTGCTCCGGTGAGAAACTGTTGCCGATTTCAAATGGCCGATTAATGAATGAGCTTTTGGAACATACCCTGTTTTAATGAAGAATTGCCTAAATTTTCCTAAGTCCATCATATGTTTAAGTTTAAATTTAAAAGTTAAGTATTGATGTCTTAAGAAATTTCCTTTGCTTTATAACTTTCTCCATTATCTTCCTGACATACCATGGCATTTGCTAGTACATGATGTTTAATTTACAATTTGACCTTTTCCAAGGGTTAGTCTCCCCCTTGATAAAACTAATCTTATATTTGGCATATGCCGCCACAACTTGTAGTTCAGTGTCAACTAGACTGGTTAATTTGAGAGAATGTTTTATTTATTGAGCTAAAAGAGGCTGTGCTTTTGGGCTCATGTGGAAGGAGAACTGCACATGGCCAATTTACTTAAGATTTTCGATAAATGCACTGGGGGTACACAGCAGGTAAGTGAAATTGGAAGACTGCTTGAGGATATAATTTGATTTAAACTTATATTTGTTTTGTTATTATACCTGCTAATATTTCACACTGCCTGTGTTATTTTTACTACTTTAATCTAAACAATGTGATCGAAAATCAAGTAGGTAGTGCCTTCAATAACCAAACTTTGTATTTCTGTAGTACAGTTAATTTCCAAAACGTGGACCTGTCTTTGGGCCTGTTGTCTGGGTTCTGTATTTATTGGCCATCACTGCTATTAACTATATGGCCATTCTATATAATTTTGTAGTTAGGATGTAACACAAAGGCACTTGGATGAGGGGCAATAGGCACCTGAAATGTAGTCTAAGCTCCACTCCCCAGCCAGGCTGTGTCTGCTTGGAGAACTGGGCACCTTTTTCTAATTCTTCTACCCAAAGGTTGTACTTCCTAATTTGCATAAAGCTGAGTACAGATTAAGGGAGGCCCTGATTAGTTTCACTTTTTTATCTATACAGTGCGGCATTTCTACGCACTGAAATTTAATTCACTGCTCCTGATGATTATTGAAATGGCTAAGGGTTTAGTAGATACTCTTAGTACTTTAATATTGTATATCAACTGTTATAACAGATGTTAGGAATATAGGAATGGATTATTACAGTATGTATCTAAGATGTTTTAGTACTTGCTGGAGTGATATTTGCTACCAAAGTTTAAAAATAAGACTGTTGGTTTTCATCCTGATCCTTAAAGTACAGACTTAATCCAAGAATTTCTTAGGATACATTATAACATAGTATGGTAGAAAAAACCATGAGCTTTGGAGTCAGAAAGATTTCGATTGCAATCCTAGCTTTGCCTTTTACCAGCTATAAACTGGGACAAATTAAGATTAATGTCTTATTTTCCTCATCTGTCAAAATACAAATGGAACCAGCCTACCTTACTGTGTTATTGTGAAGATTAGAAGATAGTGTATAAAGCAGATGCTCATTAAATGATTCCTTTCCACCCCTTCTTCTCCTGCCTCAACACCTTAACACTTACACTATAAAAATCCAATAATTAAAGAATGTGGCAGTTGTTTTGGTTAGCTTTATCTTTAGTTTCTTGAGAGTTAACCCCAAAGTTCTCTTTGTTTTTATACTTGTTGAAAATATGTCCAAGATGTATTTCTGTACTTTTATGTCTTACTAGGCTGATAGAGGGTTCCCCAGAATACCACTTGGAACTTCACTGGAACTTCTTCTGCTAGAGCTAAATGTTAGAGCAGTTGTGAATGGATTCTAACACATACAGGGTTGTTGTTTCCTAATAAAGCCATGCCATTAGCTTAAATTTGTATTATGATTTGCTTGCTTGTCTTGGAGATCAAGTGCAGTGGTAAAAAATCTGGTTAGTGTGTTCGTCACTGGATTAGAGCATGAGCTAAAGAGATCTAGTAAAGAACAAGCTCCACTTTGTTAATTTGGAGACATGCAGACACAATTCTTTGAATCTGTTAAAACTGAATTAATAAAAAGAGAAATCCCAGATTAGTGAAGGAATAAGTGTCTTATGACTTTTTATGCTTTTCTTTTTAAATAAGTTTTCTACATATCAAAATCTGATCTAATACATTATGATTTTATAATTACGAATAATTAATTTATAATTTGGATTATGATGAGGTCAAACCCTATCGTTAACTGAGCTACTGAAACTGTCAAATATCATACTCTGAAGAGTGTATGACCCATACCGCTAAATCTTACTTCGAAACATATAGCCAAGAAAAAAATATTTTAATTTAATCTTTATTTAGGATAAAAAGCCTTTTTTTTTAGATGACAAAGGTATTGTCTATACAATGTCAATAATTTTTGTATTTAGTAGATGGAAATATTAATTTGTCCTTTTTCAAATCATTTGTCTATATAGGCATTAATTCATGGACTAAACAGACATTATTACTCCATTACTATTAACTATCGGAAAAATGAACTGGAACAGAAGGTAAGTTTAAATTTTTATCTTAGAAGAGGAAAAAAATCTCTTTCAGATCAATCAAATTCAGATATTACCTGGTATGTTTGAATTTGAATTATTGACCTATTTCATTGATGTGTTCCAAATATTTTTTTATTCCTGATGAATTGCAGCATAAAATAAAGGAATATTTTATTAGATATATTGAAAGACATTTTACCTTATTGGTAGGTGCTAAAGCAGGAAAGAAAGTAGGAAATATTCCAGTTTGGCTTTATAATAAATTATAAAAATCTTTTTTCTAGTTCTGTGATTTTTCTGATTGACTTACCTTCTCCAGTAAAATGACCTTTAATGACTAAATTACTAAGTTAATCGCTTTCCATATTTGGAAGGAATAAATTAGATTGTAATATTGTAATAGTTTAAAAAAAATTACCATGTTTACGTATGGTAAACTAAAGGTGAGTCAAAAGGGAAATACAGTTTTCAGATATTTCGACCTAGATTCGTTTCTCTGTTAGTATCAGGCAATTTTCAAATTTAATTAATTACTTTTAAAATCACTGAGCATCTTGGTGGATTAGCATTCTTTTATTTCTACTATTTTAGGATTATTTCAAGTACTTTTTTTCTCTCAGGTAATGCCAAACGTTTAAGTCTGCCTTTTGATTTTTGAAATTACAATCAGAACTGCTTTTTTTTCTTTAGTATTAAAATTACTCAACCTTCAAATTGGCTTCTTATATAAACTCATAGATACAGAGAATATTTAGAGGTATACTAGATGGGAAGGGGTTTGGTAGGGGACAAAAAAAGGCAAAGAGATTAAGAGATATAAATGGATAGTTGCAGAATAGACATGGAGATGTAGAGTGTAGCATGAGGAAGGTAGTTAATAATGTAATAAATACTAGGGGAAGAGGGGTACTAGATTTAGTGGGGTGATAACTTTGCGAATTATGTGGATCTCTGATCACTATGCTATACAACTGAAACTGGTATTGTATGCCAACTATAATTGAAAAAAACTCATTGAAGTGTACAATGTAAATACAAGCAACTAATTGTCTATTATATTTCAATAAAGATGGGGGTGAAAACTAACTAAAAAAAAATTAGTTTCTTATTTTTCTCTCTGAGAAAGACAAGAAAATCTTAAGAACACTGAGTCCTATTGATAGCCAGTAAGTTTGGGTTCCTATGTGCACTCTCAAGTCCAAACATAAATAATCAGTAGTAAAGATCTTTCTTACCACTTGAAACTGTTCCTCACAAAGGTACCTTAGTAGGGGATTCTAGTGCATATGGTAAGTGGGAGGGGGAGTAAGTTACCCCCTCTTTTAACCAGATCTCCTCAGTTTTTAATCTCATTTATATATTATGGGGAGGATGCACTGCATAAGATTTTCTTTGAAAAAAGAATTCTGGTTTTTTAAATTGTTATTTTAAGTTTGATAAACTACTGTTTTAAAAGGTCAAAGTCACTAATAAACTCACCTAAGATCATAGGTGTTTGGCAATGAGTGAGAGGCTCCAAGGGACCAGTTCTTCCTTGGCCTGAAGGGAGACACAGAGCCATGAAGCTCTATTCCAGTTGCTTGATTATGTCCCAAAATTTATATCTGCTGTGGTAGATTTAGTTGATAGCTTGAAGTATATTTTGATCACTTATTTTTAATTTTACATAGGGTAGATATAGGCTGTGAAAAGGGGCTCTACTCAGATACAAACTGAAAAATCCATTTAGGTATATAATAAATATTTTATCAGTCTGATATCTTACATCCAACTATTTGGAAATATCCAGCTAATTACATAATTTTTTCCCCTTTTTTTACCCCATAAACTTAGCCACCATCCTTGGCATAAAAAACCAACATACAACTATGTACATAGATTAATTAATGTTATGTTTATGTTCTTGGCTTCTCAGTTCAGGTGCTTTCTTATTACCAGAAGCCTTGCCTTTACTCTTATCCCACTAACCTGTATACTTAACCCCAAGCTTTACCTGAGGGTCTCAGTGGAATCCTTGTCCAAGCATGGTAGGGATGTCCTGCTGCTCTGTGGGAAGTTTTTTTGTTTTCTTTTGAAGTAGTAGTAAAATCTAATTCTCAACCTTTAATTATAGATAGCTTTATAGCACATGTAGTTGCAGCTGTACCAAAATTTCCCGAGGATATATTTTCTAAATACTATCTGTGGCCAAGATGAGAAGCAGTCAGAAAAATTGGAGCTTCTTCTGTTGGAGTTTTCTAATTTTTATGCAAGCTGCTTTTGGGCTGTAGGAGGGGGCATTAGGGAATTTGGAGCTTTAGTGTCTTGAAAAGCCTCATGGGTGATTTTTGACATGTAGTTTATTCTCCAGCATGAGAAAAACTTTGTACTGTGTGTGGTTACAAACGTCTAAACAAGTAATGTTTCTAAGCTAAACTCAAACACTTCCAATGATTTCTTCACATCTTCATGGCTCAGGGATCTCACTTAAAGTATACTGGTTCTAATGGTAAAACAACAATAATTGTTCTGTAGGCACCATTTTTTTACATTGCATAATCATTAAAAAACTCTTACTCAATGGCAGTCTGCAACTGAAGAACAGTTTTAGAGTAAGATTTTAAGAAAAACTATCATTAAGATGCTAAACTTGAAAATTTACGAACTTCCCAGATTATATACATGGAACTAGGAGTCCAGTTTGCAAAACAATGAACTAAGTAAGATAGTAGTTCTTTGATCACTAGTAGGGTCTGATCCCAGTTTGCTGTTGTGATTGCAAACTGAGTGAATTTGTGATTTCCTTCCCAGTTTCATAACTTTTCATTCTGACAGTAAAGAAGTTTTAATTTTTTAAATTATGGATGGAATATTAGAATTTGAAAGAAATTGAGATTATCTGGTACAAGCCTTCAATTCATAAGATATTTAAACTGAAACTCAGAAAGCTTTTAGTAAATGGCTTTTTATCTTCTTGGCATTTAAAAGCTGAGCTTCTATATGAACCATTAGCAATCTTGTGTATAGTATAGTAGTTTCATTTATTCAACAGATATTTATTGAGTGTCTGCTATGATTAGATACTGTTCTAGAATCTAGACCCTGATGATCTTGAAAGAAACAGGGTAAAGTCCTTGCCCTGTTAATTTCTCTTTAATGAGAGAGAAATGTAGTAAACAAGAAAAAATTTTCAGGTGTTGATGGTGTTATAAAAATAATAAAGCAGAGTAAGGGAACGAAGATGTTTAAGATAGTTTGGGGTGACTTTTTTATATAGTGTAGTGAGTGAAGGCATCTATCTATCTCTAAGGAAGTGAGGGAAGGTAAGCCATGCAAAGATAAGGAAAATAGCCTTCAAGTCAGAAGGACAGCAAATGCAAAGGCCCTGCAGTCAGAACACTCCTTAGATTATATTAATATAAACTTAAGAGAATTCTTATTAGAGTTTATTGAAGTTAATAAATTTAAATTCATTCCAAAAGTTTTTCGTGAAGTTGTTTCTCAAGACAAGTGAAATTCTCAATACAAGAAAATAATTACTCTTTCTTTATACTTTTTAGATGTTGCTAAATTTGCATAAGAAGAGTTGGATGGAAGGTTTGACACTTCAGGACTACAGTGAACACTGTAAACACAATGAATCAGTGGTAAAAGAGATGTTGGAATTAGCCAAGAATTACAATAAGGTAACAATTATTTCTAATATTTATTTCCTAATAATCTTTGGAATATATTTGATTAGATATCAAGTATTATATAAATAACAGTTTAAAATAGTCACCTATTTTGTAGATCAGATAGTAAATATTTTAGGGTTTGCGGGTCATCCACTCTGTCACAACTGCTCAGTTCTGCTGTTGAAGTGTAAAAGTAGCCCTAGACAATATCTAAAGGAATGAGTGAGGCTGTGTTCTAGTAAAACTTTATATACCAAAACAGGCAGCTGGCTAGATTAGGCCCGTAGGCTATAGTTTGCCAACTCCTATTGTAGACCAATTAAGATTATTTTACATTTTAAATGTCTTCATTATTCAGAAGACTTTTTCTTAAAAGGGAAGGGGAGCAAGGAGATTTTAGACAACAATAGCATTTAATACTTGCTACATAAAATTTATTTTATGAACTTTGTATTTTTATTTACTATTTATTGAAAACCTACTATGTGCTAAGCACTAGGGATTTGGTAGGAAGAAATATGGTAAGAAGCAAGACCTGTTCTCACAGACTTTATTTTCTGGTAGGGGGAACAGAAAGTAAATAAACACAAAATAATACATTGTGATTACTGCTATGAAGAAAATAAACAGGATGATGTGAAGAAGAGTAACTAGGGGAGACCACTTTTTATGAAGATGTTAAAAAAGTTATATTTTGCACAATCTTCTGGAAATGTTTATTGCGTGCTAAATATATGTGGCCATGATAATGTTTTTGTTCATAGTTTTATGTCCTTTTACAATTTTGAAATTAAGAAAATAGCTTGAGCTATGACTAAAATATATCTTCTATGTTGTGTTATTTTCCTGGAGATGCCATAACAAACTATCATAAACTGGGAGCCTTAACAAATTTATTCCCTCACAGTCTGGAGGCTAGAAGTCCAAAATCAAACTATTTCAGGGCTATGCTCCCTCAGAAGCTTTTAGGGGAGGATCCTTTCTTTTTCAGCTTCTGTTAGTCCCAGGTATTTGGCTTGTGGCAGCATAAATTCAATCTCTGACCAGGCTGGGATTTCAGTGTACCTTTTGGCGGGATGTGATTCAACTCCTAACAAGTGTTTCCAACTTTTTGACCAAAGCCACATAAAGAATAGATTTTACATTTTGGCTCAGTACATGCAAATGTTTATGTATATGTGTGTATATATAATTGTAACAAAAATTTTATGAAACAATGTTTATCCTTGTTACATGTGATATATTCTATTTTCTTTCTTATTTGACTCCATTCATTCTGTTTCAATGAGATACACAGGTATTAGACACAAATACATAAGGCTTACAACTCATCAATGGGTTGAAAATCTAGTTTGTAAAACACACACACACACACACACACACACACACACACATATACATTATACAGTGTTATGTTTACAAGTATATTGAATATCTCCTATACAGGCAGGGATCCTTCCCTCATTTATAGGAAAATGGGAGCAATAAGAAAAGCTGATAAATAATCAGAGTTCTAGGCCATAATTGGTGTGTTCCATAACACGTTGGTATTGAAATTGTCCACAGACCAGCTGCATCAGTATCACCTGAGCTCTTATTGGAAATGCAGACTCTCAGACCTACTGAATCACCATCTACATTTTAATGAGATTTCCAGGAGATTTTGTGTACTCATTCAAGTTAGAAGTTAGAGAATACTGTCATAGAAAAGTCCATGTGAAGTACTATAGAAGTTCAGAGGCTTATGCTTTCAGATGGGGGAGACTCAGGAGACTCTTAGAGAACATTTGTACTAGATGTTAAAGCATTTAAATAAGATTTAGACATACAGAGACATGTTACCCTAGGCAAAATGAATATCACCAGCAAAGACTAGGAGAGACAGAAAAGGCAAAGACATGTTTCAGAATCTGTGTGGCTAGAGTACGTAATGCATGAAGGTGATAATGGGGAATAAAGGGTTTTTTGGGTTTTTTTGTTTTTTTTTTTTTAAGTTATTAAGTCAAGTAACAGGGTTTGTAATATCAGAATAGAGTTATTTTTGATCAGGGGCATGATATACTCAGAATCTGACTTTAGAAACTTAATTGACAATAGTTTAGAAGAATGAGTGCTGTAAATGTAGATTCTGTTTAGGAGGAGCTTGCTATTACTCAAACAAAAGGTACTAAGTGTCTGGATTATTGTAGAGGCAGTGAGAATGGAGGCATCAATGGACAAAGAAAACATGGCACCAGTTGGATAAATGAAGTGAAAGAAGAAGGAGGAATCAAAGATGAATTCATGGTTTCCTGACTAGATGACTAGAAGTATGGTGGTACCATTAACATTCCCAATTTAGGTAGAAATAGAAGGATTGAGAAAGGAGATAAAGAGTTGCATTTTAAATGAACAGTTAGAAATGGGGACTAAAAATTAATGGTAGGGGCTAGAGCTTAAGATTTTGTTGACAATTAAAACTGGTGTTGATTGTCACACTAAAAAAATAACATTTCTCTTTTTAAATTAAGCACATCTTGCGAAAAGAAATACAAATCAAAAGATGGTATATAAAATTTGCCAAGTGTAGCAGCGACATCTTTTAAGAGACTTGAGCTTTGAAAAATGGTTGCTGGGTTCATACAAAGCTAAATTCCAACAAAATTAGGTTTGGCGCTGAAGGGAATGTCCTGGTTAATATGTAGCGTTCTGGCTGGAAATCCCTCTTGGTTCTATACTGTAGGGAAAATATTTTTTATCTTTCTAGTATATGTTTTTATGCTGTGAAGATTAAGAGAGAAAAACTAGTTTATCATACTTAAAACAGTTAACCTTTTATAAGTTAAAAAGTTATGACAAGTTATTATTCAGCAGTCTTAGGAATGGTTTTCTTTTCTTTGTAACATTACAAGTTTAAGTAAATTCATATTGGTACCACTGCCAGGAAATAACCTATTTATGGTTACTGCTGCCCATCCACAGAAGTTTTTTGCTATTTTACAGTTTTAAAAAATCTCTGTAGTACTCAAAAACTTGTAAGGTTTGGTTGTAAAATGAAAACAATGTGTAAGCTGTGATATGAAGGAGTCCAAATTTGGGAATGTAATTCCCTCTGTGATTGAAAGAGAATGTGGTGGAGTTTTTAGTAACACTTAAAATATAAAAAGAAAGGCCCATGCTACCAATTTTTCTTAGTATTCTTTTTAATTGGTTGAGGTTTTAAATTAAGGTAATTACTGTTAGGTGCCAATTAACTCCTAAAGTAAAAGGAGGTTAGAAAATAATTAAATTCCTTTGTTCTAACTTTAAGATTTCAGGTCTGAATTTCACGCAGAAATTCTGCTTGATTATTAGTCATTGATTTCTCTAATTATTGAATTGCAACACTCACAACTCTTTTATTCCACATCTCCTAATTTATTCGTGCTAGGATGCATCAGTGTTTAAAATAATGATGATATTTGATTGGATATTTATAAATGAATGTGCAAGTGAAAAAATGAATTATAAAAGAGCATTTTAAGAATAGTATAGAAACATAAAAATTAAACATGTAGCCCTATAATTCTGAGTTCTGACAGTTTACTTTTCAGGTAGAAATATTGCCTACTTAGAACTTGAGAGAAAGTTTGGATATAAAATATGTAATTATATGATTATATTTGGTTTACTACATTAGCTATATTAAATAGGAAAATCTTTTTTTATGTTAATGCAATAAGATAAGAAAAACAAAATAAGATATAAATATTAGGAATATCAGGTCAGATTATCGTTATTTAAATATGATAGTATATGTTTGCAATCAAACGTAGAAATTCAAGACTAAACTGGAGAACTGTTAGAACTCTTATAATCGAGAATTGTGTAGCTAGCAACCATGCAGTTACATAGACTGAAACCAGTTGAAGACTATAATAGATAAATCAGTTCACAGTAGTATCCAAAATTATAAAATACTTAGGAATAACTGCCATAAGAAATGTCGATATATAAACATATATGACTTATTAGAATAATACTAAAAACATTTGTGAATAAAATCCATAGTTTCTGAATGGAAAGACCCAATATTGTAAAGCCGATGTCAAGCTTCCCAAAGATTACTTTAATTCTAGTAAGAATACTAGTGACCTTTTAAGTTTTTGATAATTCGACAGTAAAGTTTGTCTGCAGTAAAAATAATAAGTAATATTTATTAAATGTTTGTAACAAGTCACACTGGGGGAAAATATTTGTATATAAGGGCGGTATCCAAAAAATGCATAATATCTAAAGAATTCTTTAAAAATAAAGAATTAAACTCACTGAAGACAAATGACACATAAATATGTAAAAACAATTTAACCTGTTATTAAGTAGTCAAAAAAAAGTTAAAATTATAAGTTGAAAATTTCTTTCCAAATTAAAAAAAAGTGGTTTGGGAAAATAAACCACTAGTGGGAAAGTAAAGTAATTACAACATTTTTTGAGGCCATCTTCCAATTTTATCTTTCAATTTTAAATGCATATAACTCTGTAAACCAACATGTTCTCTTTTGGTTGTCTTCTAAGGTTTTATTATGAAGAATAAAATTCTATAAGTACTAACTTAGAGAAATATTTACAACCTACTGTTATGTATAAGAAATTAAACTGTATGACAATATGAAAAGTTCCTACTATCTTACCTTCCTTCCCTTTTTCAAAGATATTTCTCTGTCTCACATGTTAATAGTGTCACCTCTAAGGTGCAAAGTAGAGGAATTATATACTTTATGTAAATCCTGAATTACTTTCAGTTTTTGCACTAAACAGCGGTTACTTATATCTAAGATTGTGTTACCTCAAAATAACAATGGCTTAAACAAGATAGAAATCTATGTCTCTTGCATTTCAAGGCCAGTATGAAACTTTGAAGTCACTGTAGACCCAGAATCCTGTCTTTTGCTTCACTTTCCTTATATTGGCTTCTATCCTTTAGATCTCCCCACGATTTCAGGGTGATTGCTAGAACTATAGCCATTCCATTTGAGTTCCAGTCAGTTTTTTAACAGGAAAAATGGCAGGGCAAAGGGGGATATCTCCCAGATAAATAAGTTCTCTTTCAGGATTTTTTCGTAGTTCCAACCCAGCACTTCTGGTTTTATCTCATTGGCAGAAGAAGAAAGGGAAAATGTATATTTGGTAGGCAGCTAATAGGCTCTGCCATAGAAAATTTTTTCAAGAAGCTGAACTACAGTTTCTATCATACATGCACACACACACACACACACATACACACACATGCTCTTTATTTTATACCCTTGTTTCACTTAATTACATTTTAAAATCAGATTCCCTAGAAGATTTTTAGAAAGAATTTATGCTGTTCAGTGTCACTTAATCATGGGTTTGGCTCTTTTATTATCCAGGATGTGTCATGAAAAAGTAACGATTTCCCAAATTGCAGTGAACATTGCTTTAAGCTCTTTGGAGACTGATAAAAACTGTGTTTGAGTCACAGTTTCATTGCTTTTTGTGTATACAGTTATATGTGTACCCATCATTCTTTGTGCACACTCCTTTTTTGTATATGTCATATTGCATTATAATTTGAGATGTATAGGCAAGTAAAGCCCAAATATGAGCTCCTTCAAGAACAAGAACTGTTGCTCAGAGTACTTAATAGTGATTATTGAATATATAAAATGATGAAAATTCTACTATTGAGGACATGCATAGAATATAGTGGAGTGTTATAAGCTATTCCAAAAAGAGTTGGAAAAGTTTATAGAAGTATTGCTGGAATTAACATGTGATTTCCCCAAAGAAATAATGCCTAATATTTTCATATGTAAAATGTAGTTTAATTACTTCACTGGGATGTTTTAAGGAATCAGTAAATTAATATTTGTAAACATGTGTATGTTAATGTATAATTCCTGGTGGTTATAGGAAAGCCAGTTTTATTGTTCTCTGTACTCACACCTCTTATACTTTCTCAGATAGGTTTTTAACTGTTTTATGTTTGTTAATTTTGCTTTCCCAAGTGTGTTTTATAAAAGCTATTTCTTTAAACTTATTCTCAACCTTCAAACCCATAATGTGATTTTCAGTTGTCAGTGCACTGACTTGATATAAAAATCAAGAAGTAAAATACATTATCTTGAAATCCACTAGCAATTATGCAGAGTGTTTAATGGTGAAAAATACCATATAAATGATTTTCGAAAGCATGTGCTTTAAATGGGAATATGACATGATATAGAGTGAACAAACTTAAAATGTCATAGAGATAAAAGAAGCCCAAGGAATAGTCAGAGAAATGTGAAGGGGAACAAGAGATGTCATGTCAGAAAAGCAGAGTTTAAAGAAGGGATTAGAAGAGAAAACATATTTGATTAGCTCTAAGGTGTTCAGAAAGTTCAAGAAGACTGAGTCCATTGGCACTCACCTGGCAGGGATCCTTAAGAGACTATTAATGAAGTGCCAAGGATATAAACCATGTTTGTTAAAGGGTAAATGTATGGTAGAATTTGAGATAACAAGTTTTCCATTTGAGAAATGTTACTATTACCATAAAAAAAGAGAATGATATTAATGGGTTTAGTAAAAACCTTTTTGAGATTGGGGTACGTCTGAGGGGATTATAACATAACAGACCAAATTTCAGGAATTTCTTAGAACTGTGCAGACCGTGCATGATGGGATAGCCATCTGGGGGTCTTTGTTGATAAACTGTTAAAAACGTTTCTAGTGTGAATAGCCACAAACATTTTCAGTGCTTTTTTGTTGGTTGAGTAAACCGAAGAGCACGAATGCAAAAGCAAAATTTGATGCCAAATCACAGAAGTTGCCATAAACACAGAAGTTCCCCTAGTGAGGACACTGCCTGTGCCTGAATTTCATTTGTTTCTGCTGCTACCATTTCTTAATTTTCCTTGGTGACTAGCCAGATTAGAACTATGAATGAAGACAAACTGGTTTTGCCCAGATGGTAAATGAGATACAGGTAACTTAGGTAGATGGAGAAAATATTTAGGGTTTTGATGTGGTGATTTCGCCTGATCTGGTCTAAGAATGTAAGAGATGTGCTTACTCTTTTGTCATGGGGGTTTGCAACCTTAGTATATGCCTAAATCTACAGCTGCTCCTCATTTTCCAGATGGCATCTATGGCTGGGAGTACTTTTTGCCATCTGCACTTCTCAAAGAGTTTGTGAACTCTCTTTTTTAATTATTGGAAGTGGAAAAACTAATTGGTAAAGTGGTTAAATGATGTAAAAGATTTTTAAAATTGAGTTAGAGCTTCTTACATTCTGTTTAACCTTTCCAATAAGGTCAGTGATTTAAATGCTTTTGACTTTCATCTTTGCATGTCTGCCCTCTTTGATATTTGCAATACTCCAAAATACTCCATGTTGACTATTTTGTACACGGTTTGGTATTTTGAGCCAAATTCCAAAACTCTTACCTCCTTCCAATACTGTAAAGTACTGTTGTCGGCATGTACTTAGAACAGCTAACCCTGAATGGATATAGATTACAAACTTATGTGAATTGTTCCATTCATCTAATATGTTTTCAAGTCAGTTGGTAAGGTGTAGTATCATAATTTGTAAAAGTAATTTAGAAAGACAAACTTTTTATGTGTTGCAGTGTATCCATATGTGTAAAACATTGAGATAGTGAGAGAAGCAATTTCCCAGTTAGGAAATACTTGTTTAACTAGCTGAGAATAATAGAGTGACATCTGACTCTGAAAATGAACATATTCTCTGTCTAGGGAATTCTAGATTTGGAGTGTTATTAACCTTATTTTTCCTTCTTTGAGTTTTATGAGTCATAAATATATTTCCTAATGATGTGTAAATATGTATACTCTAATAATCAGTATATACAGTACTTATTCACTGTCTTTTCTCTTTAAGCAGGTTCTACTGGAGAAATTCTCTAGATAGTTTGTCCATTTATAAAATTAGACACTTGCCATCTTTGCTCATTTTCAAGTTCTCTGTTTACAAAACTATTAAGAAGGTGTGAAATGCAGCCAAACTTCCCAGTTTATGGGAAATGTCTGATGATTGCATTTCTTACATGTTCATTGTTCACACATGAAGAAATTTGGCAGCTGCAAGATTATTAAATTTAGAGTATCCAAATCTAACCCTCGCTGGGATTTTGGTTTCCTGCTTTCTGCCACCACCATTTTATCCCCTTTTGTAACCATATTTGCAGTGCCATGGTGTTATTTCATAAAGTTGGTGATCCTTAAATTTTCTTTTTTTTCCATATATCAGATGCTATGAATAAATCATAGACCGGGAGTTCACCTGATTCAGAGTCCTAATTTCAAGCAGTAACATAGCCACATTGTTAAGAAAGAGATTCCTTAAACTCAGACCTCTCAGTAAAGAAGTTTTGTAGTGGTACTGTTTTTGGGAGAGGAGAGCAGTGGTGGCAGCTGATCTAAATGCTGTAATTATTTCCAAATTACTTCAGAATTACTCTACTAGAAAATTTATCACACACATAAGAGTTTATAGCAAACTGGAAGTAGTTGGAAGTAGCTTGTGTATTTTGTCGATTTGATTGATTTAATTTTTATTCAATTTGGCTTTTAATTGAAGTATTTTTTGATATTGAAAACTTCAAATTAATCTTTATTCGTGATTACTAAATACCACTCGTGGAGAAGTGAGTTTTTTTTTCCTGAATACAATGAGAAGTTGGGGATGAACTCTAGTGAAAGTAGGAAAAGGATAAGAAGATAGACTAGAACTGGTTAATACCATGGTGTCAGTAGCAGCTACCTCAGGTACTTCTATTTTCCAGTTTAGCCATCCTTCAATCCAGAAGAGTGTCCAAATGGTTAGCTGGTGGTCCAGTTTGATATTTTCAGTGCCTTTTACATATCTCTTAAAGTATTTTCAAAATGATGGTGGTAATAGTATTCATTACCCTGAAGGATATTCTGAAGATGAGCAGAATTGCTTTTTCGTTCCATAATTACTTGAATAAAAGGTTCAGTGGAGGAAAATTATCATCACTGTTATCTTTGGTGATTATTTTGCAGTGGGAAAAGTAAATTTAGAATTTGAAACTCTGTTCTTTGTGTTTCATTCACAGGCTGTAGAAGAAGAAGATAAGATGACACCTGAACAGCTGGCAATAAAGAATGTTGGCAAGCAGGTGAGGTGTACTATAATAGGTTGGTTATGCAGTCGCATAATAACATGCTCTTGTACAGTTAAAATTATTTTAAGGCCTGTATGATTTCCCCCCCTGTCCGTTCACTCTACATTTTTCTTCTGTCATGTAAATGTAATGCTAATTTTAAAGGTCACTGAATTATTTGATGTCACATTCTCTCTGCCATCTATAAAGAAGTGAATCACAGATACACCTGTGAGATACTATCTTTAGTGAAAATTACTTACTAGAAATAAATTAGGAAACTTGCATCTTGACTTAATTTTTCAAGTGTTACTTGAAATAATATTACCAGTGAAGATAATAGAATGGTAAATGTATTTCATATGTAACAGTTTTTAAATGATCTGGTGTTTATCAATATGTAGGTAATATTCTTAGGAAAGCTTAGAGTCCTCTTGGATTATACTGAGTTAAGAGAAAGGGTTTTAAATATTTGCTCTTTCACTTTTCCAAGATGAAATATATATTTTAGTTCCTATTTTCTTAAGGTTGAGGGGAACACACCAACCAATTAAAAGAATCTACAGATTAATTAGGCTGTTTTTTAAAGAATGTTGATTACATTTTTTTCATTTCATGGAACATGGTTATCATATTGCTGATGTTGGCAGAATCTTGATATTTCAGATGCAAGACACTAAGCTGTCTTTGCTTTCAGCCATCCTACCATATGCTCTGATCCCATCACATCTCACAAGCTATGTAGGTTTGGGCCAGGACCATTCTTGGATGGGAAATCTCTAAGAATCACCCAGCTGCCACAAGAAGTAATGTAGATAACCGAGGGAAGTGTGTTACCAATTCACTACAAAACCAGTTACTCCAATAGAGCAGTAGGGGCAAAGGTCTGACTTAAAAATATCACAATGGGTGAAATGAAATCTCACTACATTCTGAATATTATAATTTAAAAACAACAAGAACCCTCCAAACCAAAATGAAATATAGTTCATCTTATTTTCTCATCCTATGTGATATAGTCACCCTGTTGTTTTTTCCTACTACTTATTTTCATCTAATATATAATATTATATTACCAACTCGGAGCTTTGAACCTTATAAAATTCAGTAAATATTTTTTGAATTAATGACTCTCTGAAGTTGTGGTTTCTTGACGTAGGTTTTATATGACAATTAATAAATAAAGTGACTAAGTTAAAATAAAAGTGAAAAATATATAATTGGCAAAGTTTAATAATCATCAGAATCATTTTTAAAATATAATACTTCACTGGTTTAGCCTACTGCATGGCAAAAGCAAAACTGTCTGTAATGGAATTAGACCAATAATCATTTTCTCCTGCCAGTCTTTCTCAGTCTCTTTCACCTAAAATACCCCAAGTCTTATTTTTGAAATAAAGAAAATTTAATATTGTGGTCTGGTTACTTGAAATTATTAGTAGCATGTTGTATCTCTGGGTTGTTTAAGAAGAAATCAAGTGTATTGAAATCGTACTTTAGAAGAGAACAGCCAAGAAATAATTCCAATGATGAACATTTGTTTAAAGTTAGGAGTGTTGGGTATTTTAGCAATACTTATAAGGAAATAATGCTTTAATTGCAAGTTTTTTATTGTGTAGTATATAGTCTTTATTTCAAAGCTTTCATATTTAGCTGAAATATTTCCTTCAGCTCAGCATTAAACATAAATATAAATTAAGCATTTTAATTTAATTATTACAATGCAATTTTAAGCCTATTTTTAACTCAGACATTTCAAATATAGATTTGATCAGGTGTAAGTTAAAAGATTGTACTTATACACTTCTATGATACATTTTTTTCAAAATAGCTGCACGAAAGATTTATTCTTAACATTTTAGAATTGATCCAAATTGTATTTAAAATTTTAAACTACTAACAGTGACTTTTGATCCAAGAATATTTCCTGAATCATTTAAAGCTCTATTCCTGAAATATTAAAATTATACAGGAATTAAATTAAAATTGTTCAGGAAGCGATGAGAATTCATGTTGATTTCATCTTACCTATTGGTATGTCTGCTTTGAGTAAAGAACCCCCCTCAGACATTCAGTATATGTGAATGGCAGAAAATATACACACATACTCAGGCTTATAGACACACATAAATGCTTATACTTTTTAATCAATGATTGCAGGCCGTATAGAATTTCTTGTTACTATTTATAACAATTTATAATTTCTGGTACAGAGTCATAGCATTGATTGTGTAAATCAGTCTTTCATTGTGTAATCTATTTTATCAGTAAATTAACAGATTTAGAAATTCTAAAAAAAATATAACCATATATTAGAAAAGTTACATCGTAAAATATAAATCGAGGCTTGGCTTTCTTGACTAATTTCATCAGCTACTGAAAAAAATCTAAGTAATTTGTTTACCAGTAATATGGTTCTTTTTCTTTTTCTTTTTCTTATTTTTTTCTTTTAGGACCCCAAACGTCATTTGGAGGAACATGTGGATGTACTTATGACTTCAAATATTGTCCAGTGTTTAGCAGCTATGTTGGATACTGTTGTATTTAAATAAAGCAATGCAAAAAGATATTACTGATACTTTCAGTGTATATTCCTCTGTTGTTCCTAATGCTCAAAATCAAGGGACCTCTGAAGGTGTATTTGGTTAAATGTAAGACATCTGGTATCATTTGCAGCACTGTAACACCTTCAGTCGCAGTTGTGCAATTACTTCTGTTTCTTTAGTCAGGGTCTTTGCAGATTCCAAAGTTGTATAAGAATACATCAAAGTGGACAGATTTTGTTAAGATCCCATTTAATATTTGAAGAAATCAGCCACACAAATATATTTTGATTGTTGCTTACAAAATAAAATACATTTACAATCTATGTCTCCTGAGATCTTTTTGGCATTGGGTGGAATTGACAGAAAAACATTCGACAGTGCTGTAGAAATCTCACACAAAGATATGTTTCCCTTTTGCATTTTAAGATTTTATAACACATAAAACAATGTAATAACACAACTTCACAAATGTAAAATGATAGCCATTAATGAGTGGCTACCTCATTAGTAACCCAGAAAAAAATGTTGACATATTTTATTAAAAGTATTTGCCGCAAGTTTATATTGTACATGCAATATGTTAACACACATTCAGGATTTCAGAAGAGTGCGTTTAAGAAGAAAGGGGCAATATTAATTTAGATTTTATCATTTTTTAAAAGAGTACATTCCACCAATAGTGTTGAGATTGTCTGGGAGTTCCCTGCTGCAAATTCCACTAGACTTTCAGCTAAGACAGCCATAGAAGGTACTTAATATCTTTGAAGCAAAATAAGAAAGTAGCCATAATGTGAGTTTTACATAACAAGCACATAAGCAGTAATTTTGTTGTTTTCTCTCATCTTTCCCAAATTAACTTAGAACTACCAATTTTCTGAAAAGGACAAAAATTTAACTAATGGCAGAACTACCAGTTTTCTGAAAAGGACAAAAATTTGACTAATGGCAGTTTTCATAGATGACCTCTTCCTGCAACCTGCTTCTACATAAGTTTAGGCTCCATTAATACTCAACACGTGGTAGAGCACCATGCTAGGTACACCAAGGAATATGACAAAACATGGAGACAAAGACTTAATTCTTATCTGTACCCTTTGTGAAAAATGGCAAGAATATTTCTAAGGCTTCATTCATTAAAGGAGGCTTTTACTTGGGGACTTAGAATTTAGACTGAACCTGTACTGGAGGTGGTATGATGACGTGGTAGACCAAATTCCTGCCTTTTTAAAACAATTCTAGGCTGCTATTGGTTACCTAATGAGAAGTTACCAGAAACTAAAGATTTAGGAAATGGCTTAAATTTCCCCTATGTTTCACAGTCTTTTTGGTGGAATAGAGATAGTCTAAGCATTTCTTGCTTTTCTGTGTTTTCTTCTTTTAAATATAGTGATAGTATGTAGGATATGTAATATGTATTAATTTAATTATTGAGTTTACAACTACAATTAAAATGTAAGCAGAAGTTAGTTTTCCTTTTGCCTAATTTGAACTTGTGTGTGGGCTTTTTTTTTTTGACACATGATTTTTCTCTTTACATAAATGAAGTTCTATGACTTATTTCACGTTCTTGTTCATTAGAGCTAGTCAAGGTTTTTTGTACAGTATGCCCTCCTCTGAAGGCCTCAATAATCTTAGGGCAGTTGCTCAACATTCTGTTTGAAAACACTTTTTTTTTTTCACTTTAGTCCCCTGAAAATATCTCCTGAGTGAGTGCGGTGACTGAGAAGGATTACACAATTTCTACCTTTTGCTCTTATTTGATCACCTAATTTTCTTGTACTTCTCACAGCCACACATACCACTTTCTCCCACTTGGTTCGTGTTGGAGCTATTCCGAATTTCACAACCGGATCAAAATCCCTCCTTGAAGAAACCTACATTTTCTTTGTAGATTTGGAGTTGATAAAAATTAGGATGCCCTAAGAAGAGGCTTAACAAACACATTTGTCTCAGAATGTACCGCTATTTTAGCAGCAGCCTGTTGGCCCAGGCCCAGTTAGGCATTGAAATGACATATTTAATCACAAACTCAATAAGCCACTTAAGGTGTGTAGGGGTTTATGTTAGCGTCCTTACCCATCTGCTATGTAACATTAAGGCAGCACTAGAGCTAAAATGCTTGCTTGCCCGTAGCACGGGGATATCCTTGCTTTCCTCTTAGACTAGGATGAGGGCATTGAAAGCTCCAGCCTCAGTGTTCTGTGTGATCTGTCTGGATCAGGACCACATGGGTCTTCTGGGAGCTCATTATATACACAGAATCCAGGCCCCACTCCAGACCTGAATTAGAATCAGTAATCCTGGCATGGTTCATATGCATTTTAAAGCTTGAGAAACCCTGCTCTACAGTAGTTCGTCTCAAGAGTAGGTGTGCTGGTCCTGAGGCAGGTCTTAGCTTCCAAGCATATATAAGTTCAAAGAATAGCCTATATGTGAGGAATCACAATTTAGTAGCGATAAAATGGGTATATATTTATCTCCTAATTCAATTCCTTAAGAACTCTTGAGGGAGGTGCACTCTATGCCTTTTCTATATTTTAATATTTCATTTTAGCATCATTTTTTAAAAAGCCAGGGTGCTAGGAATGACAAAGCCTCAAAAAGCCCAGTGGAGTCTCACGTTTTTGCTACACACTTAAGTCTCTGTGTCCCATTGAGGAAGGAGGGAGTAACCTTGGAAGCAGTGGAGTGGGAGGCACTAAAGGACAAAGAAGTTGATGGAAGAAAGAAGAAAACAAGAATAGCCAAAATACAGCAAAAGCTTCTCATGAGAAATGGTAGTGGAAGGTAAATGGAAGAAAACCCGTGTTACATAGTGTCATAGCTGCTGTCCCCTCCCCCGCACCCCGACGCCTTAACAGCAAAGCCCCTGCTTGTTTATGAACCTTCCAGGCCAGGACCTGAGATTTGCTTCCGAAAGGAAAAATGGGCCTGGCTGTATTTTTCTCCCAGAACAGTGTCTCGGCTTGAGTCTGGGACATCTGGTCATCAACCTGTCCAGCCCAGGGCCGCCAGCGCCAGGCCTTGCTCGCGGCGCCCTGCTGGAGGCCACAGCTGGTGTCCTCTGCAGCCAAGGAGCCCAGCCCGCCTGGGGCGCAGTCTGAGCTCAGCGTTGACCGCTGGGCCCATCGTAGCCCCTCTAAAAATGCGCCCTCCTAGGCGTAGGTCGAGTCTAGTTAACCCCTCTCTGCCCATGCCCAGAACCCACTCAATGTCCCAATCGCTGATCTCCCTCAGGGAGCTGCGGGGCCCGGGGACAGCAGACACGCTCTCTCGAAGGCACAGGCCTCACCGGCGGAGGTGCCCCGTCGGGCCTCTGGCAAAGGAAGAGTATGTGTCCCTGGGGTCTGCGCCAGACGAGACTCGCCCGCGCTCCCTCAGTCTCCCGGGCGCGGGCTCCCTCTCAGGTTCGCCGGGGTGCTGGGGCGCCTACTCCTGGGCCTCTCGGGGACCTCAGAATGAGCCAGAGCCGGGCGGCTGGTCTGAGTCGGAGCGCCGGGCTCGGGGGTGGGGGCGTGGGGGGTGGCCTCGCCCGCTACCAGCCCCAGCAGTGCGGGGCGCGGAGCCTCCCGCCTGTCAGCCAGCTCGCTGGGCCGAGCAAGCTCCAGCGCGCCGCGCCGCCTCCCTGCAGCGCGGCTCCGCGTGGGGGGAAAGCAGCAGGACCGCAGGTCCGCGGGTGCCGCGCCACGGGAAGACGCTTTGGGCACATAAAGCCTCTGCTGCTCTTGGCCCTTTCGTCCTGGCTCTCCTCTGTAGAGCCAGGTGTAGGGAGATTTCTTCCTACACCTGGGGTCGCTTTGGGCCTCGGGCTCTTTATTTGTGCCAACATCCTTTGATATTGCTTCTTTTCTCTATCCTTCCTTTTTACTGGCATGGATTCTTTTTCTATTCTCCATATTATATAAACATTTTACACACACACACACACACACACACACACACACACACGCGCGCGCCGTCTTCAATAACGATCGCTGCGTTGATACCACTTCCACTCTGTCTCCCCAGATCAGTGCTTCCAGCGAACCCATTTGCAGGAGGACTCGGTCCTCTTTTCCTGGCGAGGCTTTTGAACCTGTCACCAAGCCAGTACCTCAGAGAGAAGGAAGTGCAGTGGGATGCGAGGGATGCAGGGCGCCTGCACCCCAGTTAGATGCTCTTCAGACAACATGCAACCAAGCTCGCTGATAAAATATTTAGTTAAGACCTCGTAAACATCACTGCAAATACATTAAGGCACTTCAGTTCGACAGCTTATGATTATTTCAAAACTTAAAAAGGAGATCATAGATTGTCACTGTTTCTGTGCTCACCCAAGAAACCGAACCTTCCCAAGGTGGGTGGATGGGTGGGTGAGTTGCTGCTTTTCGCCCCCACTTCTCTCTCCTCCCGCCCACTTTCATCACTGTGGCTCTCAGGAGCAGTGATTTATTTATTTATGTATTAAAAATGTGTGTTGTTGTTGGTGGTGGTGGTGGGGTGTTCGCCGAGGACACGCAGGACCTGCTCACAAAGGACTGGCTCAGGTGTTGTGTGCTTCTGTATTAACTGGAAAAGACAGACTCTGGAACTTTTACAGGGCGAGAAGAGGCCACCGGCTCGCGCTTTGTATACTTTGCACTTGGAATCGTTACATTCAACTGAATATTTGGCTCATTCAGATCCGAAAAGTCTCCTAGCATCGACGAATTCCCTCCTCCGCCCCTCAGCTCAGAAGGAGGGAGGTGGGGGGAAGGTAACAAAATGTTTAGTAAATTGCACATCTTTGAATCTTCCTAAAGCAGTGGTCACAAAGCTTAAAGGTGACACAACAGTGCTCACGTAAAACCAACACATATTCCCCAAAGCCAACAATAAACATCCCTTCAATTTGCCATGATCGTCGCGACCAGAAGCCAGGTGATTATCCTAATTAATGTCTATCTAATTAAATTACTGTCAGCAGTTAACCAATGGCAGGAGCCGTTTCATCGGCTGCACAAGCAGCAAGATCAAAAGTGAGCCTTTTCTGATTGCTGCATAGTGTCAATTGGCCAATCTCTTCTCCCAGGGAAAAAAAAAAAAGTAAATCAAACCTTTGAGAAGCATTTGCTGGTTGAAGTGCTTTCTGTCTAGTGAGGGGGTCTGTGGATTTCTAGTTTATGATAAATAGGACTTTTAAAACCAGGGACAGGAGGGCGAGTATTCAGGTTCTAGAGCTATGCAGCTGGAGCACTGCCTTTCTCCTTCTATCATGCTCTCCAAGAAATTTCTCAATGTGAGCAGCAGTTACCCACATTCAGGCGGATCTGAGCTTGTCTTGCACGATCATCCCATTATCTCGACCACTGACAACCTGGAGAGAAGTTCACCTTTGAAAAAAATTACCAGGGGGATGACGAATCAGTCAGATACAGACAATTTTCCTGACTCCAAGGACTCACCAGGGGACGTCCAGAGAAGTAAACTCTCTCCTGTCTTGGACGGGGTCTCTGAGCTTCGTCACAGTTTCGATGGCTCTGCTGCAGATCGCTACCTCCTCTCTCAGTCTAGCCAGCCACAGTCTGCGGCCACTGCTCCCAGTGCCATGTTCCCGTATCCCGGCCAGCACGGACCCGCGCACCCCGCCTTCTCCATCGGCAGCCCCAGCCGCTACATGGCCCACCACCCAGTCATCACCAACGGAGCCTACAACAGCCTCCTGTCCAACTCCTCACCGCAGGGCTACCCCGCGGCCGGCTACCCCTACCCACAGCAGTACGGCCACTCCTACCAAGGAGCTCCGTTCTACCAGTTCTCCTCCACACAGCCCGGGCTCGTGCCCGGCAAAGCGCAGGTATACCTGTGCAACAGGCCCCTTTGGCTGAAATTTCATCGACACCAAACGGAAATGATCATCACCAAACAGGGAAGGTAATGCTACATTCTCGGCTGCCTCTGCTCCAGGCGCGGCCCGGGAGCAAGTGCACCCGGGTTGTGACCGCCGGTTGTGACCGCCGCGGCCGCGAAAATTTGGGGTCGGGAGCGGAGTGGAAGGCTCTCTAGAGTTGGCTGGTTTTGGAAAAGGGGGAAGTGGAAGGTAGAACCACAGCGGTGATGTTGGGTGGGGGGTGATCTCTCTTTAGAAAGGTGGTCAGAGAGCCAAGCCAGTCAGTGGCCAGAGGAGAGAGAGGAGAGAGAGAGGGAGAGGGAGAGCTCCGGCCAGCGGCAGAGAGATAGATGGGAGGGACGCTTCCACGCCTGGATGCACGACAGGTGGAAATGCGGGTCGCCAACCTTGCTCTCCACCTGGGCAGTGATACCTGTCGACTCTCCAATCCAGCTCACCGGCCGATCTCCCCGACTTCGGCCCCATTTCTTTTCCTCCCCCACCACCCCTTTTCTAACCCAGCAAACATTCGCTACCAATGCTGCGAGAGCAAGTTTTGCTTTGCTATCTGGCGCCGCGCTTCTTGCATTTAATCTTTAACATTTATGTTTTTCCTTGTTTTCCCCCCTTAATTTAAGCCGGCGCATGTTTCCTTTTTTAAGTTTTAACATTTCTGGTCTCGATCCCACGGCTCATTACAATATTTTTGTGGATGTGATTTTGGCGGATCCCAATCACTGGAGGTTTCAAGGAGGCAAATGGGTTCCTTGCGGCAAAGCGGACACCAATGTGCAAGGCAAGTCCTTCCAATTAACACGTTTTCCTGACACTTATTTAGGTGAGAATGATTAATTAAAGCCTTTTGTGGACTGGCTCGAGCGACTTTTAAAACGATCGGCCAATGACTTCTAAAAGGAAACAAGGGGATAGGGGGACAGACTGAGCGGCTAGAAGGGGGAGGATTATGCAAAAGCTATTTTAATCATCCCCAGTTAATAAGAAAGCGCGGCCTAAAAAAGCCCCAGCTAATGGGCTTCACAGTAGAATAAGGTGTGTGTGTGTGTGTGTGTGTGTGTGTGTGTACGCGCGCACGCGCGCGTGTGAGTGTGTGTGTGTGTGTCCTACGTGGCGAGGAGCTGGGACTGGGTAGTGCCCGGGGCATATGTAAACAACGTATTTCTTTCTCTAGGAAATCGGGTCTATATGCATCCGGATTCCCCCAACACGGGGGCTCACTGGATGCGCCAGGAAATCTCTTTTGGAAAATTAAAACTTACTAACAACAAAGGAGCTTCAAACAACAATGGGCAGGTCAGTGGCTCAAGTGCTCGTTTCTCTCGCTCTCTCTCTCTCTCTCTCACACACACACACACACACACACACACACACGTCCCTCTCTAACATTCAGTCCATTAGTTTAAGTCAGCATGAGAAACTGGATACATGTTTCTTTGCTTCATTAAAAAGACTTTTTAAAATTCTATTTTCATCCTCCAAAATTATATTAATCTATAAAGTTGTCCTCCTCGCCCCCTGCCCAATTCCTGAGTTCCCGACCTTCCCAAGTGCAAATATTTGATTGATTTCGAGAAAGGACCCGACAGGATCTGCAGGTCGTGAAAATCTTTGTTCCTCGCTAAAGGAGGACTAGGAGAAGGGCCCTGAGGATCGGGCCGTTGGGTTTGGTTCTTCTCCGGTGCTCGGGAAATTCTTGCTCCCAGAGGAGAGCGGACTGGTCTGCCTTAGCTACCCAGTCATCAGCAAGGCGAGTCCGGCGGTCAGTTAGCCGGGGGCGGGCTCCTGCCAGCCTCCGCGCGGCCCGTGGCGCGCAGCCTCGCGCACACCGACCGCGCTAACCCACCGCCCGACGATCCCCTTTCTCTCTGCGGGACAGATGGTGGTTTTACAGTCCTTGCACAAGTACCAGCCCCGCCTGCATGTGGTGGAAGTGAACGAGGACGGCACGGAGGACACCAGCCAGCCCGGCCGCGTGCAGACATTCACTTTCCCCGAGACTCAGTTCATCGCAGTCACCGCCTACCAGAACACCGATGTAAGGGGGCCTGGGGCTGGGCGCGCGGCGGGCGGCACCCGCTTCTCCAGGCACCTGCTGGTACACTCCCGGCCATCCGGCTCGGACACTAACATCAGGAACAGCTGGCTCTGGTTTGCCTTTTAGGCGTAGGGGTCGGGGCCTGCTGCGTTCCTTCCCTAAATACCTAGCCCGTAGAAAAACGCTTCCTGTTGGTCTCCGTCGCGGGTCATACCGGCCAGGATTTCCAGGGCTTTTTCTCTTTGGAATTTTTCATTTAGTTCTCAAACTAGAACAGATTTAAATCTCTCTTTCTCTTTTTAAAAGTCCTCTTCCTTTGAGAAAACAAGCAGATTTCCCCCTGCATTTTATTCTTGGCAAGCTGTGGCATCTAAAATTAAAAAAAAAAAAATTTTTTAAGTCTCAGAACTGATGACTGAAATAAACAAACATCACTTTTTGAGTGATCAAAAGAACACTCATTCATATATGTAAAAACTACAATAAATCAAATTACTGTGGGTTATGGAATAAGTTTTCTAGCTCATGAACCTCTTCAGCATTTGCAAATTTGCAAAACACAAAACTGATTTTAAGATGCAACTTGTAGATTCTTCAGGTTGTGACTCAGAAGCGACCAACTTTTAAAAATATAATGAAACATTTAAAATAGACAATTTTGTTGATTAATTCAAGTGACCCTTAAAGATTTTTGTCTGAATAGTGCATTATGTGTAACCGCATTTTATTGATTTATTTTCTATTTTAATGTAACAGTATTTTTAAAATGGGCATTTGAAGCAATTTAGAACACATGGGAGAGCCAGTTGAAAGCAATGATTTAGTTTTAGGCATGATTAATTTAAACATGTTCCTCATAACTTTCATGACACTTTCTTTTAATTCTCCTTTCTATCCATTCCCTCGAATTTTTCTGTTAAGGAAACCTTGCTATTTGATGAAATTGGAGGCCTTAAAGCCTCGTAAGTGGTGGCAGATGATATATCCTCAATACCCAATCCTCCTGTAAGGCAAGTGAGGTCATAATCTTTTTTTCTCTTTCCCAGATTACGCAACTGAAAATAGATCACAACCCCTTTGCAAAAGGATTTCGAGATAATTATGACACGTAAGTAATTTTGTACTTTCCTTCTCAAATAGTTGTGGAATTGGGCTTTAGGTCAAAGGTGGATTGTTATGTACGAGGCTTTTGGAAGCTAGAAATGTGTGAAGGCAGGGTTGTTTTCCAGGTTTCCTCTTTCCCTTTCCCCACTCCCCTTCTCTCTGGCGACTTTCTGGCTAAGTACTTCAGTGGTTTTGGTCAAAGGTTTCCTTCACCTATTTTTAGCTTTCTTATGAATTACAAAATTGTTGGCGGGCCTCTAGGGCTGGCTGGCTGGCTGGGGAAGCTGCCCTGGTTCCCGGGTGAGGGAGTTTATGTGGCACTGCAGATGCTCAGCTCAGATTGTCTGTGTCTGAAACTGCCGGATTCTGCCTGAAAGTGCATGTGGCTCTGGCAGTTGTTACAGTTTCCTTGGCATATGTGACTTTTATTTACCCATTTCCAAGTTTTGTGTAATAGCTTTTCCTGTGCGAGTTTACTATGGACTGAATAAAAAAGTGCACTCACCACAGGCAAGTTCATAAGCAGAGCCGCTATTATAGTCACTTCAGGCTTTGGGGAAAGGAACCAGGTGCTGTTGCTCTGTATTATTTATAAACTTTAAGAGAAAAATATTTACTCTTAGATGTGTTTTAATTAAATGTGTTGGTTCCTTTTCTCCAACTCTCCCTTACCTATCTCCATTTCTTTTCTATCAAAATGCTGTCCTCTGGGGGTAACAGTAGGTGTACACTGAGTGCTTTGTGGGTTTGTTCTAGCATTCTTGCTCAGAGTCCAGGTATGGTACCTGAGAGCTCAGATAGTGTTATATAGCAAAATCTAAATCTGGATTGTGGGATTCCCACACTTTTTTCTGACCATAAAAGGGAAGGGCACATACATTTTAGTTTCACAGCTTGCATTAAGTCCTGGAATAGATCTGCAAAGTTGGAGATGTCTTTGACTAAAAAACCATTAAATTTATGGCAAAAGAGACAAGTGGCTGTCTCTTCCATCTCCAGGTAAATAGCAGTCTTCCCTCCTGATATTTTTATAACAAGTAGAAAAGAGAGACATTGATATTACTGCCTATAACCATCATGTGCATCCCTCAAAAGTAGTTCAAAGGAAGCAAGCATCATCAATGATTCCCCAGAATAAAAACTTGGCTAACTCTAGTCCTCATAGTCTAAAAAGGTGGAACCGGCACAATGAAAAGTACGTGACCCAGGAGACCAGAGATATTGGTCTCTGTACTCGGGGGTCTGGTAGATTTTGAGCTTTTAATTCTGTTGTAAACATCTGTTCCAAAGCATTTTATTTTGTACAAATCAATTCAGTAATCCCAAGAGGATTGGGACCTAGATGGGCATCTAGACTGTATCTTTTGCAGGCTGCTTTTTTTTTTTCTTTTTTCTTTTAAAACACTGTAGTGGTAAACAGAGAAGATATTTGCATCTTGCTGGTTATGTTCCCTCCCTGCCTCCCTCTACTTCTCTTATTTGAAACTGGAATTAAATTTCAGGAGGGAAATTTTGTGCAGTAAGCACAATGGACTGAACAGCCGCAGCGTAACCCTCACCTACCCCTCCTCTAGCTGACTTCTGTTAGAAAAGCCACTTTCCTTTTATTCTTAAGTCACTATATATTTTTCATGAAAAGCTTCTTTACCTATATGAAAGGATGCTTTAGATTTTTAGGAGTTAGGAAAGACTAAAATGCTTTATGACACTTTCCTTTTTCCACTGGTATGCAGGTTGTTTGGGCATGGCTCACTTCTGGGGAGAAAAGGGAGAGCAGCGAGAGTTCAGGGGGACTAGAGGGCTGCTTGGCCACTCACCAGGGAATCTCCTTCCCAAAGGATTAAGGTCTGACAAGACTGAGGCTCTCTTTCAAAACAGTCTGTTGATTAAAGATTAAAACATTTATGTGTGAGCTAAATAAAAAAAGAGGCATGTGTGTATGTGTATGAGAGAACACTTCTACCAATCTTGATTCAGTCTCTGGTTTCCTCCCTCTCAATTCTAATGGGATTTTCTAGGCCCAGGGCCTAGAATTAATCTTTCATTATTTTATCTAAGGTAATTCCCAGTAACACAATTGCTGTCTGGGCAATTACTGATTGGGTAAATTATTTAACTTCCCTTTGCCTCAGTTTCTTCATCTGAAAAGTGGGGGTGATGATAGTACCTAACTCCAAGGATTGTTGCAATGGTTAAATAAATCACTATCTGTACAGTCCTAGACAATAAGTGTCTGGCATGCAGTCAAGTTGTATAAGGGTTAACTATTATTAGTGGGAAAGTGCTTGGAGGAGATTGATAACTGCACTGTAAGAGTTTGCCCCAAAGTTGTTTGTTTGTTTTTTACCAGCAGGGATCAAAAGCTGGGGTGAAAAGGTCTGAATAAAATAATTCTATTGATTGTTGACTTTGTTTCCAGGTAGTAATTGCTAGAGGTGGGGGTTAAAGGATCACACTGGGGAAACAAGTCAGTACTGTGGAGGCTTCCAACAGCAATCCTTGGGTCTCGGAAGACTGGTGAAGGCCGGTCTGATGATCACTACCTGTACCGCCTCCATGTATGTCAAATGGAAGAAAGCTGTCTTAACAGGGTGGAGGAATGGGTGCCTTGTTCAGAAATTTTGCTCAGAAACTCTTACTGCAGAGGAAAGGCCCACTGTGCAAATAACGCCTTAGTCCTTGGGTTAAACCGCCTTAATGTGTCCACGTATTGGAGATGTAGAATGGGAATCTGCTGCTGGCCTCCTCTCTCGATCCTCTGTACACTTGGCGAGTGAGAACATAGGACGAGGGAAGCCTTCTTATATGTATCATTTTTAGGTCCCTCAGTAGACAATTTGGTCCCTTTATAATTTCACACTTGACTTTGGGGAAGACGCGGGCCTGTGACCTTTTGTCTGTCTCTATCCTGGACGGCAAGTTCCAATGGAGAGTGCGGGCGGTGGGTGAAAGTGGTGGCTTTTTCTTCTGTCCACCGAAGGGACCTCTGCGCCACCCCTCCGTTCTCTCTCCTTCCCTCGCAGGATCTACACTGGCTGCGACATGGACCGCCTGACCCCCTCGCCCAACGACTCCCCGCGCTCGCAGATCGTGCCCGGGGCCCGCTACGCTATGGCCGGCTCTTTCCTGCAGGACCAGTTCGTAAGCAACTACGCCAAGGCCCGCTTCCACCCGGGAGCGGGCGCGGGCCCCGGGCCAGGCACAGACCGCAGCGTGCCGCACACCAACGGGCTCCTGTCGCCGCAGCAGGCCGAAGACCCGGGCGCGCCGTCGCCGCAGCGCTGGTTCGTGACGCCGGCCAACAACCGGCTGGACTTCGCCGCCTCGGCCTATGACACCGCCACGGACTTCGCGGGCAACGCGGCCACGCTGCTCTCGTACGCGGCGGCGGGGGTGAAGGCGCTGCCGCTGCAGGCTGCCGGCTGCACTGGCCGCCCGCTCGGCTACTACGCCGACCCGTCGGGCTGGGGCGCGCGCAGCCCCCCGCAGTACTGCGGCGCCAAGTCGGGCTCCGTGCTGCCCTGCTGGCCCAACAGCGCCGCAGCTGCCGCGCGCATGGCCAGCGCCAACCCCTACCTGGGCGAGGAGGCCGAGGGCCTGGCCGCCGAGCGCTCGCCGCTGCCGCCCGGCGCCGCCGAGGACGCCAAGCCCAAGGACCTGTCCGACTCCAGCTGGATCGAGACGCCCTCGTCCATCAAGTCCATCGACTCGAGCGACTCGGGGATTTACGAGCAGGCCAAGCGGAGGCGGATCTCGCCCGCAGACACGCCTGTGTCCGAGAGCTCGTCGCCGCTAAAGAGCGAGGTGCTGGCCCAGCGGGACTGCGAGAAGAACTGCGCCAAGGACCTAGGCGGCTACTACGGTTTCTACTCGCACAGCTAGGCCGGCCCTGCTTGCCGGGCCCCGCGCCCCGCCGCGGCCCGGACGCCCGCCAGCCCCTCACAGCGCTCACCCAGACCCCACTTTGCACACCCCGTCATTTCATGTGACCCTCGATTACCGTCTGCAGCGAATAAGGGCAGGTCTCCGAGTGTGATTTTAACTTTTTTGTTTTTTGCACAGCAGTTTCTGCAGTTAGCGCACGGACCTTCAACTTTACTGTAAACCGTTTGGTTTTCCTACTTACTCTCCTTCTGTGAAGTTAAACAACTAACAGCCCTCCTCCCCCTCGTCTTTTTCTCGCCCCCTCATTCTATTTCTTGTAATGAAACTCTTCACCTTCAGGAGACCTGGGCAGTCCTGCCAGGCAGCAGCGATTCCGACCTGCCAAGCCTCGGCCTCCCCGTTCCCCGTAGGATGTTGACTCTAGAACCTGGACCCACCCAGCGCGTCCTTTCTTATCCCCGAGTGGATGGATGGATGGATGGTAGGGATGTTAATAATTTTAGTGGAACAAAGCCTGTGAAAACGATTGTATATAGTGTTAATTTACTGTAACGAATGGCTAGTTTTTATTCTCATCGTCAAGGCACAAAACCAGTTCATGCTTAACCTTTTCATTCACTTCTTTTCCCTTCTTTGCCTTTTTCTTCACCTCCCTCCCCTTTTTAAATTTTTCTTGTGAGATAATGAACAATATTCTAAGGGGCTCTGGAAACCTGAAATACTTGATAGATAATGGTAGGTTTCTCACTTCTCAATCCGTTGCATGAAATAATTACTCTGCGCCCTAATACACACAAATAGCTAAGGACAATGGGAACAAACACCTGCAAAGGATAGGTGTCTGTTCACAGGCAAGTCGAGTAAGTGGCATGATGCCTGCAAAGCAAAGTTAACTGGAGTTGTATGTTTCCCCCCTCATTCCTTCTAAATAGAATAGCTCAACATAGCAATATTATTTTGCCTTATTTGTTTTTCCCCAAAGTGCCAAATTCATTACTGGTCTGTGCAGGTGCCAAATATGCTGACAAACTGTTTCTGAATATCTTTTCAGTCCCCCCTCCACCTTTATATGCTGTAAATCTTTGTAATGAATATTCCACTAATGATATAGCTGACTGAATTGTTGGTAACTATAGTGTAGTCTAGTGAAGATGAATTGTGTGAGTTGTATATTTTACTGCATTTTAGTTTTGAAAATGATTTCCCCACCACCTAGAAACAGCTGCAATTTGACTTCTTTGGGAAAACACTAGTATTAATGCAAGTTAAGACTGATTTTCCCCTCCTTCTAAGTCTTGTTATATTTGATAAGGAGCATTAATCCCCCTGGAAATAGATTAGTAAGATTTCTAATGTGTAGCAAACCTATACTTTTTTTTTGTATTTTAAAATTAATGTGAAATATGCATCATACACAATATTCAATCTAGATTCCAGTCCATGGGGGGATTTTTCCTAATAGGAATTCAGGGTCTAAACGTGTGTATATTTTGGCTCTTCTGTAAATCTAATGTTGTGATTTTTATATTTGTTTCGTTTTGTCTGTGAACTGAATAATTTATACAAGTACACACTCCATTGAGAAACGTTTTGTTTTTTTTGCTCGTTTGTATCGTCTGTGTATAACAAGTAAAATAAATCTGGTAAAACACTATGGTGTTTGAACGCAGTTTACAGTTTGAAAATAATTTAATTATTATAGGCGATTACTTTTAAGGATTCAGGAAGAATAGCTTGTCTTCATTTCAAAATAGGACGGTCTGTTTAATGGGAACCACCTCTCATTTTCCCCTTAAATTTGTTTTATAGCACTACTAGCAATTCCCTTTTTCCTTCTTATTTACAGCTACTTAGTTCCCTATGAGTCCTTTCACTTTGTTGCACTCATTTTTTTTTCCAGGAAAATATATGCACTTCCTCATCAAATATGTCTTGAGATCTCTGATGTTGGAAATAAGCAAGCAGGAAAAAGGAGGGTCTTTAACAAGGAATTAAGAATTTCTTTAAATTTCACAGAGTAAGGCATGAGGTTTGGGGCAAGAGTAGGGTGTAATTTAAATGCGTGTCAAATTAGGCGGCTGACCTCAGCTTTAGATAAAAGTCGAGAATTACAGTCTTTAAAAACGAGGCCTTGAAGGCCAGTGGCGAATCTGTAAATGCAAACACAGAATGACCTACATTTCTCGAGTGGCTGGTTTGGGAGACTAGGGAGTTGGACGTAGTTGAAGAGGGGGAAGGGCCAACTCATGAAAGGTCAGTTTTTAACCACTGAACTTAAAATTTGCTTTGGGATGTATCTCCATCCTTGGGAGGCACGACTCCATCCTTTCTACAGGGGAATCCCTGTGCCAGTCCTGCCCAAGCCAGATCCCCAGCTCTGGAGGACAAATGCAGAAAATTTGGATATTCCAGCTGGGGAGTCTTGCTCAAGGAATCTGCAGAGCTCCGCCTTTACCTCGTGGAGAAGCGATTTCGTACTTTGTCTCCAAAGAAAGGAGATACAGGAAAGAGGTGGAATATGGTTTAACACTCTTGCTTAGTCTGGGCCAGTCTCAGGTCACGGGACTAAATTTACCATCTCCTAGAGATTGTCCTGGGTCACCTTTGCAATTTGACAGATGCTATGAGGCTTCAAAGTTCCAATTAAAACGAACATTAGAGAGGGGAACAAAACCGATTTGCCGTCCCTGGACAGGTTCGCCACTAGACGGCGTTCCGCGGAGTTTTGTCTGCCACCTAGAAAAGCGATGACTGATTTTCCTTTGTGTTTTTCTTCCTTCCCACACCTAAGAACTAAACAAGAGGACAAAAAGTACAAAACACGGTTCCTGGGTAGCGTGTGAAGCCGAACACTGTATTTTTGGGATTCCCCTCCCCCCTCCCCCCTTCATGGGCCTATGCTTCTGCGACCTCGCCGCCCAGTGCTGCCAAGCAGGAGGCGCACGTGCGCTGGGGAGGGCGCCCGGGGCCGAGGCCAGAGGGCGCGGGGCGCGGGGGATCGGGAGCGCGGCGCCCGGCCAGGCCTGCCGCCCTGGGGCCAGAGTCACCGCGAGCCGAGTCAGTGTCATGTGCGAAAGCGAAGCTCTTAGAAGCCGAGGATAGATTTCACAGGAACGCAGTGCCTTGTACTGAAAGACGCATTTTAGCTGCTATTAGGAAGTACTTAAAAAATTAGGGAGGTCGTTTCCCTTGCAGCTCTGCCACCATCTGCTGTGTGGACTGAGTCAGCGTGAGGTAGATTCGCAGCTCCGCGCTCCTCTCGGCGGCAGTGTGCTTTCCTGTCCCTTTCAAGCATGATCATTTCTCCTCGCTTCCAAGAAGTCTTTGAGTGTCTAGTCAACTGACACCGTCTATGTGTCTGAGAAGCCGCTGCCGTTCCAAGGAAATCAGAGTTAGGACAGGAGAGGGCTGGTGGGAACCAAAGTTCGCGTCCCTGGTTACATTTCGAGCTGCTCTTTTAGGTCCGTGCGGGTGGGGGTCAGGGTAAGGGCGGAGAGGGACGACGAATCCTCCCCGTCCACTGCAAATTTCTGCAGTTTCCAAAAGTGTCTTTTCAAAAGGAGGAGGAAAAAAGGCCGAGCGTGCAGCTAGCACTTTATGCTGGTTCATGCCTCCCCGCTACTCCCAGCCCGCGCCATCTTAAATCGCTTTCATTCACCCGCTCGGGGCTGAGCGCTGTAGCTGGCAGGAGCTGCTGGAGCCGAGGCGTGCAGCACCCTCGGTTCTTAACCTTCGAGGCGAACGCCGGCGGTCAGTGTAGACGACGGGCGGGACCCGAGCGCGCCGCGGTGGAGGGCTGTGGCCGCAGGCTGCAGGTACGCCCTGCTCCGGCAGGCAAGGCCGCAGCGTGGCCGGGCCTGGCGCCACGCGGGCGCCCTCGGGTCCAGGCCGGCGGGGATGCGCGTCTGCAGGAGCTCGGCCGGGGCCAGGCCCTTCCGGAAGCCTGGCCCCCGCCGCTGAGCCCGGGCCGAGCCTCTCTAGCTTCGCTGTTGGGCGTGCGGGCGGCCGCAGCGTGGTTGTCCCGGTCGCGTGGGTCCAGGCCAGCAGTCCAGGTTAGGGGTCCAGGCCGCGAGTCTAGACTGGGAGACCAGGCCCGGTGTCTGGGCGGTTCTGGTTCCCTCGAAGTCCAGTTGAGCCGGGCCTCGCGGCCTCGGCTCGGCTTCCTGCAGGTAGCTCTTCGAGAGCCACGCTGGACAACCGACTAGGATTTAGGACGTGGAAGCCTTTTTAGGCCTAGCAGAAACTTAGTGAAGTTTCTTTCAAAAATCAGGTTGTTTCTGCCTTCAGCATTGACTTTGCCACCCGAGCTCTTGAAATGTAGTAATTTAGGGTCTGCAGAGAACTTTCTGCAGTACATTTTCTTATGCTAAGACTCTGTGACCAATTTTTTTTTTTTTTTTTTTTTTTTTGCGATGTTAAGTATTTATCTTTTTAGCACTGATGCTTTCTAGGATGTTCTACTTTCTGTTTAAGGTGCAAGCTAGGAACAGAAGCCTTGCCGAATACAGGCCATTTATATTACAGATTTAAAAACTCTTATAGCGCTATTTGGGCGATCTGTTTGTGTTCATAGGTGATTTATAAAATGTTCAGCCTGTCCCTAGGGTACAGCATCTTTGTGTGTGTGTGTGTTTATTATTTGATGTAGGCATTTTAGCCACAGGGATGGGAAAAAGTAGAAATTATAATCCCGTGCGAAGGCAAACCAATCTAGATTTCCCAAAGTAAACAGCAACAATTAATATTTTTAGATAAACTTACTTATGAAGAAGTTAGCAACTTTAAATACCAGTGATAAATATTTAATTTTTAAAACATTTACTCTGGTTTGTGGGCAATTGCTTGGTGCATTCTAATATTTGAAAGACTAAATTTTTACCGTAATATCAGTAAAAAGCAGCCTTTTGAAAGGTAACCGAGACTTTTTATGCATGTTAGGTGTTTATGATTTATTGAAGTTACAATCTGAGTGCAAGATTTACTTTTGGACAGTCAGATTTTCTTTTTCCAGAACGATGAGGTAAGTTAAGAGTCTCTGGGGGAACAAGGGGACAAACTAGGTAAGATTTTAGGCATGATGCTTGGTTTAATTCAGTTGCTTTGAGATTTGTATCTTCCTGGTTCCAGTCTTCAGCCTGTAAATTAGGTTGCAACATATTTAAAAATATATTCACTTGAAAGAAAACCCACTGCTTTCACAATAAAGTAAACTTGATGGTGTACAAGTCACTGGTCTCATCTGAGCTGATTATATCCGCCTTGCATGTATTTTACACCCACAGTATGGTTTGCAGCAGTGTTCAAGGCATGGCGTGAAAATTTTTATTTAAATAGTTCCATTAAAGCAGTAATAATAAAAAAAACCCATGGCTTAATAGACCTTCTAGTGATAGCTCCCCCTCTTACTATGTTAACTCTAAAATAAATATGTAATCTAGTATTGGGAACATGGCATTTAGAAGACTCTTGCTGGTAATATTTAATTTAATAAACATACTAACTGTGACATTATTAATGCAATGAAGCTTGTACCACAGCTGATTCATTCAGGTTGTTTGACCTTTACTTATCACTAGATTCCTTATAAACATATCCTGTGATTTATAACTTGAATTTTACATGAAAATTATTTTGGCTTTCAACTCTTTAAAAATATCTGCGTTACAGGGCACTCATTTTATATACAAAGCATTTATGCTTTTGTATCTTGGCATACTTTTTATGAAGAGGAAGAGGGAATTTAGGAGGGGAGAATGTCTCTCGGGATGTGCCTCTGGTCTTTTTAGCCAAAATAGTTATTATGTTTCAATACTAGTAGGAAAAAAGAAGATTAAGTTTTGGGGCAAGGGTTTACTTACTTAGTATATATATTTAAAATGTTATATATAGATGTTCTCTATATATGGTTATACTAAGTTTTAAAAAGGGGTAAGTTAATCGAACTTTCTGGTTGAAAATTTTAACAAAACCGTGCTTATATTAGGTTTTATGCTTATGTTAGGTTTATTTAGGTTTTGGTATAGTACATCTCTTAATGTTAGCAAAAGTGTACTCTATGGGGAAAAAGCGTTTGCATTACAATCTTATTTCAGGTTCCTAAAAAAGGAAAAAAGTCAACAATGTTGTTCTCAAACCACAGCATCTTCCTAGCTCACATATCAACTTTTTCAAGATGTGTTTGTCTTTTATTTTGTCATTCCTTGTATGAAAGGGAAGGCATTTTTCAATCTTAGGATAATTCAGAAGCAGTTTTTTGGTTCTCAGTTAATTCAGTTTCATCTTAAAAGTTCAAATTTAGCAAAGCACATGTTCCCTTGTTCATGCCAAGTGTGATAAAAACTAGTCGAAAAATAAAACCATTGCAAACAAGTAGAGCACTGCACTTCACTGCATACTATACAGGCCACAACATTTCTAGGTCTGATGTCATTGCCTACTGGGCTGCCATTTGTGGGCACAAGGAAGGCTGCCTTTGAAAGTTGATAGAAGGCACTACTGTTTCAGATACGTGTGTTTGAATTGAGTGTGTTTTAAATATCTTTGAATAGTGATATGCACACCCGTGAACATTCAGACATTTGCTGTCTTCTATCAACAAAAGGTTATTCTTTTTAAGCTCCAGGATGTGGATGTGTAGTTCTCCCTCTGCGTTAGGGGATATTTTCTTTCACTGTACCTAAAAAGTGAATTAGCAAAATCATCTCTCCCCTTTTGTAATATAGTCAAATTATAGGCTCCTTTGTGGAATTATAACTTTCTAATAGTTTTATCTTTGTATTATAATATTAAGCTATCACGTATATATTTTTAAGTTTAACATCCTTGAACTTCAATGAATAAAATAAATATTCATGTTATATAAATTCAGTTTAGGCCATCTGCAATTAACAATGACATTTTGCAAGAACTTTTCATTTATCATATAGATTTCTATTATTTTGAATGGCTTGCTCAATTGGGAATTTACTGAAGGCCAAACCATTATTTCTAATTTAAAATATTTCAAAGGTGGTTAGTATTTTTATAACCTGATATGTTTTTAAACTAAAAATTTATAATATTGGATATAATTTTACCAAATAATAGCAACGTTTACTACTTAGCACCTTCCTTTGAGCAAACAGAAGCTATAATGAGGACATCCTTTCACAGTTTACCTACCTGAATGCTATATATTTTGTTCAAATAAAATCTTTTTTTTTCTACCTGTCTTAATTTGCTATATATTTAAAAAAAAAAAACACGCATTCTAAATAATCAGTCCTTAGAGCTCACTCACCTTTGGGATGCACTCTCTTAATTTATGCTCACATTCTGCTTTGCTCCTGTGGAGAAAGTCAAAGAAACATACTGACTTCCTCCTCAACAAATTTGTTCTTTCCTCCTCCAACTCTGCTGTCTCTCTGACACTCATTTTGCCCTTGTTGACTCTCTTGCCAACAACTCTTTTTAAATCTACTCTTCTTTTCTCATGCTACCTCCCTGAACCTGAATCTTTATAAAATCTATCTCTGATTCATCAGTTTATTTCAGGTCAGAATTTTTATGCTTTCCCTAAAAGCAGTTGTGTAGTCTTCAAGACAAACATCAAAAACAATGTCTTTTTATTTAACCTCACCCACTTTTTTTTTCTATTTTGTGCTTTATTTCTTTAAATACTTCTATAATCACTTCATCTCTCAGTATTCACTTTATTACCTTTTTTGTGTATTTGTGAAAGGACAACTTATTAAATATTTTGTCTCTTACTGGTATTTCTGTTTTCTTTTTTACCGGTAACATTCTTAGCTATGTGAGGCACTCCATTTATCCCTTTCTCTTTTGTACTTGGGACCCATTTTTCAATGCTTTCTTTGATCCTTTTCAGTCCAGCTTCCTAATTTGCACAGGCATCAAAATCTTTCTTATTACATTTACCAGTGTGCCCTTAACCAAATGTAATGGTCTTACTGCAGACTAATCTTTATTCTCTTAGCTATTTAAAGTCATAATTAGCCTTTTGGGTGATTCAGATCATGGATTCCGCAACTCCTTCACTTTTCCTTCCTTGTTCCAGCTTTTCTTTCATGGGTCTCTCTGTTTGTTTACATATTTATTTATGCAGTTTATAGGTTTCTATGGGATCACTTTTCATGGGATGGGGGTGTGTCCTCATATTCCTTTACTAAGAAAACTTGCTAGACGTGTTATGGAAGAATCAGGTGGAAGAAAGAAGATTTGGAACTAGTTTTCTTAACATATTTCTTCCACTCATTTCTTAATAGCCTTCACCTACTTGATGGTTTTTTATTTCTTGCAGCCTGATAACATTTTAATTGACATGTTGGGTTTTTCTGTTTGTCTTTCCTTGAACCACCTGATGCCAACTCATGTTCTCCTTACCCTTAAGTTTAACATAATGAAGATTAAAATGATATTTTTTAAATTTAAATTTTCTTAGTTAACATTAATTTAATGCCTTAATGAAATTGCAATATGAAGTATACATGCCAGCACCATTAAGAAGAAAGTTGTCTTTTTTTGCTATAACATTATGTGTAGTATATCTTATGAATGACATCACTATCAGCCCTTTCTCTACAAAGCTACAAAAAAAGTGCCAAACCTAAGAGATTCAGGCCTCACAGATCACGAGAAACAGTTCTACTTGCATCACCACTTCTTTAGGAAACTCTTTGTTCCTGAGTTTATGGTTATACAGATTTTTAATTTCATTTTCAATTCTTTTTGCTCTACAGTAATCTTTCAAAATACAAATATGTATATATGTGTGTGATGGAGAACAAGAACATAAAATCAAGAAAAGTGAGGGGTATTTTCGACACGCCTTGCATTCTGATGCCCTAGGTAGTGTCATGTGTGTGTGCTTTCTGAGGATCTTCTATTGGAGCCTGAAGAAGTACCCTTTTAACAATCTCTTATCTATGAAAATAATTCTCTACTATTAAGCACTAGAATCAAGAGCCTTTCAATTAATCACTTAATTTGCACACAGTTTAATTTCCATTTGAGTAAGAAGTTGGTGAAAATGCCACCATGTCAAGGAAATGTTCACATAATATAGCTGAAAATATGTAGTTAGTGCCATGGCAATTTAGTACTTAATGCACCTGCATTAAATTTGTTTTGAAAATATAGGTCTCAGAGGAACACTGGAGAAAACACTGGACACAAACAAGACACTTCTATTATTTTCAATATCCTCATTTGTAAAATGAAATTATAATGAAATCTTTCAAGTATCTTCCAGCTTTAAAGAAGAACTTTGCCTTTCGTGGACTTCTGCCTTTCTATGCAGTTTGAGTTAAAACGTTCTGAGCTAGGGTATAACAACCTCGAGAGCAGTGGCTTTCAAAGTTTTTAACTGATAGAGTCATAAATAAATATACGTATACATACACACAAAAATGTCACAAAATATTTACCTTTACCACATTCGATACACTCTGAGAGCTTTTATTTTTATTTGAATTGAAAAAATTATGGTTATGACCTAGTAAATTCATTTTACGATTCTCTGATGGACAGTGACTCAAAGTTTGAAAAACATTGCCATTTTGACACTGTTAATTTGACTAGCCTAGAATATCCTCAGTTTCCTCTTATATCTCTACATTTTAATATTTCTTTTCTAGAATGGCAGGATATACATACATATTAGTAGAATAGAGTGAATCACTTTTTTAAAAATAGTTCACTTGAATGTATGTCATAAAGGATGTTTGGGTATAAAGACTGAGGGATTGTCCTTTACAATGTTCTTTCTATTATGATCTGCAATTTTTTTTAATCTTTAAGTTCTCTTTGAGATTGTTATATTTTAAGACTTAATCTTATTTATTTGTTTATTTTCAGACATTTCACATTTTTCTCTCTCTCATGCACATTCAGAGATACTTACTCCAAGCATATTGATTTATTGAAATCTGGGTCACTTCTAGTTTTGGGGATAAGCAGGCCCATACTCGCTGGTGTGGTTCTTTGCATGAACCGCCTCTTTCCCTTTCTTGACGCTAAGGCACAGCTGAATAGGAGGGGAGAGGATAGCAGCAACTTCTCATACCCTTTATTTAGATCAGTGGCTTCATGTTACAAAAGGAAGCTTTTAAGAATTCTGTTGGTCGAATTCATACCCCATCCCAAATAATCAGAATGTGAATGAATGGTGGTGAGAGCCATTCAGTGATTTTAAAATATTGCTAGGTGACTCCAATATGCAACAAAATCTGGGAACCACTCCTTTAGAATTTTGTTTGATTTTTTTTTTGGTTTTGTAATGAAAAAGTAGAAGGTTGTTTTTTTTTTTTTCTTTTAAATAAGTTTAGTGGCTATTAACCATGGTGGCAAACTGACTCTGGTAATGGCAACTTTCTTAAAAATAAAAGTAAATATATAGATTTTAAAATAATTATTTTGAAATAACTTTCTACTTTTAAAAACATTCTCACAGTATGGTCATGTTTTAGAACAGAGCTTTTATCCCCTTCACTATAAAAGCAACCCAAAGGACACTGTCGTCTCGCTTTCTGTATAGAAGAAGCATTTGTACTTCTTCTCCAGCTTATTATGATTATATCATGATGATTAATGCTATCTCTGGAAACTGTACAGTTATCCATAAGGTAGCCTTTATCTGGATAGACTGAAATTGGAAGGTCCTCTGGAAGCACTACATGTTTGACATGTGATGTCATTCTCAAAAGAATACAGCCAGAGTATTCAGAATAGTCTTAATTGTTGGAACAAATACAGAATTCCAGGGT
This sequence comes from Pteropus medius, assembly GCF_902729225.1. Lineage (NCBI taxonomy): Eukaryota > Metazoa > Chordata > Mammalia > Chiroptera > Pteropodidae > Pteropus > Pteropus medius. The sequence continues at coordinate 24,344,955 of NW_024354875.1, forward strand.
GGGAAGTCAGAATAGCAATGCCAGACATATATCATATTTCAATTTGGTTATGGAGGGCTTACCTCCAAAATGCGTCAGATGGAGAAATTTCTTCCCCTTAATATAGGCCAGATAAAAGCAGCTTCTTACTCAGATAACTTCATAGTCCATGTCAACCTCCGAAATCATTCATTTTAAGTGGTTGCATCCATTTAAGTCATAATGTGAACATCATCCTGCAAACAAATTAATTTACATATTTAAGAAGTTGTTTTATTCAGTATATTGCAATAGAAATATTACAGAAACTGCATTTTTGTTTCATCCAGATTCAGAATCCACTAAAGTGTGGAGAATTATTATTTTCTAATATCCCTGGGAATAATATGTTAGTATGAACTGATCTTCTGTGTTTGTGTTTGTGTGATGTTATATGTTTAAGCATTATACTGTAATTAGAGGATGAAATGAGATCTGTTTATTTGCTGAGAAATATTATTTAGAATATGAAAATTCACAGCTCTACGACTCAAAATGGTTAAAAATCAAAAAGTTAAAAGGAAAAAGCTTAGTTAAATATATTTTGGGATCTGCTAAGCTTAAAGTAGTAGATAAGTCATAGAATTTTTGTTACGTATAAACAATTCAGTTTGTCCAATTTTTAGAAATCTGCAGGTACTGAAATTTAAAAATAAAAGGAACCAACAAGAAACGTTAAAGTTATTGATTCTACTTATTTTTTACACTGCCTACTTACTCACCTCTATAAATGCAATATTTCATCTGTTCTGGAATTAAGTAATTATTAACGTTCAAGAAAGTAGGCAGTCATCTGACCATGGCTTATTATAGCTCACTCCTAAATTTAGAAGTGTTCCCAGCTTGAAAAATGATAAAGGGAATAGGGAACAAATGCACAGTTTTTAGTTTACTCCTTGTTTTGCATTTTATATATATTTTTGAAACTAGATTTCATTGTCCTAATCATACTGTACTGACCCTTTTAAGAGAGTGAAGTAAGATTGTGTTAGAATTTTTTGAGATCTCCAAGTTTTATTTGTATAAATTATACTACTTTTATTTGTCCAATTAACATACTTTCTAGAAATGATATATAGTCAATTAAAAAAATTCAGATGTTTTCTATTTCTGAATTATCTGTGTATATTGCTTCTCACTTGCTTCCATCTGCCAATCTTTTGATTACTTTTACTCTTTATTTTTACTAGATAACAAAAAAGGGAAGTTTATGGTAAAAATGAAATCTGTTTATCAGTGAATGCAATTTGGCAAGAAGGAGGATACAAATATTTCTAAAATGAAATCTTCAGACTAATGGATTTTATTTATCCTTGCTCTTTTTGTAGTCTTATACTACAATTAAATGAATAAGTTTAGTTTATCTTTATTGCAAACTGAAAGCTATATTTTAATAGTTCATTTCATAGAAAGCCTAGTGGATATGTACCTACCAAGGTGAGTTTTCCAGGATAGGAATACCTGACCCAAAGCTCAAGATTTCTCAGCTATCATTTGGAAAGCCTCCCTGACTGGTCTTCAGATTGGTTGTCTGACTACTTTTTTTTTTTCCTGTGGATTGCCACTTGAGAGTAATGTACAGTGGTACATTTCATGCCTCTAGTTAGAGTTATTGTAGTTTAGATGAATTTCCTTTCTCTCCTTCTACCATGCTGTTGCACTCACAACTTTGAGAAATCAAAAGTAGTTCCTCTTCACAGAAAGTGTGAGAATTCTTTGTCTAAAATAAACTGATATAAGAACTTTCTGTATTGATTTGATTATTTTAATTTAGTAAGCCTTTGTTTATTATTGACTATGAGCGAGGCTTATATAAGGCACCTTGGAGATTGTAGGATGAATTAAATATGGATTCTCTGTGATTTGTGAAAAGACTGTATTACAAGAGAAAAAATGGTGAGTGATGAGTTCTGGAACTGACGCACAGGTAAAATCCTTTGAGACCATAAGGGAAGGTGTGATTACACCTAGTTGAGGGAATCATGGAAGGCTTTTTGGATGTGATCCTTGTTGAGCTTGGACTTGCAGAAGTCCAGGGATTGGGAAGGCATTCTGGACAGGAAAAAAAAAAGTCATAAAGTCTAGGAGGTAGAGAATCAGAGGCTTATTAGGAAATAGGTAATAGTTTGATGCTTGGGAAATAAAATGGGTAGAGAAGGTAATAGGAAGATTATGTTTAGAAAGTCTGGGTGTCATATAACGGAACACTTTGAGTGTTTAAGACAAATTCTTTCGCTAATTAAATGAAAATAAGTCAATCTGATTAAATTTAACTGACTTTTACTATGAATTCTATTAAAAGAAACCATGTATACTTTTACAGTTTATATCTTTCAATTAATAATATATTTGGGTTGTACTTCTAACTCAGTACGTATTGATCTCATTCTTTTTAATTTCTTTACTATTAACATTGTGTGGATAAACAATACCTAACTAGTCCTTACTGATGTACATCTAGTTGTTTCTAGGTTTTTGATATTGTAAAAATGCTACATTGTACATTTATCTCTATATATTTTTATTTGCTGTTGGATAAGTTCCAAAAAGTAGAATTTCTGGGCTAAAGGCTGTATCAATTTACAGTTACTCCATAAGTATATGAGAATTTGTTTCCTCACCCTTTCACCAGTTCCAACTGTCAGTCTTGACATAATTAAAAATTTGATTAGTTAGTTAATGAATACCTTCCTATTTTAGATGCCAGTTTCTAATTTCATTAATATAGAGAACATATAACTTTGAAGGATGTGTAATCCTGGGGTATGAAATGGTGTGACAGTGTAAGAGAAGATTTGGTGGAATAATGTTATCTGCCTTTCTAGATTGTTAGTTCTACTTAAAGATTTGGGAGGAATACATGTTATTTTCATTTTAAAACGAGCTGAAAAATTTGAAAGTATCATGTAGAATATACATGATTTTTTATTAATAAAAATTAACATTTTATTTTATTATTAAATAATATGTGTGATAGCATTCTGTATATTGGGAAGTGCTATACAAATTTTATTATTGTGTTAATCAACAACCTATTATAAGACATAAAATCTCTCTTCATTGCTCAACCAAACCACCAATATATAAGAAAAAAGAATAGCAACTTGCTACCTCTGTGACCCTCAAAGAACTTTTCTGTTGTGAATCATTGATCCTTTCTCTGTGGCTTTCTTTTAAAACCATCTTCAGGGAAATTTTATACTTGGGCTAAATACTTTGGGGTCTGTTCCTGACTTCTAGGATCTTCTAAATTAGTATAATTGTTCTGGTGGAAAAGTTAAAAAAGAAGTCATTAAATTTTATAATATTCTCCTTTATAATAATCATGGGTTTCTGAGTTTGTTAAGGAAACTTTGATAAGATTGGCTCATTGATTTAACTCTAAAGGTAGATTTATTTACTCCAGAAATTCTGCCTTAAATATTGCATTGTAATACTACTACTTTTTTATCAACATGCTGCAGATAGATTTGGCCACATAGCAGGAGAGCAATGACATGTGGCAGATGACTAAAGCCACTAATGCTAGCGTTGTGCATTAAACTCAAAAAGGGATTGGGGGTGCTATAAAATGCAGCTATCGACAGTCAACAACTATCCATGAAGTATGATTTAATTGAAAAGAGAAACTTTACAGAGCTTTAATTTTCATTTTACTTTTTGTCAACATTCTTTAATAAATATTTTAAATTATTGTGGTAATTGACAATGATAAACAGAGGTCTGTATATAACCTGGAATGTTCTGGGTAATCCTCAGTATAAAAGGGTGCATGTTCATCAAATCAGCTTTCTTCCTCACTGCCATATTTTATAAATATATTAAGTTAACTGTATTAACTTACGGATTTAACTGGAATCAAAAAAATTTTTTGTTTTACTTTTGACTAATGCATAAGAGAAAAATGGTTATTCTGCATTTTCTAATGAAGTTCCTAATTCAGATCAGCATCATATGAATCCTCTGACCATTTAAATACCATTTTTCTTAAAGAAAATATTTATAAAATGCTAATAAACTATTAAGTGAACAAGTAATACAATATGTGATAATTTTTACACCCTTCCTACAGTGTGTAAAATTTTAATACAAACTTAGTGTATACTTGATAATAATTTACATGTTTATTTTACCATCTGGTAAATGTGTAAATGATATTTTGAGAAGCACATTTCATATTCACTTTAACAACTTATCCTTGACAATATGTACCCTATCTTATGTATCGACTGGAAGGATTTTGGAAATTTTTGAAAGAGATGAATCAAGGAAAAAAAATCCATGTCCTAGTTTGTTTGTTTTAAAAATATTATGGAGATTTAAGACTTAGTTTTCAGTATCAAACTGAGGGATTATGTTGTTTGCTGACTTTTACCAGATATCCTGCTAATTAGGGTAGTATAGTCAGAGCAAATTCCAAACATTCTATATGTACATCAAATCAGGTTTCCTACTAACACTGTGGACCACATAGGTAGCAATAATAAAGTAAATATGGCTCTCTGTGTTGTGGTATAACAATATCACATCTTTTTCAGAGTGTTTGCTTTACTATTGCTTGTGTCTAAATATGGGAAGATCATTTTTTCCAATGTGTTGCAGTGAACCTCAAGTGGATAGCTTTTATCGAATACTTTAACAGCATTTATGACACTTTGGCCTTATGCCTTTTTTATTTCATTCTCTCTGCTTATTGGTCTCACTGGAATAAATCTCACGGACTTAACACAAAATAAGCAAATAGATCATTCTCTATTTAGTTTTGTTTTAATGCACTCTTTCTTAGCTGGTAATAATCTAAGAACCCTTGTAAAATTTTATGGACTACCTCTACATACCAGTTACCATCTGCCCAGCTATAACAAAGAGGTTTGATAAGCAAATTACAAATTTGGTTTAACAAATATATTCTTCATCACAAAATCTTTCATTTGAAGTAAAAAGAAAACTCAAAACCACATTTTTATCTACTAGTTTTAGAAATCAAAGTACAGGTGTATCTTAAAAATATTTTTGTAAATGAATCGTGTCACCAATTACTTTTAAATTTATTGTAAATAGCATTTAAAACTCAGATTAGTTGTCCGTATCATGTTTCCTCATAGAATGCATATTTCACTTATGATTATATAACATAATTCTGAGAAATATTGTATGTCTGTGTCTTTATCTACAGGTATGATGTTAAGCTTCCTTATTCCTGATGCTTTATAAAGCTAGTAACCTACTCTCTACAGCAACCCTACAACATGGGCATTAGCTTCCTATTATAGATAAAGAGATTGTGGCACAAAAAATTTATGTGTCTTTTTCCCATGAATATACATTTAGTAAACATTAGAGCAAGAATTTAACCCCAGATTTGCCTTTGCTTAGAACTGTTCTCTCTTCAATACATTTTTTGCCTCATTTTTAATCAGGAAGACATGGAAAATACTTTTATTGAAATATTTAAAAGTCCAACATAGTGTCATTTGGTCTTGGAAGAATGAAACTGCCTGATATAGATGTGAGATGGTAGAGGTGAAGACTAGAAAGAGAGGGAAGAAATGGAGATGACCTTCCAGAACCCTGTCAGCACTTTGATTTTATAGTTCTAAAATATGCCTCTGTTCAGATTATTATTATCATGCCTCCAACCCTTTCTTCAAACCAATGCACTTGGATTTAGTTTGTTATAAAAAGGAGTAGAAATTCATATCAGGTATTTCAGAATCAACTAATATTCAGATTAAAAAAAAACAAGCAAAAATAGTATCTCAGACACCATGGCAGCTCGAAGAAAGAGGATTTTTTTTTGAAATACCTGAAGTATTATAGAGATAATAATTAATACTTATTGAACGCTTACTTTATGGCATGTTCTAAGGTGTTTTTTAATGGATATTAACTTAATTCTCATAACAGTCCTATGAATAGATACTATTATTATTCCTATTTTTCGGATGAAGGATAGAGAAATTAAGTAACTTGCTTGAGGACACAGTAAACAGTAGTTGAATCAGGATTTGAACTCAGGCAATCTGGTTACAGAATAATGACTACTAGTAATGACATTAAGATGAATGAGATGGTAATTGATCTCTCAGGACTACTACTACAAAAAGGACTGTGAAGAAAAAAATGGAATCAAATAGGAGTTAAAAACTCAAGAAAGCAAATTTGCAGTGGATCCTTTAGAACTTTATTTAAGGGTATTAATATGAACAAAACAAATGAACAATTTGCATTTTTCAAAAAAGAATTCGGATTTTATTTCAGGTATACAACATTCACTATTTCATCCAAATGGAATAATAGGATAGTATGTCGTTTGTGAATCTGCTAAAATTTTCCTATTTATTGGTCTGTCATGGTTCATTATAATTTTTAATAAATAGAATTAAAAATGGTTTAAGATAGTAAGCTTGTTTTATAGATCATGAACTGAAAGGGTATCAACTTTCATTCAAAATTATCAATATCTCAGTGATATTTTTGTTATAAAACTTCCTTTGAATATTTGGTAAAATAAAGTTATTTTGAATTAAAAACATTTTTACCAATAAAATTGCATGTTTTAAAAGAAAAGACGGTACTTGTAGAATTGATCAGAAGCTTGTTATATTCATGCAGAATCATCTGGTCTCTTCATTTGGACAATAATAATAGAGCCTTTGAATGGTATTGCGAAAATGAAAAGTTTTTTGATGTTTCATTGAAACAAGATCTACTAAAATGTAGTAGATGTAAATTATTAAAATATAATCTACTAAAACTATGTAGAACACATGGTAGGCCCAATCACTGAGTATTTAAGCTTAGAGATCGAGTTTGGTCTTTTTTGGTAAGAGTTTTTGTTTTAAAGCTGGACATCCTCTATATTATATGCTGTATATTGTTATTTCAAAACGTAAATCTGCTTGTCTTGTTCTTAAAGAAGGAGCAATTTATACAAAAAAGGAAACAAAAAGGACATGTAAAAAAGAAAAATAGTAATGAAGTATATTTTTTTACTTATGTGGCTTTTTTTGAGTTTCAACTAAATACATTTATGTGCCAATTGAGAAATGTTTTTTCCCTCATCCTTTAAACATGCTTATTTATGTGTTTTTTTGAGCGAACTTTTATTGTGTGGTCTAAACTTTCAAGAAGAAGGCTATGAAAGGGAGTGAATATTTCTGTATTCATAATTATTTTTAATTAGTTCATGCCTTATTATGGAAAAACTCATTGAGCCTGTTTGTGAAGACAAACTCTAAAAATCTGATTTCTATGTTTGTGATCTGAAACTAGATCTTTATGTGCTTTTTTTTCCCACTAGGGTTGCTTTTTTTCCACCCACCCCAGCCATGTCCCTCTGAACAAATCCTAGGTTTGCTTTGCTGGCCAAAAGTAAAATTGTAACCCTTGTTTTTGACTGCCCTCCCCAGGCTGTCTCTATTTTACATATTGCTTCTTTCCTTTCTCAATTAGCTCATATCCTCTTGCTTTCTCTCATATCTTTTTAAATTTGCTTGAATATCCTACCAGTGCTTCTCAATTACGGCTATCCATTAGAATCACTTGTCAGTCTTCAAAAAAAAAAAACAAACAAAAAACAACCAACCAAAAAAACACCCCACAGATGCCCAGACTAAAATAAGACTGTCTGGGGCTGAAGTTAGGGCATCCATGTTCTGGGTATCTACCCCCCAAAATTTGAAAACATTTATCCATGAAGATATATGCACCCTGATGTTCACTGCAGCATTATTCACAGTGGCCAAGACGTGGAAACAACTGAAGTGTCTTTTGATAAATAATTGGCTAAAGAAGATGTGCTACATATATACAATGGAATATTATTCAGCCATAAGAAAAGAAATACTGCCATTTGAGACAACATAGATGGATCTTGAGATTATCATGCTAAGTGAAATAAGTCAGAAAAAGTTGAGAACCATATGGTTTCACTTATATGTGAGAGATATAAAACTGAAAGCAATAAATGAACGAGACAAACAAAAATTCATAGACACAGATAACAATTTAATGGTTGCCAGAGGGAAAAGGGGGAGGGAGAATATAGAAAAGATAAAGGGGGTCAAATGTATGATATACTTTGGGTGGTAAACAGTCAATGCCACATACATTAAATATATTACTGAATAGTACACTTGAAACTAATATAATTTTATTAACTAATGTCATCCCAATAAATTTAATAATACAAAAAGTACCCCGGGTAATTCTTATGATTAAGTAGGGTTGAGACTATTGAATTAAAGATGAAATGTTTGCTTCAGGAATCAGCAGATAGGATGCAAAGATGTTTTGGGCCTGGAGCTTTTCACATTACATAGAAAGCACCTCAGTTTATTCATAAGGCTAGCCATCGTATTGCCAGTAATCTAGTGAGGAGAGGCTGAGTAGAATTGTGCATTTATTAAAAACCTATAGAATTTGCTTCATTTGTGTTTATTATCCTCATGTAGCTGGCATTAAGAAAACGAGGTAAATTTGATCTATCCCCTCCCCCAAGAACGTACATTGCTAATTTTCTTAACATGTGGCACTTTGAATAATATAAATTATTCTGTCTATTCCAACTTAGTGTTCACAAAAACTTCAATATATTATATAATGGGAATTGACACTGGTTTTGATAGCTTATCTATTATTCAAGTACCTTTTGGAAGAAAAAAACCAACCACACCTTTTTAGGATAGGTCAATAAACAATGTCCAGAACATAATTAAATCTGGTCACAAGTTCTGGCATTTAGATTAGGTGTTATCTGAAACTTGCATGGACTAATGGATTGTTTTCTTTTAAAGATCTTATACTGAGATGCACCATAGTGCATCAAATACTTTTAATTAACTGAAATGAAAGCAGTATCCAGCACCTATCTATGGTTTTGCTGTTTGATTGAACTAAGATTGTTAAGACTATTTGATGGAACCTGTTCTAATTCATTCTTGAGGAATTAAGCTCATTTGAGGAATCTTTAAAGTCTATATTACTTTGGATTAAGTTAGATTTTTGTAGGAAAATTAATTTATGTTGGGAGAAGTAGAATGTGGCACTAGGAGTTACTTCTGAGTCCTGTAAATGATTTAATTTGCTGAGCCACTATTTCTCCACCAGGAATTTGGATACAGCGATGATTGCCCTGTACATACTTTAGAGGGATTTGGAGAAGGAGGATTTTGCTATAAATAAATTAAAATATCGTTCAGTCTTCAGTAGAGCTTTGTTGAAATCCTTCAATAAAAAACGTTATAAAGGTAGTGAATTAGAGCAATAAAAATTGCTACTATTATTAACAAATCAACAAATGGCATAATGTGTCCCCACGGCACTTTGTACTACCTTTCTCTATCATAGAGCAGACTGTTTCAATGAGCTGCTTATGTCTACTTCTCCTATTAGACTTAACTTAAGAGCAGGGACTGTATTTGTCTCTGTGTTGAGTCTAATACAACCATAGCACATAATAGAGTCAGAAAATGTTCAATGAGCATTTTTTAACGTATCTTGGATAAAATTATTATCACTTTAAATTAGAATTATTATATCACCTTTTTATATTTTGGAGAGTACTATTAGAAAACATAATTTTACTCTCAGAAAGTATGCAAATATAAATATAAGAGAAGATTCAGTGCTTTTAAAAATTTGCATTGGACTTGGAAGTAAATTATGTTAAATCAGAGTGACCTAGTGGAGTACTGCAGTTGCTGTTTTATAGTAGGTAGGTGAGGTGTCAAGGGAAGATTATGGACTTTGGAGCTAGATGGACCTGGATTTGGATCTGCCACTTTCAAGATGGGCGATCGGGGAAATTTCTTAATGTCTCAGTTTCAATTTCCTTATTTGTGCAATAGGGTTACTACTACTTAGTTCATAGACTAGTTGTAATGATTAAATAGAATCTTCTAGTAAAGCATCTGATACAATGTCTGGAGATATTAGGGGATATGATAGCTGCCATTATTTGACAAGTTAGCAAAAGGATTCTTTTCAGGCAGAAAATGATTTAAATACGTGCTTTTCTTTTTCAAGGACAGACTTTTCAATTGAACAGGAATTTCTGCCTTTCTCTTTTTATTTTTAATTTGTTAGAAGTTAATTTCCAAATGTTTCCAAATTAAACATTATGAGTGATTGCATAGAATATATTTTACTCTTCACTCATAAGGGATCTTGTACTATCAGAGGATTACAAGGTGAAGCTAAGCTGGTGGTTTGCATTCTAGCCTCTGTTAGTCCCTGTCACCAAACTACCACACAATTTGGAACATTTGCCAGTGTTGGCTCAAGAGAGGCCAATCGAGACACTAATAGATGCATTTTCTCCATGAGTACACCCTTGGATCACACATAGAATTCCTATTAATAGCAATGAGAGTTAAACTTGTAAATCCCTCATGCATTGATGGGAGAATAGACCTTTTAGTTTACTTAGCCATCTTCCAGTTATTTGGCACTTTCCCCATCCCTTGTGAGTTCTCCAACATTTTCATTAAAGGCTTTTCTATTTTCTATTCTGCTTCATTCAGTTTGGGTTGTAATTCACGTTGGCCTGATGCCTTGGCAGCAGTGAATGATTCTAATTGCCTCACTATCTATCTAGTCTGGCCTAATCATAAAGCCTTTCAACTTTTCATTCAAGCTTCCAGCAGTATCAACTTCATGGGTCACAAACTTCCCACTCATATCCTTTCATTGCATCTTAGCTGCTTACGTCTTATGTATTTAATAAACTCTAGAGAGTTCATCATTATTTCATTCCTTTCCTGTTATACCATCTCTTATCCTTTTTGTAAAATTAAAGCAGCACTACAGAAACCTAAAGATTCAGGACTACCTTTGTCTAGACATTGTATCAGAAGAGCTAGATACCCTAGTTCTCATTTGAGTTAGTTATAGTAAAAGGTTAGAAACTAGAAAGTTTTAAGTATTCTTCCATGTCTATTCTGTTACCTCTTTAACTGTATAGTCAGCTCCACTTCCTCGTCTACCTACTGAAATATACATTTTTCTTTTCTGATCCTGAAGTTGGATATAGTAGGAGAATCATAATGGTAATCTGAAAACAAAGGTCTTGCTTTGAACTCATGTGATTTTTCTGGCAAACAGGGATGCTGCTCCAGCACTTTATATAGTATGGGTGTTCTGTTTTGATTCTGTGTGGTAATGCTTATTTTAGAGATTTTATGGGAACCTTTCTCATATGGTAAAAAAAAAAATGTATTTTAAACAGTTCCCAAAAGCTTTAAAAGGAAAGAATAATATATAAGTTGATTATGAAATATTTTACTTTTTACCTTCTTCCACCTCATTAAAAAAAGTATTCTAAAAGTGAACAAAACTTTTATTATGAAAATGTAATATTTCATAATGGTATAATGAATTCCCATTTATCCATTCATTGGTAGATCTAGGGGCTTTATCAGATTTAGAATGGAGTTTTGTGATAAGACTACTTTAAATGTGATATCGTGTCCTCTTATATGTTTCTTTTTTGTTAGCTAAAAGAGATCTCTTTTGTGTCTATTTATCAGCCAAGATGATTATTGCGTAGAACTATTTATTAGAGTTTGCAATGAGGTTTTAAAACTAAATTCTTCCATTTATTACCTAGAATACTTATATAAAGTATTATCCTCCCTATTTGGTTACAATGAGGTAAGTGAATACTTTCTCTTTATTTGCCAGTTTTTAAAATAATAAGTTGGCTCCCCAATATTTTCCAAAGTAATGAATGAGTTATTTTCTTTTATCGTTATAAACACATGGATTTAAACTTAATCGATGTGTTACACTCCATTAGAGTTATTATCAATTTCTCCCATCTTTGGCTCATGATGGCCTATTCAGTGTAAATGTTAAGTCCTTTTGACAGGACTCCTGTAGCCTTTGATAACATCTTTTCCTTTCTTGTATAACAAGATATTTCAGCCTCATCTTGAATTCTAAATGGTTAATTTAAATTTCATTTCCTACCCCTTACATGGAATCAGTTTTCTAAAGAGCTCTAGTGTGAAATGGAAATTAGAAACCACAGTCTGGATACTTAGGTGCTCATTGCTATTGGGTTGGCCCTCAGGAGACTGTGCTAGGGAATTTTACACACACACACACACACACACACACACACACACACACAGATTATAAAATAAAATACATTATGGGCTTATACTAATATTTCCAATTCCAATACAGAACTCTAGAGTTTTTATTTAACCATCTTCAGTCTTAAATCTGTATTAGCTTTACCTCATACTGAAAATTTGTTTCCTACTACAGTAATTTAATTACATACTCCCCAGCATAATATACTCACAAGCGTCTCACAGTAAAAATACCAACAGTACTACCATAAATATGATCAATGAAAACAATTTGAAATTTCTTTACAGTTCTTATCATCCTTAGCACATATCCCATTACAAATATACAGGTGGGCCCAATGTAATCACAAGGATCCTTAAAATGCAAGAAGCAGAATAGGAGGTTGGAATGATGCAGTGTGAGCAGAAATCAACATACCTTCACTGGCTGTGAAGACAGAGGGGCCAGTGACAATATATGTGTATTGTTTTTCCATAGCAAGAATACACAGGTCTGGTAATTAAAGGTGAACCTTATGCTTGTTGCAATGATATGTAATGATCTATTTGTAAAATTTTTACTAAGCATGTTTATAATTCCAGGGTTTGGTACAAGGGAGGGTTTATCAGAAGAAGGCATCTGATTCTTTATGTTTAGCATGGTTAATTGAACATTTAAAAAAAATATTGATAGTTTTGACGAGTAATCAATGGGTATTGAATCTTCCTTTGAAGTTTTACATGGCTGACAATTAGAGGGATTTTCTATCAGACTAGCTTCGGGCTCCCTACATGGCTTCGGACATTTTCCTTTAATACTCCTCAGAAATTTTCAGTGTGGGTGCTATAGGTCACATTTATCATGCTATATGACCTCTGACTCTATGCCTTCATTGGGTGAGTTGGAACAGTATGGAGTAGAAGTAGTTCTAAAAGCCATTCCTATAGTGGGGTGGCTAGCAATAACTTACAGAACTGACCAGATCCTACTAACCCAAAGTAAATGTGTCCTTGATGCAACTTTTCCTTAGCAGGATCCTCAATATGCCTGCAGCCACTCCAGCACTATTCAAGATGAGAAGAGTGGTGGAGGAAAAGTGGGAGAGAAAAGAGACAGTGGTCTTAATTGGTTGTGGTTAAAATATATTAATTTTGCAAATTTTACAAAATCATATTGCTATGTGAACTCACTGCTAAAACCTCTTCCAGGAATGTAGAAGGGATCTGTATCAGTTTTCTATTACTGCAGTAATAAATTATCACAAACTTGGATGCTTAAACTGACACAAATTTATTATTTTACAGTTCTGGAGGTCCAAAGTCTGAAATGAGTTTCATTGGTCTAGAATCCAGGTGTCAGCTGGGTTGCGTTTCTTCTGGAGGCTCTATGGGAGAATCTATTTCTTTGCCCTTTTAGCTTCTCGAAGCCATCTGCATTCTTGATTCTTGGGCCCCATCTTCCACCTTCAAAGCCAGTGCTGTAGCATCTTCTTCAAGTCTTTCTTTTTGACTCTTACCTTACTGCCTCCCTTTTATAAGGGTCCTTGTGATTACATCTGGTCCCAAGGTAATTTACCATCTCAATATCCTTAATTTAATTACATTTGCAAAGTCTCTTTTACTATGTAACATAACATATTCAACATATTCATAGATTCTAGGGATTAGGACTTGGACATTGTTGAGGAGCCATTATTGCCCTACCACAGGGCAAGTGCAGAGCCATGAAACAAAAGAAGCTTTTTTAAATTTCACAATAAATCTGCTTCTGTCCTTTAGCAGGATTTTAAAGATTTATTCATGTAGGTCCTATATGGTCCTTGTTAAATGTGCTTTTAAATATTTTGTTTTATTGTTGTAATTATAAATAGCTTTTTTAAAATTTTCATTTTTATGGTAGTATAGAAAAGTTATTGATTTTTATATATGTTCCTCCTTAAATGTGGTGTTAAAAAGCCATACTGCATTTCATTATTAATTCTAAAATCTAAAACCTCTTATCCTTTCTAGATATATAATTACATGTCAGCAAAAGGATTGTTTTATCTTATCCTTACCAATTATTTAATTTACTTTTTCTTATTACATTCACAACCTGCATCCAGATTTTGCTGAAATATTTTCTATTTTACTTTTAAATTATTATTTGATTTTTCACAGTAGTATGCCTTTTCTGTTTCAAAACACTTATTCAGCACTTACATTAAAATTTTGTCAATTCGTATTTATATAAATGAACAATTATGAACTATATTGGTGATTTTCGCGCTGGGGCTGATTTTGCCCCCTAAGAAACATTTGCAAATGTCTTTAGACTTTCTTGATTTTCATGACTAGGAAATGGAGAGGCTACTGACATCTAGTGGGAAGAAGCTAGAGTCATGCCAAACATTCCACAATGTACAGCCCTCTCCTGAACCCTCAACAAATAATGATCTGGTCCATATGCCAAAGTTGAGAAACCTTGAGCTGTATGTATTACAAGATTCATTGATTCTCTGTTCCTCTCCTCATTTTTTTATATCTTAAGGTCCTTTTTCTGATGCATGTGTTGTTTTGTTAGAGTACTGTCTTGAATTTTTTTTTCCTTGGATGGCTTATGTTGATATAGTCTCTGTATTCTTATATATCTGCAAGCATCTTTATTATGCTTGGCAAGTGAATGATATATTTTTTTCCATTGTAAATAACTTGTTTTTGAATGATATCTTGGCTAGGTATAGGATTTTTGAATTGAATTTCCTCTCAGTAGTCTGTCAATGTTGTATTCTTTCTATTTTCCAATGTTGCTGATGCCAATCTGATTTTTTTTCCTTTATAAATAACTTCTTTAGCTTTGAAGCTTGTTATATAGTTCTTTTTTTTCCTTGAAATTGATGCTCTGTGCATTTTTTTTTAGTCTTTTCTTTTTCTGTGCCTTGTTTTTGGATAGTTTTTGTAACTATCTAAAGTTCATTCACCTTTTATTTTCCATTTTCTGATTTTCTATTAATCCTGTCCAATGAATTTATTATTTTTGATATTTTATTTTTAAAATCTAGAAACTCCTTTTAGTTCTTTTAAAAATATCTTCTTTTTCTCTTTTTGTTACATTCCTGTTCTTTAAATATTTGAGCAAGTTATAATAGCTGTTTTAACGTTCACGTCTGCTAATTCTATTTTCTTTGTCATTAGGGAGCTAACCTTGCTATAGCGGAACCAGAACAAATAATTTATTGTGAATTTTATGTTTTAAATAATAGATTTTTTAAAAAGTTTGGACCTTGTTCTGGCAGGCAGTTAAATTATTTAGAGATCATCTTGATTTTGAAGGGCATATTTTTAAATCTTAGGGTTGGTCTCGAGTAGCTTTTACTCTAGGGCTAAGTTAGCCTCAATACTAAGGTATACCCTTCTCAGCATCTCTGCTAAATGCCCCATGTTTTCAACATGTTCTTTTCACTCTGGTTGATGGGAATTTGAAAAGTTCCCAGCTCTGGGTGAACTCAGAATTGTGTAGCTAACAGTTATCTGGAAATCGTTCTTTTCTTGGCAGTTCTTTGCCTGACATTGTGGACTTTCACCATTTGGACACACAAATTTGTATTCAGCCAGAAACTCAAAGGGATCCTCTAAAGGTTTCTAGAGCTCTTTCTTTGTGTAGCTTTCTCCTTTATGGTATTATCCTACAACTTCCATTCATCTCAGTTTACCTGAACTCCAGTCTCTGCCTCCTCAACTCAGTGACACTGTCTGGTTCTGTTTTGGTTTCACCTCTCTCTACCACAGGGATGCCTCCAGGGGTCGCCTTAGTTGTTTCTTTCTTAGGAATTATAGTTTTATACTGCCTGTTGTCAGATGTCTGAAAGTAATTGTTTTATGTATTTTTGTCCTTTCCTCTATTTGTTTATAGTAGGAGGGTAAGTCTCAGAGCAGTTACTCCTTTGTGGATAGAAGCAGAAGTATGACTATATTTTTGCTTCTGCTTCGAGATATTGCTTCTTGGTCTTCTCATTTAGTTTGCAGTAGTGTTCATCCTTCTTTTCAATTCAGCTATTGAATTTTGGAATTGAAATCATGTATAATTCTAAAAAGTCCTTTTTATGCTATAATTGGATCTCATGTATTCTTTTTATTTTTATGTTAAAGTTATTTATCTTCTTTGATATTTCTATTTTATTAGCAGCTTATTTTTCTTAATTTTTTTGTCTGTTATTTCTTCATAAGGTATTTGAGTTCCCTTAAATACATTGTTTGAGAGAGAGAGAGAGGGGGGTGTGTGTGTGTGTGTGTGTGTGTGTGTGTGTGTGTGTGTGTGGTAATTTACTCATGTTTGCTGTCGGGACTCGCAGCTTTTAGGGCACTTTGATTAGTAGTGGCAAACCCATGAATAGAAAAAAGGATGACAGTGTTCCCTCCTTTGGGTTAATGATGAAGTAGTTAATAATGTGTCAGACTTTTGTGCTGCCAAGCCAAAGTCTAAAATTTTTAGCAAGGTATTTATTGTCCCTGTCATTTCACTAACTCCTCTTGTCATCTTTCCAAATTCATCTTGTGTTCAATACATTCTATTTGGGATTCCATATATCACCTATTTTCTTAAGCACTACTGCCTTTTAACTACTGTTTCTTTCAACTAGTACACTTTCCCCGACTCTTGTCCTCCCAGTATATTCTTTCTTATTCACACTTTGACATTTGGATGAGTAGATCTTTTGCCCTAAAAGGAAAAGGGCATGCCTTAAGGGGCTGATCACATTGATGAGGCAGGATCATTGAGAACACCCATTGGGTAGGTAATTAAATTGGACTAGTGAGCCAAATAATGTGCTATATAAGTTTATCATATTAATCATGTTCAAAAAGAAATATAGACCTTGGGACATAAGTCTCTTATCATATTTCTGGATAAATACTAATGAGAAATGGAGAGAGCAGAAAGTTCTTGCCCAGTACTCCTCTAAGAGGCCAAAAGTTTCATTTCATGGGTCAAAGCAGGAATGAGAAACAGAAAATTGTTTCTTCCTACAGCCCTGGTTCTCCACCTCAGGTGCAACTCATGATTTTGATACTGGCTTGGAGTTTTCTCTGCATCCCAAGATTTTTTCAACATTCTTGAAACTTCAGTATCAAAGACCTGTCCAAATATTCTCAATTTTAGTGATGTTCATCTGCCCTCCAGATCCAAAAACATTTCCTATGGTCGTACATGAAACTTGAACTACACAGATTTGAAATCTTAAACTTCCAATTTTATTATTCTTTTACAATACTTTTCTATCTTACTAGCTCTTACACATTTCTACATATTATGCTTCGTTTGGCTCTCACTAATAGAGTCCTCAAAGCTCTATCTTGTTTCCAAATATCAGCACCCCTCATTTGTATTATTGTCCAGTTTAGACATGAAGGTACATAAATTCTGCTACTCTCATCAACATTCTCAACTTTCCTGCCATTTTTTATTTCACTATATCCAATCTTTACAACTTCAGATCATGAACAATCCAAAAACCTTTCTTCTTTATTCCAAGATATGGGATTCTGGAAAAAAATAATCACAACCATGAATTTGAGCACATCATTATCATTAATAATAATAACAAACTTATTTTATTCATAATATAAACCCAACCAATTCTCTAGGGCGACCTAAGTTTCGTGACACTATGCCAAGACAAAAATTGCTCTTAAATTTTACATAAAGAGAATAACATATAATGTACTGGATATACTGTAAACAAAATGAGTATTTTAGAGCTGTATCATCATAACATACAATCAATGACATCACATGAGTTTACCTCCATAAAGACAATTTTAGAGGGTCTGTAGGATATGATCTAGTTACAATAGGATAGTCAATTTACCCAATTTAATCCATCTAATAATTTTTTATCACTCAACATTCTTGGTTGCAAACAAGAGAAAATCAACTCTAACTTAGAAGAAAAAAAAAGAATTTGTTTGAAGGATATCACATAAGACTGATCTGAAAAGGACACTTATGGTACTGCTGCCCTTAGATAGACTCCTGTCCCCATTCTGCTGATTTTCACTTTTGTTGCCACCATTGTGGTAAATAATCTAGTTGTCTCTAAATCTTGCTTCACTTTCTCATGATACAAAGTCCCAGGATAATAAATCAACTGACCAAACCTAGATCACATGTATGCTTCTAGTTTGTAGAAAGTACTCTTTGGTGTTTGTAAGGGGAAGCAGGACCCTGCCTCTCCTCTATCTTGGGATTTCCTCAATATAGAAAAGGTATTTTGGATGTTCAGCTGACAAAAATAGCAAATGTCCACTCTATCCTTCAAGCAGTTCTCCCTAAATATTGTTTTTCTTGGCCAAGATTTTGATTGGTATTGGACAGCATGAGTTCAAGATTGTATTTGCTGACAACTACCTGGAGTGCTGCTAGTCTATGTTGCCAATTAAATAAAGACCCATATGCTTTAACAGACAGTTGAATTGGGAGTAGGATTGATATCCTCTTGTGAAAATTGAGTTGCCTAATATAGACACACGGCTGACTAGAAGGCCTCCCCTGATGCAAGGCAAGTTGTGGGAGTACTCATAGGCATGGCCAACGTCCACTTTTAAAAGTGATTATAATTTATTCTGATATACAGACCAAGGGAACATTTATGCCTTATGTAGCAAACCATAATAATATTAGCCTGGAAATTTTTAATAAGGGTATGACCCATACTTTTTAGCTATAAAAAAAATTTAACAAGTTCCAATAGAATAGAAGGCCTAGCTTTGAAAATTGCTATGATCTGGTATACTTTTCAAAAGGAGATATTTGAAAAGTATACTCCAGGATAACTAATGGATGAAATTTGATAATTTGTTTTTTCTTTTGAAAAATATGGATGTGAGAAAATTTTATGTTAAAGTTTTATTTTGAATAGATAATATGGTCACGTGGTTCAAAAATGATATGGAGTATAAAATGTCCCATCACATCTGTCCAGTGATCTCTCCACCAGAGTTAACCATTTAAATTGTTTTTTGTGTTTCCTTCCAAAATTACTTTTATGTAAATATAAACAAATGTATATATATATGTGGTTTTGTTTACCCTCTTTTTAAAAAGATGCAAGTAGCATATTATAGTCACTCTTCTGTACTCCCTTTCTTTTTAAACTTAATAGATATTGGAGATTTTTCCATAGAAGTAAGTAAAAGTCTTTCTCATTCTTTTTCTTTAAGTAACGTCCCATTGTGTAGATGTAATATAATTTAAAAAAGAAAACATTCTCTATAGAAGGTTATTTAGTTGTTCCCTATCTTTTGCTATTACATGCAATGCTGTAATAAGTCAACTTGTACATAAATTATTTTGCACATATGTAAGTTTATATGTAGGCTACATACCCAGACTGGAATTGTTTACTTAAAAGATATATGCATTTGTAGTTCTAATAAATATTGCTAAGTTATACCAGCAAGTCCTTCCACCAGTGTTAAATGAGATCCTCTATTTTCCTAGTCTTTCCAACAGTGATTTTGTTATAATTTGGGATTTTTTCTAAATTGGTATGTGAAAATGGCATCTGAGTATATGTTTAGTATCTTTGATTGGTACATCTTGCTTTGAGTGAGGTTGGGAAACTTGTGTATTTAAAAACCATTGTGTATTTAAAAACCATTTATATTTCCTTTTCTGGGACTTATCTGATCTTTTGCTCTTTTTACTATTGGATATTGGTCTTTTTCTTATCAATTTTTATGAGCTCTGTATGAATTTATAAAATTAACCCTTCATTTATGATATGAGATACAAGTATTTTTTAACCTGTTTGTCATCTAATGACTTTTCTTATGCACCATTGAAAAGGTTTATTTTTTATTTTATTTTCTCCTATGGCTTCTGGATTTTGAGGCATGGTACAATTATAGCTATGGTTTTAAATCTTTGATCAATTTTACATTTATGCTGGTATACAGTGTGAGGTATGGATATATATCTTCAGGTGATAACCCTCTCCTAAGACTATTGAATAGTTCATGTTGTCTCTTCTAGCTTTAGGTACCACATTTAAAATATACTATATTATTTATTTTTTGGATTTATGTTTGGATTTTTTTCATTCTATTTCATTGGCATGTTTGTCTATGCATGGGTGCCATATTTTTTTAAATTATCAAGGTATTGAACTCTCGTGAATACAATTTAGTTCAAGTGGTTTACCACAGAGCGTGTTTCTTATTCTTATTATAGTTCAGTAAAGCTAGTCCTGGTCAGTGGCTGGCTTTCCTCTATTCAGAGCTTACATTCAGAGACTCAGGCTCCTTTAGCTTTTTTGACTTCACCATTCCATAAAGCCTCACTGTCATGTACATCAAGTCAGGAGAAAGATACAAAGAGTGTGAAAAAACAACATGCCTGCTTTTTAAATGTCTTATCTGGGAAGTGACACACAGCACTTATGCTTGCATTTATTGGTGAGAATGTCATGTCGTATATATATATTTTCCAAATACTCAATTTCCAAATTATGTATATATATGTATTTCTAAATCATCTGCATTTTTATATGATTGCATTGGGTAGCACTTTCAGTCCATGTTAGAGTAGTGGTGATAGTAACTAACTTCTTCCTGACGATAATGTTAGTACTTCTAATGTTTCCAATAAACATGATGAAGGCTTTGGTGCCACAATAGAAATATTTTGTCATATTTAGGAAATATCTTTCTATTTTTATTCTGTTCAGTATTTTTCTTTAACTAAAAATGGATTTTTCGAATTCTCTTCATGTTGGAGATAAATTTTTTTTTTGTTATTAGAACTACTACTAATATTTATATGTTCATAATTTTAAACTATCGTTGCTTTTATGAAATGAACCTCCCTTGGTCATTTCCAACAATCTTTGCACTTCTGGAACAAATCGTATTAGGTTTTTATGTATTAATCTTTCAATGTGCCACTGGATTATGTTTAGCAATATTTTATGTAAGAAGATTTTTGTCTCAGATATTGGTTCCATATCCTGGCTCAGTGGACTTGTATCCAATTCTGGGGAGAGAAAAACTGCTTGTGGTAGCTGAAGAAGGTTTCATGAGGGTCTCTCTGAATATTTGGGAACAAGAACTGTTACTTGGGCTCAGGTGTCAAAGCATGGCACAGGGTGGGAGCATGATATTTCTCTGACAACTTAAAAATTTATACCTCTCGAATCATTGAATGATAGCACCTTTGACAGATATTGCAGTCATTTCATAGTGGGTACCAGCAATATGGCAAAAGCTAGAAATCTTTCAAATAAGGCAGTGAATATGTTGGATGAAGTGGGAGAGGAAGAATGATAAATGTAAGGTAAATGTATCTGAAAAACTGATTCACATTCACATTTGAAACACTCTGTTGGAGGGTGCATTACATGTTTAATATTGTCATATTAGGTGATTATTTGGAACTAATGTAAGTGTGAAGAGAAAAACAAACATGGACACCAAAATTACAGTGTAGTATTGTTGGAGTGAGCGTTCAGATGATAGGTAAAATGTTGATAATAATTTTTAAAAATTAACATGAAAATGAAGATACAATTTTTAAAGAAATCTTATAGGAAATACACATTCAGATTTCCTGGGGCCATAGACCCTCTTCGAGAGACATTGTTATGCCCTTTTCTGTTGCCTCAGTCTGGCATAATGTCTGAATCATAGTAAGTTCTCTGTAGAGATGAAGGAATATATCCCTTGAAGGTATCCTTTATTTACACTGTCTGCTAACTTCCTTGGCAAACAGCTTATTTTCTGTCAGTTCATTCTGGAGTATGAGAGCTTTCCAATATCTTACTCTCTGCTATTTAGAAATAGTAGTAGATTTGTACCCTTCCAAACAGAAGAATTTTAGAGACTTATTTACCTTCCTTGCATTTACCCCCTCTGGTTTAAATTGTTACCGTTTGGGACTGAAAGAAGAGTCAAGAACCAGGTTAGGCCTCATGACTTCCAGTCCAGTGGTCTTTTCGCTAAACTATGCTATAGATCAATTCCATGGAATTCAATTTGTCCCATCACCTTAAATATCAGTATCCATGGGTAAGTATGTTACAAAAAATAATTATGCATATAGAATTAATATTACATAACAATCATATGTATGCAATACATTGTTTTGAGCATGTGGAGTTGACTGCTGACCTAGTGTGAATAGGACATGAAATGCTTTTTAAATATGGTGTCATACTATTTGGTCAGATATACACCTTGGTCACCTCCTCTGATATTGATGAAATGGTGGGCCTTTTAACCATCATTGAGATATACTGTAGTTCTCTCTTGTCTGCAGGGCTTATGTTCCAAGACTCCCAGTGGATGCCTGAAACAGCAGATAGTACCAAACCCTACTGTATTTTTTCCTATATATACATACCTATGCAAATGTTTAATTTATAAATTAGGCAATTTCACGTATGGAACATTAGTTCTTACTGTAGATCTTAGCAACCTCAGCATATGATTTTTTTTTTTCTTATTGAGAACTTTCACCTTTTTACTTAAAGGAAGCACATTATGGATTCTCTTTGGCATATTCGAATTGTCAGCATCACCACTCTTGCAAATTGGGGCTATTATTAAGTAAAATAAGGATTACTGGAACACAAGCACTGTGATACTGCAACAGTAGATCTGATAAACAAGATAGCTTCTAAGTCACTACCTACTGAGCAGGTAGCATGTGCAGAGTGGTTATGTTGGACAAAGGGATGATTCACATCCTGGGAGAGACAGAACAGGGGAAACGGCAGGAGATTTCATCATGCTACTTAGACGGCATGCAATGTAAAACTTATGAATTGTTTATTTCTGGAATTTTTCATTTAGTGTTTTTAGTTTGCAGTTGACTGCAGGTAACTGAAACTACGGGTAACTGGAAAGTGGAATAGTGGATAAGTGGTACAATTGTAGTTTGTGACCCTAAAGCAGAGTTTTGCCTTTTTTCAGCTAATTGATTATTGTAGCACTTGAACCCACATCCTTGGCTTAGTTATAATGTTTTCCAATTAAGTTAAGTAACTTCGATATTTGATCTTAAAATGTCATTACAGAGGAAGATAAAAATGTCATAGGGATATGAAAAATTGTAAACATGAGGCTTTTAGAATGCTATATGTGTGTTTAATATGTCTAAGGGTCAAAGCAAAACATAGCAATTATCTGTTTGGAGGAGCAGAGGTACAGACTTTAGCAATGTCATCTCACTGATGGCATGAGAAGAAAGGCCTTGTACAGTCAGCTGGCTGGAATTAAAGGCCACATCACGAGGATGAGAAAATTTGCTGAAAATGATGGTGTGTGAGATGAAATGATCATTTCCTTTTTGACAATTATGAAGTTAGGATAGATAGTGTGGGAGGTGTAAGGGTTACAAAGAGGATTAGGTGTAAGAATAACAAGGCAGAGTGGGAGGATAGCATTTAGTGCAGATGGTAATGTAATGTATTGTGGCTATATTGTAGGGCACATTAAAAGTGGCTAAAGAGATAATTTTAAAGTCGGTGAAAATAAACATTTTTTAAACAGTCTTTATAAAGAATAGATATTACCATTTTATCAAAATTAGGATGGTTGACTCATTTATAAAATAAAACACATTTTGACCATATTAACAAAAGGAATGAATGTCAGGGAGATTTATGGAAGCCTGTCAAATGTTTGTACCTGTTCTGAGTAAATCTGCATAAATAGTATATACCTAACCATGGAATTCCTCTCTTTTAGTAAATATTGCTTGGTATAACTATGGCCTAAAAAAAAGTAAAACAGATTGTCAAGCAAGTTGAGTAGAGTGCAGAATAGAATGCAATTTTCTTGAGTAAATTGGCAGTGACACCATAGCGCATTAGAATATTTCCTACATAAGTCTCCTAATTTCATAATACAGCTGTACTGCCTACAAACTAATGCTCCATAATAAAGAAGTCTGAGTGATCCACAGTGATTGCTCTGGATAAAACATGCTTCAGCAGTGTATTTCTACCCAGAAACATCTAATAGCCTATTAGGAAAGGATAGTTTTCTGCTAAAATGAAAGCCCACTTTCCCGTAGGCACATATTTGTGACCCAAGAGCACTGCATGGTGCCTTAACAAAGTAGGCACTCAATAATATTTACTGAATTAATGTGTGAATGAATGAGTATTGCATACAGTGAGGTAATTTCATAAATAGTCTATCAAGAGTCATACAAGTGAAATTATTTGAGGGATTTTAGGAAGGCCATTTTGCTCCAATTTATTGCCCCATGATCATCATCATTGCCTGAAATTGCATATTAGAGGTTCTTGTTCTGGGTTAAGGCACTGCTTTCTATATGATTCCTTATCAAAATGAAAAAAGAAACCTTCAGAAAAAGGTAATAAATTACCTGCAATATACCATAGCACACAGATTTATACATTAGAAATTCTCCCCCATAAAAACTGAAAGGAAATGGGAAGAGAGAGATAGTATAAGCATTTTGGTGGGGAGAAGAAAGGAATTCCCTAGGAGATCTGTCCCTATTTGTTACTTTAGATAGGCGGCATGAAAATTTGTAACCTTTAATGGAAAGAGAAAGAGTGAAGGAAAATAATCAAAGAAAAAACGACTTTGGTATTTTTATATTAGAGAGGAGTTAGAGAAGATAAGTGCCTATTAGGTTCTTACAACCTGAAGAAAATGGTCACAGGTGATTCCTTGAATATAAGGCTTCATGTTTTATGCCATATGTCTTAATATGATGGCCATAGAGACTGGGGACCAGGTACTGGTGCTATTGCCAGGACACCCATCTGGCTGCCTTTTGGGTGACCTGACTTGAAGAGACACTCACCATTGAATGGTGATTAACTCAGGCAAGAAGAGTCTCTTTCAGGGATTTTGAATTCTGGACAAACAGAAGGAGGGTCAGTAGAAAGGGAGATAGAGGGACACTGAGTCTCAAGAAGTAATTAGTTCATTAAACAGATGTTGACTATCTACCATGTGCCAGGCATTATTTTAAGGTGCTGAAGATGCAGTAGTGAACAAAACTTTGCCTTCATGAGCTTACATTCTAATTGAGGAGACTGGAAATAAATTAAAAATAATTATATAATGTTATTCCAGGTACTGATAAGTCCAGAAAGAAAAATAAATTAGAGAAGGGAAGAGAGTTCTTTTTTTAGATTAGGTGGTCAAGAAAGGCCTCTCTTAAGGAGTAGTTGAATAGAGCAGGATCTAGATGACATGAGGGAGAAAGCCATGAGAGCATCGTTGGGGGAAGAGTGTTTATAGACAGAGAAAAGCTTTGAGGCAGGACTATTCTTGTCATGTTTGAGGAACAGCAAGAAAAAAGCCAATATTGGAGCAGTGGGAGATAGGTGGCTAATGAGATTGGGAAGTATCCAGGGATCAAATTATATAAAGCCTTATAAACCATGGTGAATCACTTTTGTTTTATTTTAAATGTGCTAGGAAGCTACTGGAGGTTTTCAAACAGGAAAGTGACTTGAAATGATGTGCACTTTAACAAGAGCTTGGGTTGCTGTGTGGAGAACTGACTGAGAGAGAAAGAGTGGAAGTGGAATTATGAGTTCAGAAGGAATTGCAGTCGTCCAAGAAAAAGGCGATGGTGGCTTGAAATAGGATATTAACTGTGGAAGTCTTAAGAAGTGGTTAGATTCAGGCTATATTTTGAATCTAGAGCAGGATTTGCTAGTGGTTCTATTGTGGTATGTATGTATGGCCTGCCTTATAGAGATACTATAAGGCAGGCCATACATACCAGAGACAGAAGAGATTATTAAATAAATGTGTTTTCAAGGCCACTAGTTAGTTACTAGAACATCTATTAGGGCTTTAAAATCATTGTTGTATCCTGAACAACAAGGAGCTATTTTTACTCTTCATGTTGTCTGGTTGTGTAGCAGCTGAGTCAGTTTCCTGAGTTTTCTTTCTTCTCTGTGTATTCTTGCGGCGAATCTGTATCACCTCAGTGCATCTATATTCCCTGCAACATGAAAGGCCCTAACTAATATGGTTTTGCACTCCCCAGGTTCACATAAATATTATTGATGTTTATAATGCTTAATCCAAAGTCTTGGCAGCATTATCAAACATTAAGCTTTAATCTTAAAAANAAAAAAAAAATCCCAAATTTTGTGTGTTACATAAAAATAAGCATAACTAGAATAAGAGGTTATTTTTTGTAACATCTGTGTACAAATTATTATTAGCACTGCTAATCCAAGAGCTTAATCATTGTCATGATACCTGTATCACCACCAGATGCAAGCTTTCTGAACCTAACAGTAAATAAATGATTTTGAATAATTTTAGTATAATTTTAAAAGGAAACAAAAATATAAACATTTTTCCCCAAGCTAACTCATTGGTCCAAAGCTAGCCCATTTATAAATGAATATTTAAAAAATGTGCCATTGTGTTTCTAAATTACAGTTTTCTTTTCCTGTAAAACAAAAATAAATATCTGTGAATAGTAGTTGTTATGAAAACAGAATTTTAGTGGATTTACCAACATAATTAGAAAAAAATACAGAAAGATTTTCAAACAAACTCAATTCTCAAGACAAGAAACTAACCTTTGTTAAAAATGGAAACCTACCACCAGCCACATCTGTCAATGAAATGTTTTGTAGACAGGCTTGGTTGGGATAAAGTAGGTTGTGAAGACTCAAATTGAACTTGTAAAAGTATAGTGAGTTATGAATATGAAAACTGTTCTGTGGAATTGGCCCACAGCTTTTCCTGCTCAATATTTAGTTTCTACTAGTAGAACCAAGGACTGTGTTGTAGGAAGGAAGGCTTTCTTTTTCTCATGTCAGTTTCAAAAGGTTAGGTTTAAAACATTGAAAATTTCATTAAGCCATTATGCTTCTATCATATTTCACTTCAATTTTGAAGTTTTTAACATCAGTTTGTACTTCTTTATAGATATCCAGTTTTCCAAGCATTACTTGTTGAAGAGACTATTCTTTACTATTGAATAGTCTTGGCACCTTTGTTGAAATTAGTTGACTACATGGGTTTATGTATGGACACATCAATTCAATTCCATTGATGTATATAGTCGAGCCCTCTGTATCTGCTGGTTTGGCATCCATGGATCCAACCAACAGTGGATCGGAAATATTAAAAAAAAAGTTATGTTGTTGATGACCTGTATTATGTAGTTAGGCCTGAGGGAGAAAGAGTGGGAATAGAATTATGGTTTTTGAAGGGATTGCAGTTATCCAAGAGAAAAATGATGGTGGCTTGAAATACAGTATTAGCTGTGGAGGTTTTAAGAAATGGTTAGATTCAGTGGTTAGATGGTTGCCTCTGTACTGAACATGTACAGACTTTTTTTTTCTTGTCATTATCCCCTAAAAAAAAATAGTATAACAACTATTTACATTATATTTACATTGCATCAGATATTATAAGTAATCTACAGATGATTTAAAGTATATGGGAGGATGTCGTTGGTTATATACAAATACTACACCTTTTTATAGAGGAGACATGAGCATTCTTGGATTTTGGTGTCTGCAGGGGTCCTGGAACTAACCCCCATCAGATACTGAGGGACAATTGTATGTCTATCGTTATGCCTGTACCACACTGTTTTGATTACTGTAGCTTTGCAGTAAGTTTTAAAATCAGGAAACCTTAGTTCTCCAACTCTGTTTTTCTTTTTCAAGATTGTTCCAACTATTTGAGGAACCTTGTAACCCCGAGTTTTAGGCTAAGCTTTTTCATTTTTGCAAAAACGGTTATTGGGATTTTTAGGGATTACATTTTATTCTTTTTTTCTGCCATTGTAAATGAAATTGTTTCTTAATTTTCTGTTTGGATTATTTATTGCTATTGCATATAAATACGACTGATTTTTGAATATTGATCTTGGATCCTGCAATTTTGCTGAATTAGTTTATTAGTTAATTTTGATGAGATTGGCATTAGGAAAAGTAGTCTAACCAATTATTGATCCTGAAACAATTGATTAACCATTACCCCCCCAAAAGTGAAATTAGGTCTCTAATTCATACCATAGTTAAAAATCATCTATAGGTGCATAAAAGATAAATGTGAAAGGCATAACTTTAAAACTTTTTAAAATTAAATTTATTGGGGTGACATTGGTTAATAAAATATTTGGTTTAAAGTGTATAATTCAATAATAAAATATAATATAATATAATATTTTTATGAGTTTGGTATAGGGAAGAATTTATTTTTTAAAATATTTTATTAAAATATAGCTAACATACAATATTATATTACAGGTGTACAAATAGTTATTCAACAGTTATGTACTAAAAGAAGTGATCACCATGATAAGTCCAGTAACCATCTGACACTGTGCAACACTCACAATATTATTGACTACATTCTCTATGGAAAGAATTTCTTAAACATAACTAAAAATGTTAACCATATATAAAATAAAAGATTAATAAATTTGATTATACTAAAATTAAGAACAGAAAAAGAAACTGAAAAGACAAGCTGTATCCTGGGATGAGATAGTCACATGACAAAATTGGCATAGTGTTAGTATCAAGAATATGCAAAGAATTTTTATAATTCAATAAGACAAGATAAACTATTTGAAAACATAGATAGTGAACATTTCAGAGGAGATATGAATGGCAAAGAAACTTATGGAAAAGATGCTATATCTCATTAGATATTGTTTTAATAATAATATATTATATATCATAACAATACATCACTGATAATAATGAAATTATTTTCATACCAATTAGTTTAATAAAATTAAGTTCGACGAACCAAAATGTTGGTAAGTATGTGGAGAAATAAAAACTTTTATATACAGCTGGTAGAGTGTAAATCAGTACACTCTCTTTGGAAAAAGCTTTTGAATTCAAAGTTGAACACATAACTATTATACAATCCTCCAATTCTGTTTAGGTATTGGTTTTAGATAAACTCTTGCATACATAACAAAAGCATACATAAACAAAAATATTTATAGTACCATTGTTTGTAATAGCAAAAAATGAAAACAAGACAGTTGTTATTTGACAGGAGAATGAATGAAGAAATTGTCATAGTCACATAATAAGGATGAATGTCATACAGTTTCATATAGTAATATAGATGGATCTTGGAACCATGATGTTGAGTGAAGAAATTGTCATAGGAGACTACATACGTATTATACTATTTTAAAATAAAACTTTAAAAAAGGCAAAACTAAAGAATACATGATTTAGGGATCCATATACATGTGGGTGAAACTATTTTTTTAAAGCAAAAGAGTGATAACATTTAGGATAGAGATTACTCTGAGGGAGGCAGAGGGATAGGTCAGAGAAGAACACAGAGATAATTTTAGTGCTATATGTGATGTCCTTATTTTAAAATTGTGTGGTGGACTCATATATTGTTTTGTATGTACCACATATCAAATATTTCACAGTAAAAATTAAAAGAATACAAAATATCTCTAGTGAGTATTAGATTGCATTCTTCTATATGAATATTCTAATGATAATGAAAAATAATATTCTTACCTTTAAATTCCTTTTCTTTGATATTGAAAATAGCTTAATAGCTAAATAACTGAGATGACACTACTTTTAGTAAGTCTTTCATTGGAAAAAAAACTAGGTGTTAGTTCTGTTTCTCCATCTGGATAGACTAAAATGCATTTTTAATTCCTTTTCCCCAAGCCATCTAAAATGGAATGATCTCTGAGAGGCTACACCTGATTTAAATCTTTTAATGATCATTGAAGTGAGCCTTGGTAAGGATTCTATTTCATTTCATGTAGTACCTTAGAATTCATTCAAATAGTACCTGAGGATAAATTTTATGTAGGAAGTAACAGTGAGAGAAAATTTATTAGTCTTTTATTACTGTTTCATTAAGAATTTTTTCACTCAACATATTTTAGAAATGTGTAGTTTTACAAATTGTATGAATATAATCTCAAAATAATAAGATGAAGAAGGTGTTTTTTCCTCTATAATATACACACCCAGCATCATTACACAAATCTTCAGAACTGACCTAGGCACTATGTAAAAATTATGTAAATTCTGTTGATTTAATGTAAGGCATAGCTCAGAGAAGCAGCCACCAAATTCTTATATAGTACCAGTTCTTTCATTCATAACTAGATATGAATAATGCATTATAAGAAAATATGAGCCAAATTTGTTCCTAAGAATCTCTGAAAAAGTTTAGACTTTATGGTGGTTCTCTATTTCTAATTGTGTCAGGGTACTGTAGAAAATTAGATTAGCAAAGAAAAAAGGGACGAAGAGATTCTTAGTGTATGTGTTTGTGTGTTTACACACACATATGTGTGCTGGCTCTAGGCAGAATTGTGAAGCAGGCAAAATTTGTCTTCAGCATTAGATGAGTCTCACCTCCCTCTGCTCTGGACCCATCTTCAAAATTTGGTTATAATTTTTATTAGTTTCTGGTTTATTCTTCCAAGGTTTTTTTGTTTTTGTTTTTGTTTTTGTTTTTGTTTTCTTTTGCAAATTAGACAAATACATACACACACACATTCCTATCTCTCCTCCTTGCTTGCAAAAAGGATAGCATGTTTTTTGTCTTGCTTTTTTTCACATAATATATCCTGGAGATCAATCCATGAAAATACGGAGATTCTCCTTATTCTTTTCTATGGCTGGATGGTATCTATCCATTTTCCGAGTGTATCGTAATTCAACTTATTTTAAAGGATATTTGAGTTGTTTTCAATTGTTTGATAAGACAACTAATGATGCATTGGGTAAACTTGTGCATATGTTGTTTTGTATTTCTTGAAGTGGATCTTCAGAGAAGATTGCCAGAAGTGAGATTGCTGGGTTAAAGAGTAGACACATCTGTAATTTTTTTTGATATTACCAACTTGTTCTTAATAAAGATCAGATCATTTTGTACTCCAACAATAAATGTTTGAGAGTGCCTGTTTCTGCATAGCCTTGACAACGAAGTGTGTTGTCAAGCTTTTGGATTTTTGCCAGTCTGGTAGGTAAAAAAATGAATCTCAGAGTAGTTTGATTTGCATTTCTCTGATGATTAAGTAGAGCATATTTTTTAAAAAAATTTTATTTTATTTTTAATTAATTTATTTAAATTAGTTTCAAGTATACAGTACATTGGTTAGACATCTATA
The DNA here is from genome assembly GCF_902729225.1 of Pteropus medius. NCBI lineage: Eukaryota > Metazoa > Chordata > Mammalia > Chiroptera > Pteropodidae > Pteropus > Pteropus medius. The sequence continues at coordinate 24,376,182 of NW_024354875.1, forward strand.
TAGTTCATAAAACGATTCCCTCAGTTGCTCCTTCCCTCCCTGGCCCTCCACCTAGCCATCATATTAATGCTAACTGCATTCCCTCTGCCATGCTCCTCATCCCTGTGCCCAAGGTAGAGCATATTTTAATTGTTTAAGAGTTATTAGAATTTTTTTGTCTATTTTTTTTCTATTTCTCTGTTAGATTTTTGGTCATTTTCTTCATTTGTCCTAGGCCCTTTTTGTATATATCCTGTCTATATGTACACATACATAAGTATATTTTTGCCATGCAAATTTATTTTGTATTTATTAAGTCAAACTTGTTAATCTTTTATTTTATGACTTCTGGATTTTAAATCAGAGTTAGAATGGCTTTCTCATTCCAAGTTTATGAAGATATTCAACCATAATTTCTTCTAGTAGTTATATGGTTTCCATTTTATATTTAGACTTCTGAACCATTTAGAGTTTATTCTGTACTGATCCAATTTTATCTTCTTCCAAATGGTTTTCCAATCATCTCAGCATCATTTATTAAAATGTTTTTTTCCCCAGTGATTTGAGCTGTGACTTTAATGATATACTAAAATTCGATGCATACATGGGTCTATTTCAAAAATTATAGTCTGTTTCATTGGTCAATGTGTCAGTAAATTATAGAGGATTTGCAGTGTTTTTAAGATCTAATAGGGCTAGCCACTCCCACTCTCATTACTTTTCTTTACATATAAACTTTAGAATTAACATATCTAGATCCAAGAACTTTTTGGTATTTTTTTTCGAAGTTATGTTAAATTAAAGTTTAGGAGAATTGATCATCTCAAGAGCACGATATATCTTTCTGTTGTTCACATCTGCTTTTATGTATTTAATCAGTTTTATAGCTTTCCATATGTAGGTATGCACAGTTCTTTTTCAATTTAGGGTTTTCTATTTTCTAATTGGTTATAATTTATATATGAAAACTATTGATTTTTGGGTTAATTTTCTAATCTGTTACTTAATAGAATTATCCTTTTTTACATTGACAGTTTTGGATTTTTCAGTTTTATCACCATGTCATTTGATAATATTTCCTCTTTCTAATTTTTATTTCTTTATTTTTTATTCAATTGAGCAAAAATTTCCAATGTAATTTATATAGTAGGAGAGCTTTGTTCCTGACTTTATTAGAATATATTTAACTTTTTTTTTTTTTTCCTCAGCTTCCCTAGGCTTCTTTGATGCCCCATCAGGCCCGGATGACTTTTATGCTTCTATCAAGTCTTTCTCACTCATCTTCTTAACCTTCATCCCAGTCAAAACATGCTTTTCCTTGGCATTCTTACCGAGGGCCCTGTTTTTCCTTCTGATTTGCAATTCTGTAAATGAGGAAAATTCCCTTGTATTATATGAAATCATATGAATCTTTGCTTTTTCTGTTTGACTTATTTTGCTTAGCATGATATTCTCAAGCGCCATCTCTGTTGTAGCTAATGGCAGTATTTCATATTTTCTTATGACTGAGTATATATTTGCCACATCTTCTTTATCCAATCATCTATTGAGGACACTTTAGTTGTTTCCATGTCTTGGTCACAATGAATAATGCTGCAGTGAACATAGAGGGTATGTATATCTTTATGAATATATGCTTTTAAAATTTTTGGGTAGATATCCAAAAGAAGGATTGCTGGGTCATATAGTAATTCTATTCTTAATTTTTTCAAGGAACCTCCATACTCTTTTCCATAGTGGTTGTATCAATTTACATTCCCACCAGCTGTGTTTGAGGTCTTTCCCGCCTCCCCGCAGCCTCTCTAACACTTGTTATTATTTGTCTTGTTGATAATAGCCGTTCTAACAGGTGTGAGATGGTATCTCATTGTGATTTTGATTTGCATTTTCCTAATACCTAATGAAGTTGAGCAGCTTTTCATATGTCTGTTGGCTGTTTGTGTGTCTCCTTGGAAGAAGTGCCTGTCAGATTTTCTGCACATTTTTTAAATTGGATTGTTTGTTTTTTCTTGTTGAGTTGCATGAGTTCTTTATATATTTTGGATATTAGCCACTTATTAGAGGTGTTGTTTGCAAATATCTTCACCCATTTTTTTGTTGGTTGCCTTTTTGTTTTCTTGATGGTTAAAATGACTTTCGATATATGAAAAGAATATGAAATATAAATCTCAAACAACCTAAAGTCTATAACAGAGATGGCAAATAGGTCCCATTTCATGCTAATTTTAGTTAACTTGTTGCTTAGAAGATTATGTTAATAATGGTTCTAAGGTTGCATATGGGCTCAGAGGAAAGAGTGTTGTGATGTTTGCCAGGGCAAGGATGGAAAAATAATGGGATAAGTGCCTATTCGAAATATCTTACTTATACTTCAGAATTTTAAATATATGAGATGGGCATTTATGAATTATGTTTTTTAGAAAGTAGTCCTTTTATTTATGTTTAAAAATCACTTTATTATTTGTAAAGAAATTTCATGTGTATTTTAATGTGTCCAAGTCCGAATTTCTAAAGGCCATCTTTTTTTATGGCTTAAATATCACTAAAAAGTTATGGAACACCTGTAGATGTCATTTATATAGATGATAATGTAGTTGATCTCTCTCACATGGGAATGGTGGCAAGCTATTAGTCAGAGACTTCACAAATTGGCATTCATTAACTTGAGATCAAGCCCTCAGTTCAGCAGACTCAGAAACTTAATTTTGTCATTAAATTCAATCCATATGTCATGGGTGACTCACAATAACCAAGTTCATAAAGTATATTTGTTATTTTTTTCTAAAAGAACTTTAACTGGAACAGGTATTGAAAAACTCTAGTCAGCCTGATTAACTCGTGATACTTGTAGTCAAATGACCTGAGAAGCCACGTCTTAATCCAAATATCAATTTGTTGACTTATAATAAGAAATTTAACTGACATTAGAACAAGAACACTCAAATCTATGTTACTTGCCTCTCTTTTCCTTGTAGGAATACCTACATTGGAAGTAAAGTCATAATGTTCTTTCTTTTGAGTATTAATTAAGACAGAGTTTGATTAATTTAACGGTCTTTTCAGTGGTTTTTTTTTTTTGGCCACAACAGTTTCTTCCATGTACAAGCGCTTAGATTGGTGGTGCCAAAGTGTAGCTTTCTGATGCTTCTTTATTTATATATATTTGATTGGCCAATTCCCCTTTGATTGACATATTTAATAAAGCATTGTCATATTATTAATCGAATTGCAGCCAAGTCTTTCAGGCCTGGCTTTCATCTGAATTTGAAGGTGACTTTGCATCTTTACTCTTGAGGATAATCTTATTTCTCTAATTTCCAAGTTTGTGGGAAGACTCACTAGCTCATAAGCACTTAGAAAACATCTTATTAAGGAATTGTATTTATGCTTATTTTTGGTGAGTAACCTGAGGATTATTTAGTTGTCTGAGTTGTTTAAAATACTGATACTACAGAGTGAGGGAAGGGAGAGATGGATAAAGGTTATAAGTTGTGTGCAACACAAAGAAAGTTTTTAATGGATGTTATATTCAGTAAAATCTTTCAGAAGTACACTGCTTTTCACACATTTTTTGCTGCATGCTCTAGCTTTAGCCTTCAGACCTCCCATGCAGACAGCACATATGTTCCATGGGGCTGTGCTATTAAAGTTAGTATCTAATGATGTGCGCTATTAGTCTGTGGTAATGGTCTCATGGACACTGAATTGGGCTCAGGATGTTATCCAAACAGTACTGCAATGTTTACTAAAAATGGGTTTTTGTTTCTTTTTCCCATTTTGTTCGAGACAATGTTTCTAAGATTTTTCTTTCTATAAACTTTTATATTTCTCAAATTCTATTCTACTCAACCCTGAAAAACAAAAGCTGACCCCATTTCCACAATTTCATTGTAAATGCATACTATTAAGCTTTACAGCAACATGTGGTTTTCTGTAGCAATATCTAGTTGAGCTCTAAACATTTTATAAATATAGCTTTCTGATCATTAATTGAAATTGGGGATGAGGAGAAGGGAAAAATGACAGGTTTTAAGTTTACTTTAATTCTGTGGTCTCTATATGGCTTATGGGGCACATCATAGAATTATAATTGGTTATGGTGAAGACTTTTCCAAAAGTTAAAGTATTCTTTTATATGAAATTGTTACCACTGGGGTGAATTCAAAGATATGGCTTAGGGACTTACTACTTTTTCCAAAAAAACCTGGAGAGATTTATGGTTTTTTTTTTTAAATTTTATTTTGGTGTGGGAGGTGACCAAGGGAAGACCGTTTTATTTAAGAAGACTGTTTTGCACTTGGATTACATTTGTTATGCACCTAAAGACCCTTAGCAATGTTTCAAGAAGGAGATAAGAAAAAGAGATCCCAATATTATTCCCTGTGATTTGAAGTTAGGGAAATCTTTTGGGGATGGACAAGGAGTCTCTGACTAGGGCAGGTTAGGGAGGGAAGTGTGACTGGTGGACAGTGAGACAGAAGTGGGAGTGATGATAGACAGTGGTGGTGGTGATAGTAGTTCTGAATCTTTGAGGCAATGGATTCTACAACTGATTACAACTCTTTTTGGACCAGTTTTAGTAATGGGAAGAGGGTGTGTGTGTGTGTGTGTAACCAGAGTTAGGCCCTGAGAGTGGAAATATTTCACCCTTGGGCTTATTAAGAAATTACTCTTCTGCTGCTGAGCGTTACTGGTGGGAGAAATACCATTCTAACATCCAGAAAGAGCACTCAGGCTCCAATTCTGTGTTTCGTTCCTGTCCTTTCGGAGTAGGTTTTCAATCAGGAAGTATGTTCTGAGTTTAGGCAGCATTTTCCTTTCTTGAAATCTGTTTTTTGGTTCAGAGACTTCTTGCAGTCTTTTTTTCTTGTAACAGGATATTGAGCAGGACTTTTCCTGTTGACGAGGACTCAAAGTTGGGGAAAAGGAGGCATCAAGTAGCTAAGACAGTAAGAAACAATTAGTGATAGACTCTGTACCTGTTGAAGGCACATTAAGAGGTAAATAGGCTCTGCTACTGCTAATCACCTCAGCACCAACCTTATCACTCTCTCCCCTCTCCTCCCTCCCAGCTATATAAGTAGAAGACCAGAAGACTAGGGTGAAAGAGAGGAAAATTACTGGAGCTGAGTCATTAGCCTAGGGGGAGAGGCCTATGGTTTTTCTTTTTTTTCAGTGAAGGGAAGAAGAGGGGATACTCAGCACCCCAAAGCCAAGTGAGGGAGGTTTACTCGTAAAGAGTTTTGAGCTCTGGTTTGATGTCTGCTTATGCTGTAGACTTGTTGATCTGTCCAGTTCTTATTTGAACAGGATAGTAGAGAATTGGAGAGAGAGTGCACAGTCGGGTGAGGGGCAGTGTGGAGCAGCCTTCAGTCCTATGGTAGGCCTGTAAAAGATATGTGAGTTTATGAATACTCAAGTGAGAAGCCTACTCAAGAGAGCTTGCTACCAGGCAAGTATATACTGGGAGAAAGAAGTTGTAAAATGTAGGGCTCTTTGGAGGTGCAAACTGAAGGGGCTTTGGAAGAGGACAAACTGGACACAGATTTTCTCTCTCCTGGAACCACATTTGTTTAATCAAAGAGCCAGCATTCAGACACCTGTCACACAGAACTCATCCATACCCAGCTTTGGTCAAGAAAGGATAACAACAAGGGTCAGATAAGGAAGAGCCACTTATGTCTTTTCAACTCTCTCTTCCTTGCCACAACAAACCAAGATAAAGGAGCGAGAAATGGGGCTGGAATGGAAGAGTGAAAGATCAGACTATTTTCTTCCTCACTTTAAGTCTGTAAGGCCTGGACAACACTGCAGGGGAAAGGATGAAGTGAACTCCAAGTTGGAAGTTTCATTTCACATCGGTTTCATATCATTCATATTTTACATCTGAAAAATGATCCAGAAAGTTCTATAATTTTTCTGAGGTGTTTATTATGGGTAAAGAAGGGAGATTTGAGCTAGTACAGCTGAAAGCAGTGACTGGAGAGGTATGGAGCCTTCCAATGTCTATACCCTATCTGGATCAGCCTGTTCCATATTCTGCTGCTGCCTAGTCCTATGTGTCCCCTAAAAACCAAAAACCTTCTTGATTCATGCCTGTGAGTTGATTGTCATCAAAACTTATTTCGTCTTCACCTGAAGCACTGCGTGAGAGTGTTTGAAAGGAACTATAATCTGAAGACCCTATTCAATTGGATTACGAGCTCTCTTCATGAAATAGAACAATGGAACTGAAATTTTAGAATGTCTACCACCAGTTCAAGGTGTTGCCCCAGCACCCATGGTTATTACAGAAGTAGGAGACCTTGCTTTAGATTTTGGCTTCAGTGTCTACTGAAGCTAACGCTAGCTTTACCCAGCAGTAATACCTCTTTGTCACACCCAGTGTACTGAGATGGGACAGTTCCCTTAGACTCATTTAAAATAATTGGGGACCTCTGAGTATACAAAGAAGAAGAGACTGTTTTTTCAACTTCCTTATTACTGCTGTCTTAGGCAAACAAATGTTTTACTCTGGGGATGGTTTTTGTACTTCAAATTGTGATTAAGTGATATTCTATGTATATATCATAAGTTTTTCGTTTCAAATAATTTACATAATCCTTATAATTATTAAACTACAATATAATAGTCTTCAAGAATATGTGTCACTCTTACCTCAATTTTGGACATTGAGGTTTTTTTTCTATTAGAAATGTTGCTGTATTTTTTTGGTGTACCTATTATTTTCCTTTTGTGGATTTTTTGTTTATTGTAAAAATTTTTGCGAGTTATTTCTTCAATAGAAGAATTTATTGAATGTAAACGTTTAGATATTTGTAAGAACCTTGAAATATATTTGCAATACATATTCTTAAAAAATAGTTTTAAATTGTCATTCGTCACTTTTAAACTTTCCACATTCCTGACTGATTCATCTTCTAAATACACCATTTTTTAATCTATTTCTTGTGTTGGAAACTTTTAGTGGTGCCCATTGTCCTTTAGTTTATATGAGTTAAAACTTATTGACTTCATGTTCTTAATTCCAGTCTGGTTCCAAAAATTCTTTTAATCCTGTCACCTACTACTTCTTTATGTGAAATCCTTATTCTAGCCTACTTACTCTGCTCACCGTCTCCAAAATACAATACTTCAGCCTCTTCGCTCACACCATTCCATCCACATGAATGCCTTCTCTTCACTTTAGGTCTAAGGAAATTCTATCCATATATAGATGTGTACTTTCAAAGAACTACTATTTTACAAAATTTTACATGCTTATTTGTACCCTTATCAATTTACTTTTCTCAGCTCTAAACTTTTAAGGTACTTATTTTTTTTGTATTAATTTTTTACTATTATTAATTTTTCTGACTTGTAAGTATAAAAGTTCACCAGCATGAAATACTCAATTTTGAACAAACAAAACCCAAACCAAACCACACAAACAAGCCCCATAAAACATACCCACCTTGATGAGACTGGTAGAAGCTAGAAAAACGATTTCAAAATGGAAGTAGTCTGTCTTGCAAGAAGAGATAGAGATTTCATATGGCTGAAAATCTTGTTCTTTTAAACTCTATGTCTGTTGAATTATTTAGAAAATACCTGCAAAGGACAGAGCATTTTGCTGCTGTCTAAAATTTATGCATGTCTAGGAAATGAGTTCTATAACTTGTGAGCATTGAGGGAATTCTAACATTAACCTAAATCTTTGTATGCAGGGTAGAGGGAAGTCTGCTTTACCTCTTCCCTCAAATGCCCAAGCCTGAATGGAACCTCTCTGGCATTGGCTTTTCATACAGTATCAGCTCAGCTTGAAACAATGAAAGTAGCATATCTGATCACAAGCAGTTGATCCCCAGACATGTTTATTGATGGCACTATCAAGGAAAACAGCATACTGACATACAATACAAAGAAACTTGGCAGACTTTATAGTGGCAATTCAATTTTGGCATTTATATTGGTAAAAACAGATTACAAGGCTTAGTGCAGCTCAAACCTTATTTAAGCTTGCAAAATGTCTGATTTGATCAGTTTGGCATTCCACTGAGAGCAGCACCTCTATCTCTAGGAATTCCTCTTATGCAGCTTACACTGAGGTAGTGCCTGCGCTTTGTTTGAGTGTGTTATATAATCTAATTTTTTTTTCTGATTGACCCCATTCAAAAGATTCTACAGTCACCATGCCCAGTCAATACAGTTTAAAAAATTTTAACTGAAGAGTGACACTTAGTGGCTCGAAATATTCATTACAGTGCTCTTCTGTAGGAATCTCCATTAACACGTCCCATGGTAATAAAGTAAATGATACCAAAATTTTGTCTTCTTGGCAAAGTGATATATAGTATTTGAAGTGTTGTTGGTTTTGCAGCAGCTGTCATTCCATACCAATCCATTTAGTTAAAAAGCAAACAGGTGGCTCACACATATTGTTTGTACTACATAAAATTTTAAGTTTTCTTCAGTCCTACTGAAATAAATGGGATATTTTTGCTGTTGATTTTAATTTACCAGAAGAATATATAACAATGTAATAAAGATATTATTAATTAAGAGCATCGTTCAAAATGCTTGCTTTCTTCTAAGCAGATATCTACTGACCTGAAATATGAACAAGTATCTTAATCTAGACTTATACACTTATCCCTGTGAGACTGCACCACCACAAAAAAATTACTACGTCCTTAATTAACCCCTTTGTTTTGGTACTATGGCACATAAGATGTTAAATTATAGTGAGCTTTTAAGATGTTTACTCTAAGATCAAGAGTTTATTCCTTTAAGTTCTAAGTTAAGTTTTCTCTCAATTTTATTGCATTTATGGACTTAATTTTTACCTTTAAGGAAGGTTTTGAGACAATAATTAGTGTTTTATTTTCCTGCAAAATGAAAGCATGATACCTTGCCTGAGGTTAATGTGTTTTTAAGTCTCTTGAGGTGTTGCGATTGCAAAGCAGTTTAGAATATTGTCTTCCGCCAGCTTCATGTACAACAGAGAAATGAGTGGAAAATATCTGATTATTGGATGTGACAAATATGGCACGACAGTAATGGAAAAATTTAAACCATGCTGTTTTACTTACATATTGGTTTTTTAAGTACCCAAACGAATACAATGAAAAAAATTCTTTGACAGAACTAATTTAGGGAGTGGGTTATACAATAGTCTTTTACAAGTGAAGTGAAAAATCCTTTTAAGTAAATCAACTGTGTAGAAAGCAGACTTTACAAAACAGATATATTAGAATGTGATTATTAGGTTTATAGAGGCACTTACCAAAAGCTCAAAGTAAACCATGTATTAACCAAAACAATTGTTTTATTTAGATACTTTCTAAGTTGAGTAAATTGAGTCAACAATTAACTGAATTCTGTCAACGAGTAACTGAATTCTCTGGTTATTTTGATAAACCCTACCCGTCATTTGCATTCTCTCTCCCTGCTCAGCAGTAGGTGGTGCCCCTCTTGTGCTCTCAGAGTATTATGGACATATTCTTAACCTTTAACATACTGCATTATAATTGTCTGAAGTTGTCTATTTCTCACAGATGGCAGTCCTCTTGAGGCTTGGCATATGTCTTATTCATTGTCTCTAGCATCTAGCACAGTGCCTGGCATTTAATAAGTACTCATTAAATATTTAATGTTTGTAGGTGCCAGAATGTTGGAATATAGCTGTAAGAAAAGGGAAAAGTGAAATTCTTTCCTGGTCTCTATGGGGCAAGGGAACCCCTTACTCGTGGGGCAATCTTTTGTGCTCGTCAAGGAGGGGTGATGAGCTTCTAGGCTATTGATGTTTCTTTTTGCTGTTGATAGTTTTGAGGTATAGGTTTGGGGATCAACCTCTCTTTTATCCTATCTAAAAGAGGCCATTCTATTCCAGAGACTGTGCAGTTGGAGTTCAGTTTCAGATTGTGTACACCAGATTCATTAAATAATTCTTCATACGGACCTATCAAGGAGACTGTCTTCACTCTTGGGGATGTGCAAATCAAAGTACTAAATGAAAAGAATGTTGTATTGCTTAATGGAAGCTTAGGTCTCATTCCACTACCAATTCTGCATTAAACCTTGACCTTATATTTAATCTCTTTGATCCTCAATTTGTTCTTTTACAAAATGAAAGATTTGGATTGGATGATCTCTAAGGTTCCTTCTGACCTTATGTACTAAGCTTGCATGGCTCATCAGTACACAAAACAAAGATGTGGAGTGACTTTAATTACCTAGAAGGTCAAGACAGGGCTGTCCACCAGATGAAGCATAGGCCAGTAGGAATTGCCTTCTCACTCATTTATTCTTTGATTTAATACAAATCTGCAACATATGTATTTTATCGAATAATGAGATAATTTTATTTTCTTTTTTAATTCTTTAAGCAAAGTTTCTTTTTTAACTTAATTTTGATATAATCATAGATTTACATACAATTGTAAAAAATACAGAGAGACCCCCATGGACACTTTACCCCATGATAACATTGCAAAATATAGTATAGTGTCATAATCAGGACATTGACATTGATACAGTGATGATACAGTACATTTCCATCATTACAAGTATCCTTCATGTAGCCCTTTTATACCCACACCCAGTTCCCTCCTGCTCCTAAGCCCTGATAACCCTTATATATTCTCTATTTCTATAATTTTGTCATTTTATGAATGTTATATTTATAGAATCATACAGTATATAACCTTCTGGTATTGACTTTTTCATACATCTTTAATATATTGTGTCTATCAATCCTTGAACATGGTATATCTCTTCATTTATTTATAATTTCTTTGTGTTCTTTCATTAGCTTTTCAGCATGCATGTCATGGACATGTTTTTTAGAATTCCATTTACGTATTTCATTTTGAGCATTTATAATGGCATTATATTTTAAATTTCAGTGTTTATGTATTCATTGCTACTATATAGAAATACAATTGATTTTTGTATGTTAATGTTGTATTCTACAACCTATTAGCCCTAGGAGTTTGGTTTTGTGTGTGCGTGCATGTGTGCATGCGTGCGTGCATTTTGTGTGTGAGTGTGTGTGTGTGTGTGTGCGCGCGCGTATAGCTTCTTTGGGATTTTCTATGTACATAATCATGCCATTTTCTAATAGGGACAATTTTATTTCTTCTTTTCTAATCTATATGTCTTTTATTTCCCATTTTTGTTTTATTGCAAAGGCTAGTGCTTTCAGTACTTTGTTGAATCAAGGGGGAAAGTCACCATAAGTATAATGCTAACTGGTTGTAGGTTTTTGTAGATGCTTTTTGCCAAGTTGAGGAAGTTCTTTCTATTCCTATTATATTATGAGACTTTTAATTTTTTTAAAACCTTTTCTTTTGGTTGACTTTCTCTGACATCACTCTGGCAATGGAAGGAGAGAAAGAGTTGCCACCATGTTAGTATCAGGTAGAATAGAAATCTAAGTTGTTCATACTTGGGGTTGTGGGGAGCTCCTCATTACTGCTAGTTGGGAGTGGGGATTCTAGTTTCCCACATGGTCTTCACTGACACTGTGGTAGGGGTGACCTTATTACTACTGGGTGGAGATAAAAGTCCTATTCTGCATTAGGCCTTCTTTGACACTCCTCCAATGGTGGGCGGGGTGGGGAGAGGGTGCCTGCTGGTTTCTGAAGTTCCAGTTCCTCATGTGGTCTCTAGTGACACTGCAAGGAGGGGGAGGTCATGTTATTGGCAAGCAGAAATGAAAGTCCCAGCTTCCTATTTGGCCTTATTTGACACCACTCCACTGATGGTGTTGAAGAACCTCGTTACTGTCTTGAAGGTGGAAATGTAGGCTCCCCAACTGACCTTTGCCGGTAATAGTGGAAGTAGAGCATAGTTTTTCTGGTGGCATTTGACTGGAGTAGAGCAATTATTGTCTAATAGTTTCACTAGGATGGCCTTTTATTGGTCCTTTGTTTAGAGAGAGCAAGCCTTTGTTGGGGCAATGTTGTCTATGCCTGTTGGTGTTTCCAGGTTCCTGACTTATTCAGCTGGAAGTTTGAGTAATATGAGGCAAAAAGAAAACCTAAGGAACTCACCACTATGTTGTTCCTTGGTTTTTGATGTTCTTAGCCAGTCTGCCTTCTTCTCTCTATTTTCAGTCTTATGTTTATCTTTTATATAATGTCCAGAATTTTTAGTTGTATCTAGCAGGAGAAATCTTCCTGGAAAAATGTATCTTTTAATGTCTCAAAATAGAGAAGAACTTTCATTTGCTTCTGAGGTTATGAGTTGTGAACAAGAATGGGGTAGTGGGGGGAAATGAAGAGAATTCCATTTTGATTTATTTATAATACTTTTGAGTGTTTGAGGAGAGGAAAGGAAAACAGACTCTGTCATTCCTAAAAAAAAAACCATGAGTTCTGCTTAAATATTGGTTTATTTATTCATTCACTCATTCATTCATTCATCATTCAGCAAATCTTTATAAATCAACACTGTATGCTTGGCAGTGTGATTGGTTCCAGGGATACAAAGATAAGTAAGATTATTTTTGACTATTAGGGTCTCAAAGTCCAGTGTTTTGGAGCCTGACATCCAAATAAGCATATATTGAAAATATCTTATGGTAAGTGAACTGAATCCTGAAGGATGATCTAAGATGATCTAAGTAGAAGAAATAGCTTATTTAAAGGTAGAAGATCATAAAATTTTGAGAGTTTAGGAGAATGGCAAACATAGATATGAAGAATAAGAGTTCATATCAATGAATGGAGGGAGATTAAACTGAAAATATAGATCAGGCCAGATCGTGGAGGGCCTAAATATGTCATACTAAAGAAGTTTTATACTTTCTGCAGGCGTTGGAGAGTAATCTTTAGGCTATCTGAGTAAGCATTGAAAAATAATGATTTTTTTGTTATATTTATATTTATGTTCATATGTATCCTTTAATATCCTTTTACTTGTGTGAATGTAAGATTTGTCATTTGGCCTTCATCTTTCTTTTTCCTTCTACCTTCCCCTGTATGATCATCTGTGGCTAGAAAATAGGGAGAGAAATGTTCACTTAAACATCTAGAGTTACTAGATAGAAATGTGTAAATGTAACAGATGTACAAGTGAAGCTCAGGATGAAGCTATTGTTTCAAATCTGTTCTCACAGACAGTTTCATTTTCAATAGTTGTGAGTTTGAGTGTGAGTGTACATGTTTAAATAGAGCAGCACACAGTTAATCCTAAGAGTCACCTTACAGTCCCTTCACCTTCTCACTGTAGTCTTTTCAGCCTACTTACCAGCAGTGGTTTTTCATTGAATCTAGTAGAATTGTACACTGATGGGGCTATATTGATTTTAGGAAGTGAAAAATCCGTATTTTCTCCAAGAAATGGGAATGTATGATTCTAGCTCATTATGCTAAAGCAGATAAAATATCCTTTATAATGCAGTGTTACAGTAATTTTTCATTGTTTTGTTCTTACCCATCTGCATTTATGGTCACTATTTCTCCTGTCTTTAGGCACATCCTATTAGTATCTACAAACGCTTTCCCTTTTCTGTAATAGCATATATTTAAACCTTATGGTATCCCCAATGTATTGGTATATTTAAAAAAATTCCATATACAATAACACTTTATTTTTATGCTGTCTAAATCTTTTATTTAAAGACATCTGGTGTGTTTGGCTCAGCGGACAAAATATGACAGTGCTGAAAAGTTGTATTAGCAATTCTTATGACTTCTTACATATTTTAAGATGTTTATGGCAGAAATTACATACTGTGGTGGATAGAGTAGCAGACTAAGAAAAATTTATGATATGCAATTATTTACTTGTTTTTGACCTTGGGAAAACCAATAGCCTTTTCTATGATCCTTGTTTTATAACCACAATTTGTAGTTATGAAAGAGGCAAAAATTGCCCCAAATATCTGCATAATAGGAATATTGAGATTTTCAACATAGTTATTTAGGCTTTTAAAATATAGCATAATATATTTCTACTGTTAATGTTCCTGAAGTGACTCACTTGAATTCATTTTTTTTTGCAATGATTAAAAACATGCCCTTCATATGGCCAGTGGTAACTTTTTGGTTTGAACTTCTATATGAATTATAAATGAAAATATACTATTGAACTGTCTTAGACTTGTCATAGAAATTCTTTTTATGTATTTATTTAATTGTGATAAAAATGGTATACAAGATTATATATATTTCAAGTATACAGCATTATATTTACACATTTGTATACACTACATAGTATTTGCCACCGTAAGTCTAATTACCATCCATCACCATGCGATTCATCCTCTTCAACCATTTTGTCCTCCCCACAGCTTCCTTCCCGCCCCTGTTTACCAGCGGTCTGTTCTCTTTATCCATGGGTTTTTTTTTTGTTATTGTTCTTTTTTTTTTTCAAGATTTCACATATAAGTGAAATTATATGGTATTTGTCTCTCTTTGTCTGAGTTGTTTCACTAAGCATAATACCTTTAAGGTCCATCCATGTTGTTGCAAATGGCAATATTTCCTTCTTTTTTTAAGGCTGAGTATCATGGAAAAGCATATCAAAACCACAATGAGATATCACTTCATACCTGTTAGAATGGATATTATCACAAATACAAGAAGTAACAAGTGATATAGAGGATGTGGCGAAAAGAGAAACCTCGTGCACTGTTGGTGGGATTGTAAATTGGTGCAACTTCTATGGAAAACAGTATGGAGGTTCCCCAAAAAATCAAGAGTGGAACTACCATTTGACCCAGCTATTCCACTTCTGGGTACTTACCTGAAGAATATGAAAACACTAATTCAAAAAACTATATGCACCCCTATGTTCATTGCAACATTATTTATGATAACCAAAGTATGGAAACAACCTAAGTGCCCATTGATGGTTGAATAGATAAAGAAGATCTGACTATATATATATATATATATGTATATATATATATATATATATATATATATAAAATAATCTATCTCCTGCTTACAGTCTGTAATGAATCCATGATAAATAATGCTATTGTGTCACATATGCATAGTTCATAGTTTGGTATTTCAGCTTGGGTGTACTGTCCTCTGCTGGATGGAAAATGTTATCATAGTTCAAACGAACAGAGCCTTGCTGCCTTACTAGTGATTTATTTGGCTTAAACTTTGAAAGTCTTGGTGTTGCATTTGCTGAGGATAGGGTGAAGAAACTTTCACACATAACCCAGACTCTCTCAGATATGAGTGATTCTGGGAAGTTCTTTGATTTATGGAATAATTAATTTAATTATAAATTTTTTACAATCATCTGGAAAATTGGTTAAAAAGAGAAACTTAATTTAATTTACTATGGCATGTCTATATTTATAAATATTTATGTACCTTTTATTGAAACCAAAGATCAAGATTCAGCCAAATCAGGGAACTAGATAGGCCATGATTACTGGAAGTTTTGCGTATAGAGACTAGCATTGTGATTTTTGTGCATTTCTTTTTCAGACTGAAGTTATTTAAAAATTGTGCATGCTTAGTTGAGGTGCATGAGAAAAGAATGCTGAATTTTGATCTGATTCACAATACACATGCTAGCTATATTTTGCTTTCCTGGAAAAGTTGTACTATCTTTACTCCTCTAAATCTGTTGCCTTTCTAAGCATGATACCAAAGGCAAATATCCTGAAGAAAAGAGTGATAGATTTTACTACGAAAATTTTAAAGCTTCTGTCTGTCTGCCAAAATCCACTACAAACAAGATTGAAAGGCAACTGACAACTGGGAACAATGGGGGCAACAAATACGATGAACAAAGGACTCTTAAAATATAAAAGAGCACAGAACACGTTCCAGGTTGTCATTTCATCTGGAGAGCTAGATGCTGTTATTATCTTTATTTTGTAGATGAAAAAAGTAAGGCTTGGAGAGGTCTTACTGTAGTGATGGATTAAGGCTTCAAACCCACATGGTCTAACTCCAGAGCCTATCTTTTTAACCACTACACTCCCTCCATTCCTATAGATGGCCAGAGACATGAATAATCAAAAAGAAATACATCCAATAGCTAGTAAACATATAAAATTTTACTCTTTCTAGAAATAAAATAAATGCAAATAAAAATAATGAGAAAACATTTTTGTCTATCAAACTAATAGGTTTTTAAAAAATTATCATGTTTATTATTGGAAAGATATGAGAAAATCATATAATTGATAAGTCTTTTTATTGGGAAAATAATTTGAAAAATTTTTAAAATTGTGTATGGTTTTAACAATGCAATTCAATGTTTAGTTCTTTATTCTGAGAAAATAATTGTGTATACATGAGATTTAGTTACAAGGATATGAACTCTATCTTGGTTTATAATGGCTAAAAACTGGAGTCAGCCAGAATGTCCAATGCTAAGGAATTGGTTACAAAAATTCATGTGCATCTATGAAATGGAATTCCAGTAGTTATTTAAAAAGGCATTTTAAAGGACTGTTTAATGACATTTATATACACATATTTATGTATATATATAGTGTGTGTGTGTGTGTTAAGAGAATAAATCAGGTCATTAAGTCATTAGGATTCTATTTAGAACATGTAAATTTTTGCATTGATAAAATACTGAAAAAATTTATACCAAAATATTCACAGTGATTATTTCAGTTAGTGGGATTATAGTCAGTTTTTCGAATTTTCTAAATTTTCTACAATTTTAATTTTAATCTTTCTAAAAAGAAAAAGATTACTATGAAATTTCTTTTAAATTACTCTTGTTCCATATAAAAATTTTTAAAAGCACAGTCACGGATTTTCAAAAAGGAAATTTTGATCTCTCTGTTGTTCTCTAATGTCTAATGAACAGTGTATGTGGGTCATTATTTTGGTCTTAAAATGGTTAGTTACCAGTAATTCTGTTCCCAGGTAAACTTGAATGGTGTTATTTTACTCTTAATTTCTATGTGAATTTTTCTTTGTCTCATTTGCTTGCTAAATTTTTTTAAATCTTTTTTCCTTTTCTTTAATCTCTCCACATTCATATTTACCTATTTCTTATTTTTTTCTACTTAAAAAATGTCTATCTTGTTTCCCTATTTACTCTTTTGTAATACAATTATTCAGTGTTCATCTTTCATATCTTTCTCACACAGTGAAACTTTTGCAAAATTGGCATAGAATGTCTTATGAGAAATGGAAGATGACTACTTGCTTTTTTTGTCATATTATTTAACAGACTTAAGATTATATAATTTTTAGTTCTCAATAATTGGAGGTTTAATTTCAGCATTTGTATATAAACTTCCATCACTGTTTTTATTTTCTGTTAATGTGAGATTTATTCATTAGGTATTGTTCCTGAATAGCTGCACTTTTTTCCCCCCGTGAGCAAATGATTTTTCTCCTCTCTACTTTTAGTAAGTCAGTTTATATTTGGAGACATGGCTCAGTACTAGATGATTCAAAGAGAAAGAAAAAAAAAAGATCTCTGACACCCATTCGCCACTTTCCTTTGATCAAAGTTTCAACAGGTAGGTATCTGGTATATGCTGAGATTTTCATTTTGCTCATACCTATCAGGCAGAGTAAAGCAGGCAGGGACTAATGTCTTTAAATCCAGGGGAAATATTTCTAGGTCACTGTTAACAGATTTGGTGGTTTGATTTGCTGCAATTCTATGATTTGAACACTGAGTGGCACTAAAGCCTAGGTCACAGATATAATATTGATGATTCAAATTCTAAAATTCAGGGGTCTGTTGATAGAGACATCTTTGGGAAAGTGCAAAAAGGATCAGTAAAAGGCATTTTGAGCTTAAAAAAGTTAGAAAAGTTAGCTTCATAATGAGTTACTTTTGAGAACTGGAAGTTTAATCAAACTCTACTGCTGTTATTTGCAAATTATTTGAAAACGAGACGTAAACTGCTGTTAAAGCGACCGAAGATGATTAACCTCATTGCCACCTATTCTTGAATATTTTCCTTTTTTCTTTGCAAGGTGTGGGGCTCTGTACTTAGAAGAAAATTGCAGACAAAGTGTATCCATATGTATGTTGTTAAGCTCCTGTGCACCCAGAGTTGGCCATACCCATAGGTAAACATTACTTCTGAACCCAACTATCTTTAGAGACTATTTAGCTATACCTGTAAATGCACGTTCATACATTTAACCAGATTTGGAAAATATCAGTGTCTTTGCAATTTGAGAAAAAAATTAGAATTTGATTATTTTGGAGGAGGAAGAAAATTATACTTACGTTTTGTTGCTTCTCTAACCTTTAAATTCTTCATTTTTTTCTGCTAATATGCCATTAGAGTATTTATATACTCTTCCCTGAGAGAAGTCATATTCTTAAATCTTGCAATTTCTTTTTCTAACACAGGATTTTTAGATATATTTCTTTTCACTATTTTAAAATTATTTTTCTTGTAAATTGTTTCTCTTGGATTACAACATACATCCTTAATTTTACAGTCTATTTAGAGTTAATGTTGTATTCAACTAAAATATAAGAATTTTGCAAACATAATGGTCCATTTACCTACCTACTATCATTATTGCTAGAGTTGTCTTTTCTCTTTTATAGAAATTAAGAGGAATAATCTTTATATTTATTTAGACATTTACTATTTCTAATGCATTTAAATCTTTTCCTTTTAGAACTTTCTCATGTTGTTTGACTCTCCTAATCACCGTTATTTCCAATGAGAAGGGAATGTCCATGTGAGTCCTTTCTCCCCTGTAAGTATTTTGTCACCTTTTTCTGGCTGCTTTTAAGACTCTTTTTATATTTGGTTTTCAGAATTATGACCATGATGTGCTTAGATTTATATTGCTTGGAGTTTGCTAAATGGTTGTAATTACGCATTTATATCTTTCACCAGAAAAGAGAGATTTTTGGCTATTATTTTTTCCTTTATTTTCTGCACCATTCTTTCTCTTCTCTGGTTCCTGGATTCCAATTACACATGTTAGTCTTTTTTGATATTTCCCCATAGGTCTCTTAAGCTCTGTTCATTGTTTTAATATTTAAAAAAATCTCTCTATTCATAAGATTGGATAACTTCCATTGTTTATCTGTAACTTCTCTTTTCAGTCTTATCACCATTCTGCAGTTAAAACCATGCAATTAATTTTGATTTCAGGAGTTATAATTTTTATTTCTGAAATTTAGATTTTTTTACAATTTCTATTTCTTAACTGAAATTTCCTGGTTTTTTTTTTCCATTCATTGTGAGCACATTATCTCTTATCTCTTTGAGTATAATTATGATAGCTGCATCAAAATCTTTATGTACTAATTCTAACATCTCTGTCATTTTGGAGTTAGGATATAGATTCTTTTTCTTTTGAGAATGGGTTACTTTTTTCTGGTTCTTGACTTGTTGAATAATTTTGGATCAGTTTCTGGATATTGTGAATGTTTCATTGTGAATCATTTCTGTTATTATAAAGAGGGCTGTTATTTGATTTTAGTAGGCAATTTTCTTGGTCGAATTCAAAGTACAGCCCTAAGTGGCAGCTCAAATCTCTGTTAAGTTTTTTAAATCTTTGGTGGGCTGTTTTGTGTCTGCCCCAGGCATGCAAGATTTAGTGAGCACCCAGAAATTTGGGCAGATTTTACTTACAGAATCTAATTTTCTGTTTTTGGAGATTTCGACTGTACTAGCTAGTGAGAGTGGTGGCCCTGAACACACTCCTCTGGTTCTTAAGGCCAGAAAGATTATAGGCTAAAAGCTATGCAGATGGAAAACTTCATTCTGTGCCATTCCTCCTCTCCAAGTTTTGATTCTCCTCCATAATCTGTCAAGAATTTATTGTTTTCTATGTGGGAATCATCCTAGTATGAGATTATTTTGCCATTAATAGGGCAGAAGTCTCATATTACTTTTGATTAAGAAATCACCAGTGGTTCTTCATTAACTCCAGAAAAAAATATTTCTAGCTTCTTATCTTGGCAGTTTTGAATTTTCTTAGTAATGATTATAATGTATCTTTTCAGCCACATAATTCTGCCTTCTCGCCTTAGTCTCACATCTATTCACTTATTCTGTGATTTGGCTACAATAAAAAAAATTTCTTGTCTCCCCAACACATCATGCATTTTCAGTTCTCTATATCTTTTTCTTATAGCTTCCAATGCCTGGAATATAATTTCCCTTTTTATCTGCTAGTCAAGTTCTTACTCAGTGTTCAAGGACCAGCTCACATATCATTTATTCTACAGTAGAAGTAGTTGCAACTCTCTTCTGTTCTTCCATTATAATTTGTTTAATGTAACATTTATAGAGTTAGCTTATTGTATATATGTCTATCCAGCTGTATATTATGCTACCTTAATCAGGAACTGTCTAATTTAAAGTTTAACAGCTATGGTATCTAGCATAATAAGTATTTTGAATTTTAAAAACTAATTATATTTCCTTGTCTATATATTTTAATTATATCTATTTTATTGTATTGTGATTTATAGTTCTAATATTTGTAATGCAGTTAAACAGTATCTTGGTAAAGGAGAATAAAAAATGTGTATATATATTAAACTACAATTACATAGATAACATTCATTTTTAAAATATTTTCATATAGCATGACATTGAGGTTTTTTTAGCTATTTAGTTATTTATTTTTAATTTTTTATTAAAAACTACTGAGGTGACATCGATTAATAAAATCAAATAAGTTTTAAGTGTATCATTCAACAGTAAGTCGTATATATAGTGCATTATATATAGTGCATTGTGCATTCACCACCCAGTTAGATTTCCTTCCATCACCAAATATTTGACCACTTTTATTCCTATTTCCTTTCCCCTGTCTCCCCTTCCCTCTGGTAACCACTAATCCACTGTCTGTGTCCATTAGTCTGTGTTTGTTTGTCATGTTTTTGTTTGTTGCTTTCATCTTTATATCCCACATATGAGTGATATCATGTGGTTTTCAACTTTTTCTTTCTGACTTATTTCGCTTAGCATGATTATCTCAGGATCCATCCACGCTGTTGCAAATGGCATTATTTCATCTTTTCTTATGGCTGAGTAATATTCCATTGTATACATATGTACCACATCTTCTTTATCCAATCATCTATCATAGGATACTTTGGTTGCTTCCATGTCCTGGCCACTGCGAATAATGCTGGTAGGAACATTAGGGTGCATGTATCTTTGCGGGTAAATGTTTTCAGATTTTTTGGGTAAATACCCAGAAGAAGAATTGTTATTTCATATGGAAACTCAATTCTTAGTTTTCTGAGGAAACTCTATACTGTTTTCTATAGTGGCTGTACCAGTTTACATTCCCATCAGCAGTGTATGAAGGCTCCTTTTCCCCTATAACCTCTCCAATACTTGTTATTACTTGTCCTGTTAATGATAGTCAGTCTAACAGGTGTGAGATGATATCCCATTGTAATTTTGATTTACAGCTATTTATTTTTTATTTTTTAGTTATGTTAAAATACACATGACAAAATTTACTATCTTAGTAGTTTTTAAGTGTACACTTCAGTGATATTAAATGCATTCACATTATTGTGCAGTCATCACCACCATTCATCCCCATAACTCTTTTCCTCTTGTGAAACTGAAACTCTATACCTATTAAACAATAACTCCCCATTCTTTGCTTTCCACAGCTCCTAGAAACCACCATTGTATTTTCTATTTTTATGATTTTTGACTAAGTCCCTCATATAAGTGGAATCATACAATATTTGTCTTTATGTGACTAGCTTATTTCACCTAATATAATGTTCTCAAGGTTCATCCATGTAGTAGCATATTGCGGAATTTCTCTTTTTATTAAGGCTGAATAATGTTTTGTTGTATGTATAAACCACATTGAGCTTATTCATTTTTCTGTTGTCAGATACTTGGGTTGCTTTCACATTTTAGCTATTGTGAATAATCCCGCTAGGAACATGAGTGTACAAATATCTCTTTGAGACCCTTCGTTCATACCAGTAGTGAATTTCGGGTCATGGCAGTAATTCTATTTCTTTTTACTCTTTGAGAATCTCCATTTTGACTTTTTCACAGGGATGGTCCGTTTTTAATTTTCCACAAAACAATGCAAATATTTTCCAATTTCTTCATATTTCACCACCACTGTTAGCTTTTTTTTTTTTTTTTTTTTTTTTAATAGGCCATCCTAATTGGGTGTGAGCAGGTTTGTCATTGTAGTTTTGATTTGCATTTTCCAAATGATTAGTGCTGTTGAGCATTCTTCCGTGTGCTTGTTGGCCATTTATATATCATCTTTGGAGAAATGTTTATTCAAGTCTTTTGTCCATTTCGAACTGGGTTGTTTGTTTTTCTCATTGTTGTTGATGTTGAGTATTAGGAATTCTGTATATACTCTTTGAATCGATCCCTTATCACAGACATGATTTGCAATATTTTCTTCCATTCTGTGAGTTGTCTTCTACTCTGTGGATAGTGTCTTTTGATGTACAAAATTTTAAATTTTCATTAAGTCCAGTTTGTCCATTATTTTCTTTTGTACCTATGCCTTTGGTGTCATATCTAAGAAATCATTGCCAAATCCAATGTATGAAGCTTTTATCATATGTTTACTTATAAGAGGTGTATTGTTTTAGATGTTAGGTCCTTAATCCATTTTAAGCTAATTTTTGTATGTGATATTAGGTAAGCATCCAACTTTTTCTTTTGGATATGGATATCCATTTCTCCCAGCACCATATTTTGAAAAGAGTGTCCTTTTTCCCTTGAAATGATCTTGGCACCCTTGTGAAAACTCATTTGATTGTATATGTGAGGTTTCATTTCTGGACTCTGTTTTATTCCATTGGACATGTTGACCAATTTTGATAGAAGATTATGTCATCTGTGAACAGGGATAATTTTACCTTCCTTTCCTATTTGGATGCCTTTTATTTATTATTTTTTAAAGATTTTTTTATTAAAATGTGGCTAACATACAATAGTGTATTAGTTTCAGGTGTGCGCTATAGTTATTCAACATTTATATACCTAAAGAAATGATCACCATGATAAGTCTAGCAACTATCTGATGCCATACAACACGATCACAATATTATTAACTGTGTTCCCTATACTGTACACCACATCTCCATGACTTATTCGTTTTATACCTGGAAATTTGAACCTCTTATTCTACTTCACCTTTCCTCTTTTTAAAAAATTTTCAATTACAGTTGACATTCAATATTATTTTATATTAGTTTCAGGTGTACATAGTGGTTAGACATTTATATAATTAATAGTGATCCCCTGAATAGTTTAGTAACCACCTGACACTATACATACTTATTACCGTATTATTGACTATATTCCCTATGCTCTATATCCTCGTGACTATTTCATAACTACTGATTTGTACCTCTTCATCCCTTCACCTTTTTCACCCCACCTCCCAATCCTCCTCCCATCTGGCAACCATCACTTGTTCCCTGAATCTATGAGTCTGTTTTTTTTATTTGTTTATTTTATTCTTTAGATTCCACATATAAATGAATTCACATGGTATTTTTCTTTCTCTGTCTGACTTATTTCACTTAGCATAATAACTTCTAGGTCCATTCATGTTGTCTCAAATGGTAAGATTTCATCCTTTTTTATGGCTGAGTAATAGGCCATTGTATAAATGTACCACTTCTTTATCTAATTGTCTATTGATAGGCACTTAGGTTGCTTCTATATCTTGGTTATTGTTAATAGCACTGCAGTGAACATAGTGCTGCATATATCTTTTCAAATTAGTGTTTTGAATTTCTTTGGATAAATACCCAGAAGTGGAATTGCAGGGTCATATGGTAGTTCTATTTTTAATTTTTTGAGGAACCTCCATACTGTTTTCCATAGTGGCTGCACCAATTTGCAATCCCACCAATAGTGCATGAAGGTTCCCTTTCCTTCATATCCTTGACAACACTTGTTAATTTATTGATGATGACCATTCCGATGGGTGTGAGGTGATATCTCATTGTGGTTTTAATTTGCATTCCTCTGATGATTAGTGATGTTGAGCATCTTTTCATATTTCTATTGGCCATCTGTATGTCATCTATGGAGGAATGTCTATTCAGGTCCTCTGCCCATTTTTTAAATTAGATTGTTAATTTTTTTGGCATTAAGTTGTGTGAAAACAGGACTTTAGAGTTGAAGAAGGGCATTATATAATGACAAAAGTGTCTGTTCAACAGGAAGATATAACAATTATAACTATATACACAGTCAACAAAAGGGAACCTAAACGTATAAAGCAAATATATTAACAGATCTTAAGGGAGAAATAAACAATAATATAATAATACTAGGGGAATTCAATATACCACTTTCAACAATTCATAGATTATGCAGACAGAAAGTCAATAAGGAAACATTAGACTTGAACCATACTTTTGATCAAATGGACCTAACAGATATATACAGAACTTTCCATCTGATAGCAGCATAATGCACATTCTTCTCAAGAATGAAATCTCCAGGATAAATCATATGATAAGTCACAAAATAACTTAGCAAATTTAAGCACATTGAAATCATACCAAATATCTTTTCCTACCACAATGGTATGAAATTAGAAATCAATAACAAGAGGAAATCAACATACTCCTGAACAACCAATTGGTCAAAATAGAAATAAAAAATTTCCTGAAACAAAAATGGAAACACATATACTCAAACTTATGGTATGCAGCAAAAGCAGTTCTAAGAAGTACATTTATAGTAAGAAACTCCAAAATAATGAAAGAAGAAATATCTCAAATAAACAAGTTTTACAACTCAAGGAATTAGATAAAAACAATATAAGCCCAAAGTTAGCAGAGAAATAAAGATCAGAACAAATATAAATGAGAGACCAGAAAAACAATAGGAAATATCAGCAAAAACTAAGAGCTGTTTCTTTTTGAAAGGATAAGCCAAATTCACAAACATTTAACTAGACTAAGGAAGGAAAAAAGAGAGAGGACCCAAATAAATAAAATCAGAAACGAAGGAGGTGACATTACAACTGATAACCATAGAAATGAAAAAGATCATGAGACTACTATGAACAATTATCTGCCAACAACTTGGATAACCTAGAAAAAAATGGAATAATTCTTAGAAACATGCAACCTACCAAAACTGAATCATGAAGAAATAGAAAATCTGAACAGACCAATAATGAGTAAAGAGATTGAATCAGTAATTAAAAAACTCCCAACAAACAAAAGTCCAGGAACAGATGGCTTCACTGGTGAATTCTACCAAACATTTAAAGAATTAATACCAATTCTTCTTATATTCTCCAAAAAAATAGAACAGGAGGGAACAGTTCCAAATTCGTTTTATGAGGCCAGAATTATCCTGATACCAATGCCAGACAAAACAATTTGTGAAGTGGCTGCTGGCCAGTGTAGGTTAAAACAATAACAATTTGTCAAAATTGGTCAGGCAAACTTGGCAGTTCTAGATATTAAAATGTTAGCCATGGCTTTAGTAAAACATTTATAAAGTCAGGAAGACAAATTTAATTCAAAGTATGATGTTCCTCTTTTATGTCCATGATAGTTAATGATGTTATGTGAAGAAACTAATTATCTACTTATGCACAGGAGAAAAAAATGGAAGGAAACATTTTAAAATACTGATAATGGGTGATGGAATTGCATGTTATTTTTATTTTTTACATCATACTTTCATTTCCCATATTTTCAAAAGTGAACATTTATTTATTTTTTTAACTCAATCCAACTCACTGACAAACACTACCAATGGGCAAGATACAACTAAATTCCTGGAACTACTTAGGGAAGAAAGTCTGTTTAAAATTTGTGTTTAACATAGAACCATCCTTTTTTAAATGTGTGAATACAAAAATAAAAGACTGAAAAAATATGCAACTAATGTTACTATTTCTACGAAGTGGAATAAGATTTTTCCCCCCCAAATTGTCTATAATGAATATACATTATTTTTAAATTAAAAACATTTCTAAATGGATAACTATGTGCTGTTATAAGAGGAGGTTCATAGGTGAGTTTTAGGAGTTTTTAAACACTTTGAAATAGTGTGTAAAATTGTGCATGTGTGTGCAAATGTGCTTTTATAACAAATTAAACCATATATTTTAAACATTATTTACAATTGTCGTTTTGTATATGAAACATTTATTTTACTGCATGAAAGTAGGTAGATTTAGGAACTACCTCACTACTGACTCAAAATTTTAGAGGATAAGAAATTTCGAATAACTTCCATGAATTTTCTCTGACATTTCTCACATCGAACTTCAAACTCCTTGCACATCTTGAGTAAAATTCAAGAATCTGGAATAAGATGGCTAACTGAGCATCTGTATGTTTCTCTTCTTCCTCTAAAAAAATTTTCCACTGAAATGAAAGAAAATACATAAGAAAAAGAATAAATCTATAATCATGCTAGAAAACAGGAAAGGAACCAGTCACTGCATGAGAAAATTTGAGGATTTTCTGGAAGTTAAAAAGCTAATGGGATCAAGAAAAGGGAGAAATCAGAACAGAGCAACCACAAATTGGTAGTTCAGGGCTATCAATAAGATAACATCCTTAAAGAATTTAACCTCAGTGTTCACAATAGGAGCAAAAGCTGACAAGCCACTGTTTCTCAAACTTTAATTAATATACACTCAAAGATCTCAGGTCTTATTCGGTAATTTGCATTTTAAAAATTTGCATTTCTGATGAGCTCCCAAGTGGTAACAATGGTAATGACCCTTCTATAACAGTCTCAAGGACTAATCCAGCACACATTAAAATCACCGGAGAGCTTTTTAAACTTGTAGGTATGGACCATAGCCCTTACCATTTAAATGAGAATATAGTGTGGTCAGAACCAGGCATAACTATTTTTTAAAAAATCCCAAAGTGCAGTAAAATTTGGGAACCACTAGACTAATCAACAGTAAATTAAAAAACTGTTAGAAGTATGTGAAATATGCTTCCTCCTTCCTTTTAACGAACAGAAGTCTATTTTCATTGTGATAAAGCTATGATAGTTCTTTAAACAAAGCAGAGATCCACCCGATTGGTGGGAGTAGGAGGAGAGGGAAAGATATGGCTCCTGAGAGAACCAAAGTAGAAACTGAGGAAGGTGATTCAAAGTTACCATGGGTTTTGAGAGGAGGCACTTAGCCCAGAAATGAAAGACCTTAAAGAGTTTCATCTCCAGAGAAAAAACTTCCTTTACTAATACTTCTTTGCTTACACTGTATCCACACAAATAACCTCAGTTAACCCTGATGAAAATATTGCAACACATTCCTGACAAAAAGAAATAGTACCCAAAGGATATAATGAATATCTTAAAGATGGAAAACCCAATTTTTAAAAAATTGGGCAAAAAGCACAAAGAGGAATTTCTTCAAAGGTGGACCACAAGTGGCCTATACATACCGCAGCTGCCCAACCTTGTTAGTAATCAACTAAATGCAAATTAAAATTATAAGGAGCACAGCACGAGAATGCAGTTAGCATTAATATGTTGGCTAGGTGGCGGGCCAGGGGAGGAAGGGTGCAATTGGGGGGATTGTTTTATGAACTATATAGATGTCTAACTAATGTACTGTATACTTGAAACTAATTAAAATAAATAAATTAATTAAAAAGAAAACTTCAGAATAATAGATAACTCTGGGAAATTAACCCATGTGATGACAGAGGAACACATGAGGGGATATCTTTTACTCCTCCTGGTTTGTAGATGTGTAAACATTCATCATATAATTATCCATTATAACTATATAGTAGTTATCCATAAAGATATGTTTATATACTTTTGTATATGCATTATATTTCACAATAAGAGATAAAAAATGTAAAAAAAATTACAAGATACAATTTCACACCCACAAGAGTGGTAAAAGAAAATTTAATGGAAATTAAGAAGTTAGCAATATTATGGAACAACAGGAATTTCATTCTTTTCTGTTGGCCATGGAAAGTGATACAATCGCTTTGGAAAACATGTTAGTTTTACCTAGTAAAACTGAAATTGTTAATACTTTACAATTCCACATTTCATTGTAAGAATATGCTTTAGAAAGGCTTTTGCACAAATGTGCCAGGAGAAATATATAAAAATGTTCATGACAGCAAAGTTAATAATAGCAAAAATGGATATAACCTTTATGTCTATTGACAGAACACACAGATAGTAGTAACAATAATAAATAGCTATTAAGCTATTATTATTTGCCAGGCAATACTCAAGGGCTTTATACATATTACCTAATTTAATTCTCAACAGTTCCATGAGATAGATACAATTATGTCCATTTAAAAATGAAGAAATGGAAATTTAGAGAGAATTACAGATTTGCCCAGGCCAGTAACTGTTAGCATTTCAGCTCAAACTTGAGTTCTCAATCACCATGCCAATGGAATAAGAATATAGCACCTGTTCTTACAGAACGATTTCCCTGACATCATTAGTATCACTGGGAACATGTTAGAAAAGGTGGGGCCCAAGAATTTATATTTTAATAAGCCTTTCAGGTGATTCTCATGCACACAAAAGTTTGAGAACCACTGGACATACAAAGATTTACTGTATGAAAAAGAGATGGTTGTTTCAAATAGAACAGATGGTTGTTTCAATAGAACACTATATGACAATGAATCAACCGGCTAGACATTTTCTCTCTTGAAATTTCTTTATTTTTTTACTTTTTATTTTTTCAGATTTATTAAGATTATAACTGATGTATTACATATTGCACTTACAGTGCGTAAGTTTAAGGTGTATAATGTGTTGATTTGATGTATATTGCAAAATGATTACCACAATAAAGTTAGTTAACACCTCCATCACCTCGCATAATTATTTTTTTAGTTAAGAACATTTAAGCTTTACTCTCTTCACAACTTTCCAGTACAAAATACAGTATTGTTAACTATATTCACCATGCAGTGCATTAAATCTCCAGCACTAACGATAACCAGAAATTTGTACCCTTTGACCAGTATCTCCCCATTTCCCATACCCCCATCTCTTGGCAACCACTATTCTACCCTCTGTTTCTATGAGTTTGGCTTTTACAATTTCACATATAAAGTGAGATCATACCGTATTTGTCTTTCTCTGACTGACTTATTTCATGTAGCATAATGTCCTCAAGGCCTATCCATGTTGTCACAAATGACAGCATTTCCTTCTTATGGCTGCATAAAATTCCATTATATATATCTCCAACATATTTTTTATCCATTCATTCATCAATAGATAGGTTGTTTCTATGTATTGGCTATTTTGAATAATGCTGCAGTGAACAAGGGAGTGCAGATATTTCTTCGAGATCATGATTTTATTTCCTTCAGATATGTATGCAGAAGTGGGATTGCTGGATCATATGGTAATTCTATTTTTAATTATTATGGAAACTCTATACTATTTTTCCTATGACAGCAGGGAAGTGTTCTCTTCTGTTTTCTGAGAGTTTGTGATGTAATAATATTAATTCTTTAAATGTTTGGTAGAATTCACAGTGAAGCTATTTGGGTCTGGGCTTTTCTTTGTAGGAAGATTTAAAATTACTAATTTAATTTGTTTTACTTGTTGTAGATCTAGTTTTTCTATTTCTTCTTGGTTTAATTTTAATGGTTTATGTCTTTTTTGAAATACGTTTATTTAATCTAAGTTATCTAATATGCTGGCATATTATCCCAACATAATATTCATAATATTCCTTTATACTTCTTTAAATTCCTATAAGGACAATACTGAGGTCCATGTCTTTAAAGTGATTACTTATTCCTCTACCTTCTTCAAGTATGGAATATAGTTAAAATAATTATTTTGTCTTTGTCTACTAATTCTGTTTATCTGTTTTATTTCTGGATCTGTTTTTCTTGATTTATTTTTAAATTCTCATCATGGGTTTTATTTTCCTGCCTTTTTGCAACCTTGACAATTTTTTATTAGTTTGTAAACATTGTGAATTTTACCTTGTTAGGTAATGGATTTTTTAATTCCTGTAAATATTCTTGAGGGTTCCCTCTCCATCCCCCCGCCCACCTGAATATAGTTAAGTTACTTGGAAATAGTTTGATCCTTCTAAATCTTTCTTTTAAGGAACAGAGCAACCTTTAAACTAGGGCTAATTTTTCCCCACACTTGAGGCAATACATTTTTGAATACTCTATCCAGTGCCTTGTGAATTATGAGTTTCCCACTCTGGTGATGGGAACATGTAGTATTCCTGGCTCTGTTTGACTTCTGAGGACTATTTCTTTACTCCTTTCAGGTGGTTTCCCACCCTTGCCTCAGGTAGGTTCTTCACACATCTGTGCTAATCATTATCCAGCTGAAGACTGGAAGGGGCCCTCTCTGCAACTCTTTCCTCTTTGGTCTGCCTTGCTAACTCTAGCTACTTTGGGGTCTGCGTGGGCTCCCACTTCATCTCTTGAACTTAAGGAGACCATCAAACTCTGCCTGGATTCCTCTTTCCTGTGCTACAGACATTTTCTAAACAGTAGGCTGGGGCATTCAGAGGACTCACTTTGTTTCCCTTTCTCAGGGTTCACTATCTTTCATTGCCTATTGTCAAATGTCTGAAAACTATGGTTTTGCATATTTTGTTCAGGTTTTATATAATTTCATGAAAGATAGTATATCTTATCACTGCTATTCTACAATGGCCGGAAGTGGAAATAGAGGTTATATTTTACTAGAGGAAACAGATAGTTAATAAATTAACAAAAAGATGATTAATGTAGGAGATGGGATTAAACGTGGCAGAGTGAGAACGTCCCCAGATCTCTCCCCTTGAAACAACAGTAAGGTGAACATCTAAAACTCAACAAAAAATACCCAAACTGCACACCAGCACATCTGAGCGTGAGATCTGCGCATAAGAGCTACCACAGGTCAGAACCCCGGGTGTCAGGCGGAAGCTGCCTCTCTCTCCCAGCTGCCGGAGCTCCTTGCAGGAGGAGGGGGAGGGGAGAAGGAGCAGTGAGTTCCCTGAACAGCCCTGCCTGGCAGTGCTGTGAGCTTCACGCAGCAGGCAGCACGGCCCAGTTATCAGGACAGAAGGCAGAGAAACGGGGATGGCAGAGAAACAACAGTTGATTTTTACCAGCTGTGGTTGCAAAAATGAGGCTGAGCTGCAGCCCCCTCCCCCAACCTAGAAGGCCCCTCCCCCCATACCCTCTGAGACCAATTACCATGGAGCCCCAGGGGAATCTGAGTAAACGCTACCAAAATTGTCGCTAACACTGAGGGTAGTGAGTATGATTAAACATGTATGAGGAAAAAAAAGACATTACTAAGGCTTTATATAAAGCAGAGATCCAAGAGGCTTAGATGCCACCTACTGGAAACCAAGAGAAAAACACCTTTGCAACAGGCTGGAGACCATTATATAATAAATCTTTCTGGGAAAAAAAAAAAAGCCGAACACACTTCCATTAAAGCCCAGGCGGAGAAATAGTCCATTAAACACCATGAACAACCAAAGTGACAAAGCATCTCAGAAAGAAAGAATAATCTCCAGAAAATAAGCTTACAGATATAGAAATATGCGACTTAAATGACAGAGAATTTAGTATGGTACTTTTGAAAAAACTCAGTGAGATTCGAAACGAACCATATCAACAATTTCAGGAATTGGAAAAACAATTAGATGAGAAGAACGAGTTCTTTAGCAAGGAGATTGAAACCCTCAAAAAGAACTGAATAGACCTTTTGGAGATAACACACTGCAAGAGTTGAGAAATGAAATAGCAAGCGTGGGAAATAGAGTCAACCAAATGGAGGAAAGGATCAGTGATATCGTAGACAGAAATCTAGAAATAAATCAGAAAGAAGAAGAGAAAAACTTAAGAATGAAAAATAATGAAAGAGAAGTACAAGAACTAGTTGATACCATCAGGAGAGGAAACATGAGAATAATAGGAATTCTTGAAGGGGAGGAAAAGGAGCAGGGATTAGAAAGCATTTTCAGACAAATAGTTGAGAATTTCCCAAATCTAAGGAATGAGCTGGAGCTTGGAATTCAAGAAGTCAATAGAACACCCAATTACCTCAACCCAAAAAGGCCTTCACCAAGACACATTGTATTAAAATTATCAAAAATCAATGAAAAAGACAGAATTCTCAGGGCAGCCAGGGAAAAGAAGATGGTAACCTAGAAAGGAAAAGCCATTAGATTATCATTGGACTTCTCTGCACAATCCTTACGGGCCAGAAAGGAATGGAATCAAATATTCAAACTATTTAATGAAAGGAACTACCAGCTAAGAATAATGTATCCAGCTAAGCTCTCCTTTAGATATGAAAGAGTAATAAAGACCTTTCAAGACATGCAAATTGAGGGAATTCTCTACTACGAGACCTGCACTACAATAAATACTGAAAGGGGTCAGCTCACCTAAAACAAAATGACAAAATAAATGATAAAAGCAGAGGAGTGTAATCCTTACTAGGAACAGGGCATTATAAGCTTAAAATAAGAAGAGATTTGCTATAGCAAGATAGTAATGAACGTTCAGCCTACATAGGGACAAATTGAGACACAACCATTGAAAAGGGGAGATTCAAAGATCCAAATTCGCAAAGGGGAATAGAGATAAGGCACATGCAGAAGAAAAGGGATGACTGTATATATATAACTATCCTTTACATATTCGTAATGGTACCACATGCCAAAGATTCAGAACCAAAGTATATAACATAAAACAAGAAGGACCAGAGGGAAAACCCAAGAAAACAGAAACACAAGGACAAGGAAGCAATGGAAACACCAAGCTGCCAGAAAGTAAAAGATAAAATGTCTATAAGAAGACTTCATATTTCAATAATCACCCTAAATGTAAATGGACTGAACTCATCAATAAAAAGGCACAGGGTTGCAGAATGGATCAGAAAACAAAACCTAACCATATGCTGCCTCCAGGAGACACATCTCAGCTCCAAAGACAAATATAGACTCAACGCGAAAGAGTGGAAAATGATATTTCAAGCAAATGGCATTCAGAGAAAAGTGGGAGTAGCAGTACTAATATTGGACAAAATGGACTTCAAAATAAAAAATGTAGAGAAAGATACTGAGGAACACTTCATAATGATAAAAGGAATCATGTACCAAGAAGACATAACTATTATTAATATCTATGCTCCTAATCAAGGAGCCCTGAAATATATAAAGCAATTACTAACAGAACTAAAGGGAGAAACAGACCCAAACCCATAGTAGGGGACCTAAATACCCCACTGTCGGATATGGACAGATCATCCAAACAGAAAATCAATAAGGAAATAACATCCTTAAATGATATTTTAGACCAACTGGACATAATTGGCATCTACAGAGCCTTTCATCCCAAAACGGCTGCTTATACATTCTTCTCTAGTGCATATGGAACATTCTCAAGGATTGACCACATACTAGGACAAGAGATAGCCTCAACAAATATAAGAGGATTGAAATCATACCAACCATATTCTCTGATTATAATGCTTTGAAACTAGAGATCAACTGTAAAAAGACAATGGAAACAACCACAAATAAATGGAGATTAAACAACATACTACTAATGAATAAATGGGTCAGGGAAGAAGTAAAAAGAGAGATCAAGAAATACATAGAAACAAATTATTATGATAGTACGACATATCAAAACTTTTGGGACACAGCAAAAGATGATTAATGTAAATTCAGATTTGGGTTCTTTGGAAAGACTGTTCTGGAAAAAATCTCTCTGAGGATGGACTTTCAGCTTGAAACCTGAATTATAAGGAGCAAGCCAGTCTAAGATCTGGGGGGAGAGAATTTTTGCTAGTGCAAATGCCCTGAATCTAGAAGAAATGATTTGACTCAACCCTACCTTTTAAATCTAATCATTTTAAATTACTCTATTATTACCCTATTATTTAGCCAATCTGATCTCTTTTTCAATACCTTATTTATATGTTGGTTTTCCTTCTCCATTCAGGCCATCCCTTCAACTTAAAATGGCTTATTCTTCTATTTCTCGCATTTGAAATCTTATTTCCTTGCTAGCTGAGATCAGTTGCCATCTCCTTCGTGGAACTTTCCCTGTTAAACTCAGTCAGAAATGATATTTTTTTCCTCTAAATTTCTATAGCATGTATATTTTTTTGAGCCCAGAGTTCTAAACCCTAAATCATTTTTTTTTTATAGTCTGATTTTTTTTTTTTTTTTTTTGTATTTTGTTTTTTCCTGTATCCTTAGTGCCTAGAACAGCTCCTGTATAGCACTGAGAATTAAAAAATGCTTATGGGATAATTGGTTATATTATACTTGTTTGTGTGTATGTATTTCTTTGAAACAGGACATTTTGATATAATAAATTTAAAGTAGCCATTTTGATACAGTAAATTTGAAGTAGCCATTTTGATGTACATAAGTTATAAAAATACTTTTAAGAGTTTAAGTAATGTGTGCAACAAGATTGACTTTTGTCCATCTATGAACCTTACCTTGTGGCTTGCTTCCATTCAATTCTTGACCCTTAACCAATTCTTTACCTAGCTACTGAATACTACTTAAAAATTAAGTTTTGCTAGGCTTAGCAAGGTGATAAAAATGTTGCACATATCCTTTGGTTGTTACAACATTTTATTTTACACCAAAATATCATTTATTAATATGTATTTTATCCTACTTTAAAAGCTTTTCAAGGATAGTTGATATGCTTTGTTTTATCTCCTAGAGTATCTATTTCTTTGCTACTCAGAATGTGGTTTGCATACCAGCAGCGTGGCATCACCTGGGAGTTTGTGGGAAGTGCAAATTCTTGGGCCCCACTTCAGACTTACTGAACCAGAATTTGCATTTTAACAAGTGTCTCAGGTGATTTATATGTATAGAACACTGGTTTAGTTTTTTTTTTTTTTTCCACACAGTTGTCACACTAAATAAGTACTTGTTGAGTGAATAAAAAGCTTCCAGGTTAAGTATGAGATATACCAATACCATAAGTTCTTTACTAACAAATTATGCTGAATAGAACCAGAATAAATGTAAGATTAGCCCATGTGCTAGCTAAAGTGCTTCTGCAAACTCCTAACCCATCAGTTGTCAAGTCTTTTGAATATATTTTAGAAATATTCCAGTAAAAGGCAAGATGCCTATGACACAGTAATTTCAGCATAAGGTAGTGGTTAGTAAATTGGTTTTAGAATTGTGAGAGATAGAAATACAGTTTAAACTACCTTTGGAAAAAGGAGTTATTGGCTTTGGTAATCAAACCACAGGAGGCACTGGACTATACCTAGATTTCAGTGTATTTGTCAATCATTAAATCTCTTCTTGGTTATTTTTTTGTGTGACTTAGATTAATGCTCCTCCAGGTACTTATGGTGAGAGACATGGTCTTCATCAGCTTTAGAGCCTCAAATTTTCTCCACTAGAGAGGCATGGAGACTAGTTTTGTCTCATCAAGTTTAAGAATCCAGGGGGAAGATACTGATACTCATTGGCTCATATTGGGTCAGATGCTTATCCCTGGACCAATTCACTCTAACCAAAAGCTTAAATGTGACATTTTCCAGAAGAAGGAAAGGAGTACTTTTCCAGATAGGTAAAACAATACTTTCCTAATGTAATACCCAAAAACATGACTATAAACCTCCATCCTACAGATAGGGTAGTTACATTTTTTTCTACTGGTTTTTCACTCAATTGATGTCTGGGACTGCCAAAGGAACTGTTATATATTTTGTTAATATGTCTTAGAGGTTCTTTTTGCCCTCTACCAACTGTCCACATTCTGAACTACTATTATTCTAGAGATGTACTGATGAACAAAGACAGTCTTGTAGTTATGCAAGCTATTTTTCCCCATATCAATTTGCTTTCATGTGGCACCATGTAGCAGGGTAGGCTCAACCCCCCAAAAGGAGAAATCTATATTAATCTGGGCCCAGTGTCCTAATTTCTCAACTCTTAGTTCAGAGAAGCTTTATTTTTTTCATTCTCAGTCTAAGGCCTGCCCAGGATGATTGACAAAAAGAATCATCTCTTTCATTTAGGGGAATTCTCGCCGCTACCCACAGATGTGGTCTAGCTTCCATTATTCAAACAAGAAAATCAAAATATTGAACAGTATATTTCTAAAAGTCTGTGTTATTTAGTCATAAGTGATATCAAGTGGGAGACATTAATATATATTTTGGAAATCTCTTATTCTAGAAGGGCACAGTCAGGCTAAAGATTAATCCAATTTATATTGTTTTAAACAGCAGCATTATATATTTATGAGTCTTCAACAGCAGCATTATATATTTATGATGACTTCACCAATTGCTTTGTGATTATTCTCTCAGGATAATGGTAGTCTTACTTTTAAGAATAGTAAGTGCTAGAAGCCCCTATTGCTTCCAAAACAGACGAAGCCAAATTAAATTTTTCTTGGCTGTGCCCCACACTGAGGCTAGTAATAGTATTTGGTTTGGATGATCAATATAGATAACATGTGTAGTCTTTAAAGTATTCTCTATCTATGGTACAGGTAGAGTTAGGTGGGGTGGTTATTTATTATAGAAGTGTTTTATTAGGCAAGACTACCTGTGATTTATTGTCTAAATAGTTTCATAGGGTTAATGTGCTGTTAATTCAGTTAACTAATTCTTGCATACTTTTATTAATTTACTTTTCTACTGAAAACATTTATTGAATTCATGCATTGAACACCATAATAGACCCAGAGAAAACAACAGGGTGCAAAGCCAACTTAGTGCATACTGTCTTGGAACATAGGCTCTAGTGGAATCTTTTGAATGAAGCCCCAAATCAATATCTTTTTTCATTCTTAGTGGAAAAAAAACAAAAAACAAAAAACTTCCATGCTCTTATGAAGAGAGCCACATTGTTGTTACTCCTGATGTCCTGACCTGACTCTGGAGATTATATTTAGTTTACCTTAATGATTCATTCATTCATTCAGCTGAATGGCATCCTTTGCTTCCTGTCTCCAGCAGATCTATGTCTACCAGACCACAGGAATTAAAATTTCATGGTGAGAGGACTGATACCATGATACAGTTTTAAAATGTTTGTGTACTTATTATGTAATCGGGGATTTTAATAAAGGAAATGACTCTTATTTATTGCTGATCACCACTAAACTCTTTTCCCAGTGAATGTTCCACTTACCTTTCTGATAAAAAATATTTGTTGCTTATTTTATACATATTCTTGAAGTTAATTTTGTTTAAGGCATTATTGTTACCCTTGTGATTTGACTTGAATGAGTCCAGTTACTTCATTATTTTACTTGCTGCTTACAGGGAGGGAGGCAAAGAACAAAACAAAACCCAACTCACAAATGGGATCTGGTAAAGTAATTTGAAAAGACAAGTATTTATTTTCACTTTACTAGTCTAGTTTGCAAGGTAAACAATAACTGATTTCTTTTTTGAGCCCCCTTCTCCCTCCAGCTCCCATCCTAATTCTTTGCTCTTCTTTTCTAATCTTCTGGAATTGTCTCCTACCACTCCATGAACTGATCTTGTGAAAGTCTCTAAAACTTCCTTGTTGCTAAATACAAGTGAAATTCTCAGTCCTCATCTATAGTAGGTAATGGAAACACTGTCCTTTCACTTGCTCAGGCCAAAAACGTTGGCGTCATCCTCCACTTCTCTTTTTCTCTTACGTCCCACATTCCATCCTTCAGCACATACTGTTAACTCTGCTTTCAGAAACATATCCAAAATTCTATCATTTTTCATCCGGTCCAACCCATTATCATCTCTTGCTTATCTTATTGTAATAGCTTCTTATCTGGTTTCTCTCGCTTCTTCCTTTGTCCACCTGTCTATTCTTTGCTCTTGTTCTCTTTGGAAAACGGATCCACACGAATAGCCTCACAGTCCACTACCTCACTTCCCTCAGGTCTTTATTCAAATGTCACCTTTCAGTGAGGTCTTCTCTGGCTACTCTAATTAACATTAGAAATCCAGATACTCCTTATTCTTTTTTCCTGTTTTCTAATTCTTCATCGCACTTACCACTTCACATACTATGTGTTTTACTCATATATCTATTTATTCTTTGCCTTTCTCATTCCCCTTCCACCAACCAGCATCTTTGAATATTTTTGTTATCCTATATCTCCAGTTCCTAGGGCAGTGAATATTAGTATCTGGTACATAATTATACTCAGTCAAATAATAATTTGTTGAAATGAAATAAATTTTGTAACTAGGATAATTTTCCATTGGGTCAGTGATAGTCCGGATAGATTTGCTTTCTATAGACATAGTTTACAGAGAGGGAGAAAGAATATTACATTATTTATTCAACTGTAATTTTCATATAAAAACTATACATTCAAACAATAAAGTATTAATCTTACAAGTATTCTTTCTTGCTTTGTGTGATTTTAGTTTACTTGGATTTGAATAGCATGAGTTTCATTTTTAGATCTTTTTATTAATGTAAGAATTGTTTTGGAATGGCACAGTGCAAATCAAGCTCCTAATCTTATAAATGTTTTGGCAGGCATCAAAGTAGAGTAGAGTAGTGATATCTTAGGGGTATGATAACTACTCACTTGTTAACCCAGCTGCTCCTCACTCTTTTCTCATTATTTTCATCACCTCCTTCATTAAATATTGCATTATTATTATATTTTGAGAGCAAGCATCCCTGTCTTTGTGTTTGTCCTTTTTTCAGGCCTGAAAAGCATCATTGTGTTCCCTGAGGAAGCTCTGGTACCCTCTCTTATTCTCTCTAAAGTGGAAAGGAAATAATAAGAGAAGCACCTTTTTGACAATCTAAATAAGCGAGGACCTTAAATAAAAAGTAGGCAATTAGATTAGATAGGAGAACTCTGACTGAGATTGTGGCAAGCAGTGCCACCAGACAGATGCCAAAGGATGAGGACTTTTCCAAACCATTTTCAGTCACATTTTTTTTTGTTCTGGGACTAACACTGCACATAGGTTCCACTAGCTCTTAAATAGGAGTCAGCATTTTGTACATAAACAGAAATAATAACTTTTCCATTATATGAGGGTGGTTTTTGTTTGTCAGTGAAGAAATATTTTATTATGTATATAGTCCTATAGGGTCATGTAGGTATTACGGTTTTCTAGGGGAACTGATATAGACAAATAGAAAATCAACACAGATTTATACAAATAAAAATAAAACTTCAAGAATAGATTGAATATAAGGATGCTTCTGAAGGGTTGGGAAATAGTATCATTTATTGGAAAAAGAGTTTCTAGAGTTATAAACTGGGGCTCAGCAATAGTTGAAAGAAATATTTAGGACACTGTGTGGATCAAAGAAAAGTCTGAGAGACTTTTAAATCTTTTTTTTTACTATTTTACTTATTTATTTATTTATTTATAATTTATTTTTTATGTTGACATTGGTTAACGAAATCTGATGTTTCAGCTATACATTTTAACAGTATATATATATATTTACACTGTGTGTTCACCTCCCATAGTTAGATTTCTTTCTGTCATCACATATTTTACCCCTTTTACCTCGTCTACCTTCCCTCTCTCTTTTCCCCTCTACCCTCTGATAATGAGAGACTTTTATATGTTGATGTTCCTCAGAGATTCATTCATTGAGTTCTAACTCTGCATAACATTTTAAAGAAACACAATTCACACTCAGGCTTTTTCTGGGTCCCAAACCCATACTTCCAACTCTTTTCTGATCATCTGCATTTAGACATCCTCCAGCCACCTCA
Organism: Pteropus medius; assembly: GCF_902729225.1. Classification (NCBI taxonomy): domain Eukaryota; kingdom Metazoa; phylum Chordata; class Mammalia; order Chiroptera; family Pteropodidae; genus Pteropus; species Pteropus medius. The sequence goes on from NW_024354875.1 coordinate 24,415,764, forward strand.
AATTCCATGGAATAATGCTAATAGCCACTGTTGGTTGAGGAATTACCATTCACTTGCCAATATTCTAAGTGCTTCATATGTGTTAGCTGATAATTAGAGCATAGCAGTGACATCTTGGGGTATGATAACTACTAACTTTTTAACCTGCCTGCTCTTCAGTTTTTTTTTTCTCGTTATTCTCAACAATTCTGATTTGGTTCTTCTATTACCTTAATTTTTATAGGTGAGGAAAAAGACTTTTGGAGTTTACAAAACTTGCCCAAGGTCAAACAGATATTAATGACACTTTTGAGTATAAAGCCTATGTTCTTAACCACTGTACTTTAAAAATAAAATTCTTTAGGTGTTCTCTCAAACTGATTTTTTTTACTGTTTTTTATATTGGATAATGTGGTTGGATGTTACCACTAGCCAGTATCCTCGACATATTTATCTTCATTCCCTACATCAGAATAGTCAATAAGTCTATCTAACTTTTCTTTTGTATATCTCTTGGAACTGTTTCCTTTTATTGATTACTATGGTAGCTATCATAATTCAGGCTCTTATCTCTTACCAACTTACTAACTGGGGTCTCTGCCTCCAGTCTTGCCCCAGCATCTTTAATGTTATAGATTTTCTAACTGCCTGTATTGTCAGTCGATTTTCTGCTTAAGATCCTTAAATAGCTTCCTATCATCTATAAGGTGAAGTTCAATCTGTAGAGTATGGCAAACAAAGCCTTTCATAATTGTTCCGTGTCTTCACTTTCATCCTTTACTGCTACTTCCTTTTATACATCCCACGTTTAAGCCATGTAGAACTTTGAGTTCTGGAACACATGCTATTCCTCCAGTCTGAAATATTTCTAATCTATTTCCTCTGAGAACCCATTCCATTCTTTATTATGGTAGTTGTCCTATTGAATGTTAAATGAATGTTTGTCTTTCTGCACTTAAAAGTACATTGTTAACTCTTTGAGTTTTGTTTTATGTCTTATTTACCTTTCTATTCTTTGTATCTTACCTACCTTTATATAGTTTTATTTAGCACATAATATAAGTCATAATTATAGCACATAATGTACCTACTGATTCATAAGCTCTGAATCGATGAGTAAAGAGAAGGATACATAAACACCACATCAGTAGGTTTATATTTGGTTTTGCCAGTGAGGGAATACTCTTCAAAGACAGAGTAGTCGTGGAAAGTAAGAGAGACAGCTGTCTGATTGGACTGATTAACACAGAGGTGTGGAATTTGAAGAGTTTCCTTTTCAGTATTGTTTGGAGATTAATGACTGTTTGGTATATTTAGAAACCCCAGAATTATTTTAATGGTAACCATTCAGAATGGTTTGGGTACTGAGGTTTGGGATATTAACTGACTTGCTTAAGTTTTTCATATAAATTTAGTGCCAGGCTTGAATTTGAGTCAAAATTTTCAATTTTACCTACTTTAGTGTTCTGCAGATGCAAAATACACCACATTTTGTCCAAACCTCTTATTTAACTAATAAAGAAAGTAAAAGAAGTACCATGGTGAGTAATCTGTCCAGAAATGGTTCCAGAAATCTGTTAGGGATAGACGTTTCCAATTCCATAATTTTCCCACTGTAAGAAGCAGTTTAGGGCATTGGTCAAGATGCTTAGTAAGGCCAGCTTGCCTAAACTTAAATCCCAGCCCTAGAATTTACTAACTTTGTAATTTTGGAAAATTCAGTATTCTTATCTATGAAATTGGGGAAAGTATTCACATCATAGGGCTAATGTGAAGGACAAATAAGTTAATATAATAAACCTGCTGCATAGTAAGCCTTATGAAGATATTCATTTTTTGATAAAAAGTACAATGATAATGCTTTCTCCTCTACTGTGTTCCCATTGAGTCTATATTATAGGATCTGTCATGCTGTATTGCAGTTATTCTCATGTTTCAGAGTCCCCTCTAGACTGTAAACTTTTTAAGGATAGAGATCTTGCTCTAATCAAGGACCTAGCATAGTGTCTGGCACACAAGAGGCATTTGATACATATATTTTAAAAGAACTAATGAACATTTTTATCCTTAAAAAATAATTGGATAAATATTTCACTCTTTGACATTAAACCAGAATTCATAGGAAATTTGCAAATTATCATATCTGTAGAAGAAATAGTAGATAGCATGCTATGTGTTATTTGGCCAAAGAAAGACTTATACCACCTGACTCAAGGTATCACCACTGTAGGATTTCTCACCCTGACACAGTAGTTATCACTCCAATTATTTTCTGTCAAGACATAGGATCGATACATGCTTCTGAATTAACTGGAAGAAGCCTAAATATGAAGCAGCATTTGTGTGCATCATTGGTGATACTTCATGTTTGGTTGGACTAGGTTCATTCTTTTAAACATTTCTGACCACGGTACCAAATTTGAGTTGAGATCTGTTACTCGTAGTCTTCTTTGTGGAAATTAGAATTGGGGCAAACATTTCATCTGGCAACCTGGACAAATTAGGGATCAGTTATAGCATGATGAAAAAAATAAATGCTTTGGAGGTGGCCTGAGTTGGCATTCTGACTCTGCTGCTTAACAGTGGTGTGAATTTCAGCAAGTTATTTAGCTTCACACAGCTTCGGCTTTCTGGTAAGAAAATTGAAGTTAAATGCATGCATCTCAGGGTTGGATCTAAGGAGTACATTAAATAATTATATAAAACACTAGGCACAGTACTAGACATATAGTAAACAATAAATGGTAGGTTTTTGTTTTTGAACAGTGGGTGTCATGTTAGTTCATTTAAGGTATATCCTAATACATGCTATGTATATTGTCTGCTAAATAATTATAGATATTTAAGCTAATTGTTTTTCTTGTAAGAAAGATAAGAGCTATAGTTAGAGTAACAAAGTATGGAAATCAAACTCAGATACAGACCACCTATATCAGAATACCTTCTTAAAAATACAGGTTCCTTGTCCTCAACTCAATTTACTGGACTAGAATCTTTTGAGATGAGGCCTAGGAATGAAATATTCCCAGAAACACCCAAGGTTATTCTGATATAAATTCCTCATGGATAAAGTTTAAGGAAGGCTTATCTACAAGGTATGTGCTTTCCTGAGAACTGTTAACTGATTTAAATATTTCATTTTTATATGAAGTTATTTCTATTGAATTTACTTAACCGCCTCTTAACATTGATGTAGTAAATTGAAAACTTAATTTGTGAGTATTTGAAGTTATAATATCTGTATTTTCTAGGTGAGATTTCAAGATCATGTGAATTGCATTAATATTTCTATTAACTTTATTTTCAATCTTATGAAAAATGCTTATGATTATAGTTTAATGTCCAATTTAAAATACCATTTGTAATAAATTTAAGTCAAGTATTGAGTTTCTTTGTCTGTGTTAATTATTCTTGGTTTAGAGACTATCAATTTTGAACACTAAAACAAAAGCAAAAGCAAAAACAAAAACTCTGCATTGAGTGGACAGTTGGTATTTACACGTATGCAATGCGAACATAGTAATGTTGTCTATGCTTTTGTATGTGTTGTTTTGTCTACTAGTAATGTTCTAGATTTTTAAAAAATATTGCAAAAGCTTCCATATGCTTCTGAATTTATCTCAGATGTTACCTCCTTTGGGAAGTCTGATCTCCCCCATCTCTGCCCATCTGGATTTAGGTGTCCTTTCTATTTCTTTTATATATTTGTCACACTGTCCTGTGAAATGTTTCATTGTGTCCCTTCCAGATTGTGAGTTTCTTATTTATCTTTGTACACCACCATATAGAACACAATAGATGCTTAATAAATCTTTTTGTTGAATTGACTAATAAAAAAATTCAGCCAAAATTATTTATGGTTTGCCCAAATTAAAGATTCAAATTGTTTTCTCCATTAGAATAAAGTGCTTTGTAAGTAAGTAATATGGAAATACATGAATTTTGGACCTCTGAAAATTATAGTAAAATTACAACAAAAATTCAAGTTCTTAGGTAATATGAGACCATATAAACATATATCTGAACATTATGTGTGACATGTAACTGAATACTGTGCTCACTGTTAGTTTGATTGCTTGTGATGAAGCTGAGAAATTGCTGTAAGAAAGAGTTTTGATTTTTTTCTTCCCTTTTTCCTATAGGACATTTATCATCTTTGACAGTGGCAACTCAATAGCAAACCAGATTTTTCTCGTTTATCATTTGAGAATGTATAGTAAAATTCACACATGGACACTATGAATAATGATTATTTTAGTGTAATTCTTCATAAAATGGGGGAGAAAAAGAACAAGTGAAGGATTATTAAGATTAATTCTGTAATAAGTGTGATATTGATTATTTTCAAGTCAAGAATAGAAATGATACATTCAGTATCATTTAACAAAGACAGTGATAATTAGGCTTAAAGGCTGATAATTGGAGAAGTAATAGGTTGAGGCGTGCATATACTTCTTATTTATACAACATGTAAAAGAAAATTAGATTTTTTTTTTACAAAAGAAATACTCTGAAGATTTTAAATCTCTGCAGTAAAGGTGAGAAAAATGCTATTAAAAGTTAATCATTTGTCTTCTGCTCTATCTCTGGTTTTTGCACATATATTTACTTAAGTGCTTGTCAAATGATGTTATATTTCTCTACTAAACCATGACCTCTCTGTATACAGGGTTCATGTATTGTTTGTTTTTGTAAAGTTACTAGCATACGGTAGGTACTCAAATGTTTACTAAATTGAGCTAAATTTGGTAAAGATGCTGCCCTCTAGTACTCAATATAGAGTATAAGCCTTATATGGGTTGTTCTGTATTGGTAAATTAGGACGAAGAGTGAAAATCAAGTCTTTGTCTCAATCTTCAGGATTGGAAAAACCAGTCATGAACTAAGAGAAGTGTGAGGGTCTCTTAAATTCCAATATTTGCCCAATATTGGAATGGCCTTCTTAATTACTTATTTCATATATTCCTTTTCTGAGAGTTGATAGCTTAGAACCATGCTTATCAGTTTGGTGGCCAAGAACATATGTAAAAAGGAGTAACATTTATCACTTTTAAACTCTAATACTATACAGTGAGGTTTCTTGTTGTATGCCAGATTTGGGAGTGGACGTTCTTACTCTTTTTCTTAGAGGTCAAATGTCATTATTTTTTAAGCTGTGAGGAAAGAACATTTTAGGTTTTCTTGAGTTTTCCAAATTCATTTAAACACTTTCAGATGATAAATTTGCCAAATCTATGTCATATGTTCTAAGTTGTTCAGAATATATGCATAGGTTCTAAAGGTTAGAAGTACAAAGGGATAACACGGAGTAAATGATATAAAAAGTGCTATGATACATTTGCATAAGTGAAAAATAGTCATTTTTTTGAAATAGTAACCTTGAGCTAATAAAATCATTACCAGCACAGTATTAATGTTCAGAATATATTTCTGATCTTGTTGCCTACCTAAACTTCAGCTCTTTAATAGTAAAAAGGGTCAAAGTAATGGACTTTGAGATCTAAGCCAGAAATCCAATACTGATAGGATTGAAAAGTGTTTTCTTGAAATACTAGTGTTGACTATAACCTTAGGAATCTAGTGTCTGCTTCAAATACAATTAAAATTAGATGGCCTCTTCTGTAAGATAAACATTGTATTAATGTGCATATCTTAACCCCAGGGCTTAAAACAGCAAAGGAAGGTAGGAACTGAAAGGACAATGGATCCATGCTAACTTGCTTCCTTGGAGGATTAGTAAAAATTGAGGTCAGCAAGAGTCCCAGGATACAGGACAGAAAAAGGAAGGAAGCACACCATGGTGGCTTTGTTCTTTTCCTACTGGCTATGACATGGGCAGCTGGAGAGGAAGGTGCCTCTTCTGTTTAATGCTTTCTGTAATTCCCCTCTGTATGATTGGCTTTCAGCTGATCACTACTTTTATTCATTCTTCAGAGAGAAAATTCCACTTTTAATATTGCTGGGTATGACAGAAAATAGCATCACTAGCACAGTGCCTCACACATAGTAGGACTGATTGAATGAAATCAAGCTATTGTCTAGTTCCAGTGAGGCATCTGAAATGTTCAGTTCCTGAACAGATTCAGTCCTGCAATACTTAATGAGATGTTTGAAATTATGGCAGTCAAATTGTAACTAATGAAATCTCATTGAATTTCTAAATAATAACAGGCTAAACAGGAACACATTTTTAATCACCTAAGATCCAAAGAAACTTGACTGTAGTAGAAAGAGGTTTGGACTTGGAGAAATATAAAAGTTACCTGGAAGCATTTTTCCAAAAGTATATCCTCAGCTTTCCTAGCCTCCACCAAGGATATACCAGAATCTCCAAGACAGACACATGTTGTCGAAAAAAGCTGCTCATGCAATTTGGATTTCTGCTTCCCTAGCTTCTGTTCTCTTCAACTGTAGAGTTTGAAAATTAATGGAGAAGTTAATCTCCAAGGTCCTATTTGTAAAATTCTGTGGTTCTGTTGGTAAAAATTCCACTACTTGATGATACTGTTGTTCCTAGAAGTTATCAATTCTATACTTACCTTCTTCATTGAGACTTGTGTAGTATGTGGATGTATTCTCTCAGGTTATGGGTCTTAATTCTAAAGTTTTTAGAGCTGTAAGATAGAGGTAGTAAATTTAATGAGGACCACTTTATCTTTTTCACTTTTTTTTGTTTGGTTAGCATTCAACATCTTGGGTTAGAGAACTTTAGACATATGGGCTTCCTTGATCTTTAGAAGTTGAATATCTGCTGTTGAAACTCTGGCTAAGTTCTATTATACTGGTAGAAATAGTAGCTCTAGCAAATAGTAAGCACTCAAAAAATGGTTGTTCCAGCACAGTATCTATATGGTTTAATCATACACATTGTAGGAAAATGTTGATTAATGGTAATTTAAAATACTGTCTTATTTTTGATTCTTGGAATAAAGAGACATTTTCCTAGTTATATTTAGATTATGTTTGAAAAATTATAAACTGGGCAACTTAGGGTTTCCTAATGAGATAAAAATAATCTTTCTACAGAAAACTTATCATTTTTATTCTAATAAGTTGTTTATGATTAGCTAGTAATGGTCATTTGAGTTGGAAAGGAGTTTTTATTCATCAGTCCATGGTAGAATATCAAGTTGAGCCCCAAATTAATAAGTTCCTTTTTAGATATCATGTTATTTAAGTTCTTGGAATTATCTCAATGTGCTGTGCACAAAATTGGCACTCAAATATATTAATCATGGTTTAAAAAACAAATATTTTTCTTATAAAATAATGTCCGATTTCTTTGTTTAAAGAATTGTATTGAGAAGGAAAACAGATAAAAGTTATCAATAATTCCACTTGTTATGAGCATTGTGGACAATTTTGGTGTGTTGCTGAAAATAATTTAATACTCATATCTGCTGATGAGAGATTTTTAAAATCTGGTGACAAGTTTCTTATTTAAGTTAAACCGTCTTAATAATTTTCAGTCTTTCTCTTTTAACCCCTCTTCATTTGTAACCTTCATACTCTTAGTCTGGGGTCCAGTGATGTGTAGACTTCATTACCTAAAATGAATTAGACTCATAATCAATTTTAGGAAATATGCGTAGTCTTTCAACAATTACTATTAGCTACTGTTCTCTACAAAAGAGCTTCTCCAAATGACCCCTTATCTTCCATGGGTTAGAGAATCCTCTACCCCTCTTTTGTTGAGACTTTTAAGGCAGAAGAGTATATGCTTGGGTTACTCTTGTCAGATTCATTATCTTTCCAAAGTGTTTTAGTATATTCATCATTGCTACTATCAGAATACATCCTTTCTCTGTTATTTTTGTTGGAAATCATAGAAAAATATATTTTATTTGTAATAGTATGTAACTTACCTAAGTTTCTCACAACTAAAATATTGAAAGTATCTGTCCAATTTTTATTGAGTCAACAATCACTCAAATGTCTGATTTCTTTGTTAGTGCATAGTTAAGTCTCACTAAGACATGTCAATTTTGATGTTATCTGGTTTTAAAGACCTCAGGTACTCAGATCAGGACAACAAGTAAACCTTATTAATGTCGTCTTATTTGATTTTATGTTTCTTATGGGAATGAAGTGAATTGCCTCAAAGTGTTGAAATCTGGCTGAGCTGGTTGGAGTCTACCTTGGAGTAGTTTCTATAGAAGTTAGCATCTTAGGTGAGATTCTTAATGTACATTAGACTTGCAGCATTGCAAGCTGCATTTTATACCAGTAGCCAGGTGTGGGCAGTGATACAGGGCTCAGGAGATCTCTCTTACCGGCCCAGGGATCCAAGGCATTCAGTGCAAAACCTGGCCAGCAGCCCGAGTGAGTAGGAGCCATGTGACTCTGGTGAGTTGGAGTGTGCAATTGCCTCCTGCTTCAGAGCTACCTGATCCGAATACTAAGCAGAGTGAGTGCCGAGCTGAGTGTAAGACACTGAAGACACTGCAGAGAAAGGTGCTTATTCCAGAGGCATTACAAAACATGGAGATTAAAGACCAGGGAGCCCAAATGGAGCCGCTGCTGCCTACGGTAAGAGACAATCTGCTGTCATGTAGATTTAACTGCGTTTGCTGCAAATCCTGTCAGGCGAGCGGTCTGCTAGCTAGGTGAAGCGAATGTACTTTTGGGGTGGTGGATAGCTCCCACAACATATGGACTGGGGTCTCCTCCCATCTTGGGTGACTGAAATGCATAATGCAAAGCACATGATTTTTTCTCCCTTCTCAATATGGATGCATTAATGGTGATGAAATGTCTCATGTCTGCTGCTGTTTAAAGAGATGGCTAGGTTTTAGCAGCAGGGGCAGCTGTGTGTCTCTTTCCCTGCCTGTTACTGCCTACTCTCTGTTTCTCATGCTGTGCAGTGGTGTTTCAAGCCCCTGCAAAGAAGCCCCCTTTTTATTATATTACATAGATGATAAATTTCTTCCTCATGCCTCATGCCCCTGATAGAGAGGTAGGGGAATCTGCTGCGATAGCAGCTTTAGAGATTTTCGCAGAAACCAGGGGAAAGAACAGAAAGATCGTGTGTGTGTGTGTGTGTGTGTGTGTGTGTGTGTGTGTGTGTGTGTGTGTGTGCTGGCTTGCTTCTATCAGTCTCTCTCAAAGGAAAATGTGTCATGGTTCACATACAAAGAAGGTATGAATTTTGGGGGGAATAGGCACGCAATTCAGATTTGAATAGCTGAAATGTTCCTGAATTGTCATTTGGAAATAGCCTGTTTATCTCTGGGTCTTTAAGCTGGCTCCCCCGATCTAATTCTTGGGTAAGTAGTCGATTTGTCTATCCTTTCCACACAAATCTCTGGCTGGCTCACAGACTTTGTAGATCTTCAGGTAATACCTTCTTTCTCTTCCTGGAGCAGCTGCTGTGTTCAAGGAAAAAGAAGAAGAAAAAAAACCCAAGCAGTTTTTCTTGACGCAACAGAGAAGCAAAACACTAGCTTCCAGCCATCTATCAGCACTATCACAGCTCAGAATAGCAGAAATCTCCTCCCTGCACCAAACCAGGCAGAGGGGCTGTTCTCAGCTCTTTGCTACTCAGGTTGGTGATCCACCTGGCCGAGTAAGGGTTGGCAGCCAGCTGCCCATTTCTGAGTCCATTCTTAGGCTGTGAACACATCTTTAAATCAGATAATACCTCACGGGGAGTGGGCAAATTCTGGGCCACAGTATTTTTAGGGCCTTACCTCTCCCGCGGCTTAAAATCTGCAAAAGATTCCAGTTTGCATCGCGGAATCCGCTGAGGTTACTGAGCATGCCCAGTGCTCCTCAGGACGCCAGATTCGGGCAGGGAGGGAACAGGGAGATGAGAAGATTGCAGGAGTCACCACCGAGAATGGAGCCTTAAAAAAGGGCAGGGTCAGTGTTAGAGAGGGGGGAAAAATGCCAGTAAGCCTGCTTGCTTAAAGGTAGAGACGTTTCTTTTCCCGTCAGACTGGAATTATTTTAAAAAATCAGAGCAGAAGGTTTATCTGTCTTCCCAAACTTGAATAAATACACAAATTAGGATTCTGTGGATACTCAGAATAAAGGGTATCAAGAATATCAAAGAACTATTGTTCCCTGGATGAGAGAGAGGAACTATACACAAGAATTGGGAAAGGGAAATATAAGGAAGGCTAAGATATAGGGAAAAAAATCCCCTTTAGGGGGAGGGAGTTCGAAGCTGTCCTAGAAAAGCAGTCTGAAGTCACTTAGATATGGGATGTGAGTTGTCACTTGTGGGGAACAATTAAAGGGTTTAGGAGCAAATGAGGATTAACTAGGGGAATTTAGAATTTACTGGACTAGATGAGCAGTTTGTGGCTTAAAAGAGGAGAAAAAATTCAAGTTTGGCTAGAAAAGAAGGGTTACAGTAAGTTGATGGAAATTTTTGAAGTCATAAGTTTGCATTTTGTGTGGATAATGGCCAGTACAGAATAGTTATTGTTTAATGGCAAGAGAAGATCGTGTTAGCAGTTCATTATAAGAAAAATAAGCCTGGGAGGCTAGAAAAGATGCTGAATTATTGACCTACTTTTATATTTGTATAACATTTTAAACTTCCCCAGTTGGTTTTATGGCAGTTTTTTTTTTCTTCTGAAAACAATCATGTTAATTAAAGCAAATTTTATTACTTTAATTGAAAGATTAGAAATTGAGGCACAGAGAGTTTGAATAACATATGTAGAATCACATAGTGATGAAGCCAGGGTTAGAATATAGGTCTTCTAAAAGTAGTTCAAGGAAAAAAAGCAGTATTTTTACATTACATTAATAATTAGGCTTATCATAATCAGATCTTGGACTGGAGTTTTATGCTTAGAAGAGAAAGGAAGAAATAGCTTTGGGTTCTGTTTTAGAAAATTAGTCAGATGACTGTGCAAAATAATTATATGATAGGCAATATGGCATAGTATTTAAAAACAGAGTCTGGTATGTCCAAGCTCTGCTATTGACATGCTGTATGATCATGGGAAAATAATAAGCCTTAGTTTCTTCAACCGAAAAATGTCTCCTGGGTTTTTTTTGATGAGTAAATGAAATAACCTGTGTCAGGTACCTGGCATTTAGTAGTAATTGCTCAATAAAAGTTAGCTGCTATTATCATTATTAATGGAAATATAGACATCGAAATGAATTCCAGGTTTTAGGTCTTTATGACAGGTGGTTTGTCAGTACTGTCTACTAAGAAACGAGGGAAACAGAACACTGTAAAGTGGAGGTAGAAGGTGGGATACTTAGTTATAGCTATGGAAACTTTGCAGTATGGTGGGAAAGCTAATTGGAAAGGCATTAAAAACCAAGATTAGATGTGGGACCGAAATAGTCAGAAGTAGACAGAGAAGCAACAGAGAAAGAAAAATCGCAAGAATAGACAAATATGCCAAATGAGTGAATATATTCTGATTCAATGAAAGGGAGGAATAGATTATTTTTAGGCCTCCAAGATTTACCTTTGTTTAGTATATATAAAGTACATATTAAGAGTATGGATGTGGGAGGCCCTGACATGTTTCTCTCTTCTCTCGGTCCTCCTTAGAACCCATGTTTCTTTTGCTGAGGAAGGCATCACTGCATTTCGTAGACCCTAGTCCCTCTAAGGGTTAAGATGTTCAACTCTTCTTGGCCCACAGTATAGTCTGGCTTTGATCAGACCTGACTGTTATGTTTGAAGCTATTAGAATAAACTATATTTACAAGAATTATTCACTTATTAAATGTCTACTATTGACCAAATATGTCCTTGAGGCTGGGGAAACAGCAAAGAACTAGATGGACAAAAACTCTGTCTACGTGAATTTCACCCTGTTTTCTCCTCAAATATTCAGTCATTGTTATAAGCATTTTGAGATGGGGTATATGAAGACTATATGTAACAATAATGATAGTGATATAACTTTTGTAATAATGGAACTAATCATTTAAAAGTATGAAGCCAGGAATTTAGGATGTTGCATATGATGAAATTTTCTGTTGACATTTGGTATTGAATTTTCTTCTAGGAGTAACCTGGCAGTCTTCAAATTATCAGGCAAGGGGAGAGGCTTCTTGAAGAATATTTTTATAACAAACATTTCTATCTAATGCCATTTAATCTTGGGTGATATGTAGTAGGTCCATGTTGGATCCCTTTTAAAATACTGATGTCCTAAAAGGAACTTATTTTAAGTTTAACTTACTCAAAAAAACTGCCCTGAGGTATGGAACTAGAGTAAAGATCACTTTAAAAAAGTAATATAGAATATTATAGAATAGATATTATATTACCTTTTTAAAGGTAAAATATGGAATATTATAGAATAATATAGAAATAATATAGACTAGATGGTGGATTTTAGCACCTTTTAAAATGCTAATTCCAGGTTTCCAAATGGGTCCAGTTTATTGAATTGTTTTATTTGTAGGGGAAAAAAAAACTTACCAAAAGTCTATTATTAAATCAGGAAAAGAAAAATGAGACTAAAATGTCAAAGTAACAAAAAGAGCATATAGTTTGGCTAAATAATATTGGATTTCTAGTTTATTTGAATTTTAATTTAGATGATAGTATGAATTTAAAGAAACATACCGCACATGGTAATATATAGGGAGAAAAATGCACTATAAGGAATCAATTCTCATTTCCACTTTCATGGAAATCTACTTGAATTGCTACTCTACAATGGCGAATGACTATAGAAATAAAATATATGTGTAGTATGCTAAGGTAATGAGTGGTAGAATCTAAATTCTGCAATATTAAGTTTATGATAAAAATATTGAGGTCAGATGAAGAAGTGAGATAGTTTATGATAGAGGGTTAGAAAATATCTGGGCCAAGGTCTGGAACTCAAATAGAGTTAGAGATCATGGTCATAAAAATAATCACGCTTCCAGTGTGTGCTTTCTTTCTAAACTTGGAATGATGGTTGCCTCAGAAGTTAAACTGGGCTTAGCAAGATGCTGAACAGCACATTGCAAGATGCTTCAGGTTAATGGTGAAATGCAGGTGTCACTCTCAACCCTCTTCTATGGAGAAACTTCCACTATTCCTTTCTCTTACCTCATAGGATACATGGCACTTTATTATTTGGCTTTCTGTGGGGTTACCAGTTTCAATCTTTATAGTATTAGTTGTTTTATTTATTTTTTAGATAAAATAAATGCAAATCGAAGTTCTAATATATTCTCTCACTTAAAAGAGTTGTCTCAGATACTCCTTGAAGTGTGTTGCTCTTATTTAGAAATAGGATATAACTAGTGTATAATGCATTTATCTTGTGGAATCATGTATGTTTTGCTCAGAGAAGAATTGTAGAGATCAATTGGAGACTAGACTTTAGACTAACTTCTTAATCTACAGATGATGAAATTGAACACTAAACAGTATGCCATTTATACTACTTAATGGGAGAGCTTGGCCTAATGTCCAAATCTCTTGATTCCTACTCCATCATTCTTTCCACTATTGTATAGTTTCTATTCTAGCATAAATATCTGAGTGCTAAATTAAAGTGATGCTGATAATTAGATAATCTTTGTGAAGTAATAGTAGATACTGTCTCGGGCTTTTGCTGAACATAAACATCTCTCCTTATCATGATAATCCTGAAAAGTTGCTAATGTTATCCAGTCTTACAGATAAGAAACTGAGGCTCAGAAGGCTGAATAAGTTATCCAGGTTCACACAGCTAATAAGTACTGAGGGTTTGAAAATATTGTATCTAGTTGACTACTCTCTTTTTAATTAAAGTCAGTTAAAAGAATCTGATTATAAAATAGGCTTTTAAATCTAGCTCTTCAAAATCAAAGTAGTATGATACAAGGTGCTATAAAATGTAAAGCATTGCACGCCACATATTGTATGATTCCATTTGTATGAAATGTCAAGAACAGGCAAATCCTTAGAGACTAAAGTAGATTAGTGGTTGCCAGGGCCTGGGGTGTAGGGGAAACTGCTAATAGCTGTGGAGTTTCTTTCTGAAATAATAAAAAATGTTCTGAAATTAGCGGCGATGGTTGTACAACATTGTGAGTATAATAAAAACCATTGAATTGTACACTGCAAAATGATGAATTCTATTAAAAAATTTCAACAATAGTAAGTTATTGTTTAATTATTATCATTAACAGGGAGAGAGTTGAGGATCTAAACAATCCTTATATCAGTCATATTTATATAAATCAAGAAAAAGGAAAGTAAAATATTCATGAAAATTAAAAATAACTTTCTCTCTTTCTCCTGCTCTCTCCCAGTCTCTTTGTGAAGGTAACGCTGAGGTTGGTCAGGGTTTCAGCAAACTATTTGCAGACCTAGAGGTCTTTTGGAATATATCTTGAAAGCTGAGTTGAGAGTATATGGCATATAATACATACAAGAGACGACGGGAACTATTTGACTAAGTTCAAACTGTTATTTCTTCTCCAAATCATCTTTCTGAATTTTTTCTTGATACACTTTAAACTTAAACATGAAGAACATCAAAGCAACAAAATTTCTAAGAAGACTACTTAAAAAATAAAATTAAACCTCATTTTGTGTTACCAACATTATTTTAAAGTCATTATTGGTCTAGTCTCATAGCATTTTATATTACTGTATGGTAAGTCAAACTCCAAAGAAAATATTAATTAACCATTTTAATATTGATTTTCATAGTCTGCTTCTCCCAAGATCTTATGATATGTAAGGAGATTTTTTTTACATATCATATATATATATACATACATAAATAATTTACATATCATAAATTCCTCCCATTGTAAGTACAAATTGAGTAATTTTTAGTAGATTTGCAGAGCTGTGCAACCATCACTAAATTTGTTTTAGAACATTTTATTGCCCCCAAAAGTTTTCTCCAGCTCATTTGTTGTTAACACATACTTTTGGCCCTGAACAAGGATTGATCTGCTTTCTACTGATTTGCTTTTTGTCTATAAATATGCCTTTTGTGGACATTTCATATAAATGGAATTATACAAAAAGCAGTCTTTTGTACCTGGCTTCTTTCATGTAAGTGATATGTTTTGAGGTCCATTTATGTTGTGGTGTGTATCAGAAGTTTGTTCCTTTTTATTGCTGGAAAGTATTACATTGTATGGATGCCTGGCATTTGTTTATTGATAGTTTATGTTCATTTATATAGTTTCTAACTTTTAGCTATTACAAACAATGCTGCTATAAATTTTCATGTATATGTTTCCATGTGCACATATATTTATATTTCTCTTGGGTAGAGTCCTATGAGTGGAATTGCTAGGTTATTATATTTATATTTAATGTTTAAAGAAAGTGCCAGAATTTTTCAATGAGATTGTATCATTTTACATGTATCGGCTGTACCAGTAATATAAGGGTTTTGGTTTCTCCACATTTTGCCAGCATTCAGTGTTGTCTATCTTTTCAAATTGCCATTCTAATGAGTGTGAAGTGGTATGCTGTTTTGATTTTGATTTACATTTTCATAATGACTAATTATCTTAGTCCATTTGGGTTGCTATAACAAAATACCATAGACTGGGTGCTTTATTAAAAACAGAAATTTATTTCACACAGTTTTGAAAGCTAAGAAGTCCAAGGTCAAGGAGCAGCAGATTTGGTATCTGGTGCACACCCCTTCCTGGTTCATAGATGGCCATTTGTTGGCTATGATCTCACATCAGATCACATCAGACAGAGGGAGAAGAGAGCTCTCTGGGGGTTGTTTTATATGGGTACTAATCTCTTATAGAAGACCTAATCACCTCCCAGACACCCCCACCTTCTAATACCATCACATTGGGGATTAGATTTTAACATAAGAATTTTAGAGGAACATTGAGATATTGAATATCTTTTCTGTGCTTATTAGCCATTTGTATATCTTCTATGATGAAATGTCTATTAAAATCTTTCACCCGTTTTTCAAATTGGTTATTTGTTGCCTTCTCGAATTATAAGAATTTTTAAATGTATGCTTTGGGCATGAGTTCCTTGTTAGAAATATTTTGCAAATATTTTCTCACTGGCTTTGTCTTTTAACTTTTTAAATGGTGCCTTTTGAAACACAGAAGTTTTTAATTTTGATGAAGTTCAGTTTACCAGTTTTTTAAATTATTGATTATGCTTTTGGTGTTGAATCTAACAAAACTACCTAGAACAAAGTCACAAAGATTTTTTCCTGTGTTTTTCCCTAGAAGTTTTATAGTCAACCCTTATGCGTAGATCAATGATCTATTTTGAGTTAATTTTTGTATATGCTGTGAGGTAGGAATCTTTTTTTGTTCCATATAGATATTCAATTGCCCCAGAAGCATTTGTTGAAAAGACCACGTTTCTCTATTGAATTTTCTTGACAGCTTTGTTGAAGTTAAATTGGCTGTAAATATAAGGTTATTTTTTCTGAGCTCTGCATTTTGTTCTGTTAATCTATGTGCTTATCCTTACCCTAATACGCTAATGTCTTGATTATTGAGGCTTTACAGTAAAATTTGAAATTGATTGTGGAACTCCTTCAACTTTGTTTTTATTTTTCAAAATTGTTTTGATTATGCTAGGTCCTTTGCATTTTCATATAAATTTTAGGATCCACTTGTTCATTCTACAAAAAGCTTGCAAGGATTTTGACAGTGGTTGGTTTGAACTTACAGATCAGTTTGGGGAGAATTGCCATTTGACAATATTGAGTCTTCCAAAACATGTACATGGACTGTCCCTCCATGTTTTTAGATCTTTAATTTCTTGTGGCAATATTTTTGTTATTTTAGTTGTTTTAGTGAGGACTTCTTTGTACTATGTTAAGGATTGCACCAAAATTCCACAAGTGCCATTTGTATGGAAGTTCTTATATTAAGCTTAGTTCCAATTCTAAATAGTTCAAAACTCTAAGAGATCATCTCAAAGAATGAAAATGTAGTTTTGATATACTGACTTAGTGGGTTAGAGTGAGAATGTATTATAGCCAAGGACTCTGAATAGTCTTGATTTAGTGATAAAATCTTTATATCAGTATTATGAAGACTTTCTCATTCATCATGAAAATTATGCTCTAAGACTCTAATAAGCAAGTTTTTAAAGAATTTTTCCATTGCATGTTGAATGTGTGAGGTTGCTGGAGCGCCTCCAGCATTTATTTGTACCTCTGCTTCTTGCTTAGTCTGGGAAACCAAAATTATTTAGAAAAGGCTATTGCTTCCTCATGACTTTTTTTCTTTTTGACTCGTGAAGCTTTGATATCAAAGAGGATGACCTAGTCAAGTTCCAGAAAGCAAGTGCCACAAAAAGTAGTTAGGTATATGATCACTACTGGATGGAATCGAAACATAGGTCTGCTTAAGAAGCATATTTCATTGTTGTTAAATTCATGTTGCTTTCATAAATGCAGTAGTGATTTTCTAGTAGTTGATATTTAAGCTGCTCTGGGAATAAGCCTGTGGTTAAAAAATGGAAAAAATATGTATATAGCAATTAATAGACCTAATGTACTCAATATTATTTGAGTACATGCCATGTAATTTGTATTTTACTAACAAATAATTTTATGATATAGTTGCCTGTCAAAAAATCTGATATGTAATTTTGTAGAACACTGCTTATAGATATAAATTTAGTATTTTTTTCTCCTCAACAAAGGGATTATTGAGAAAACCTTAAACTCAAGGACTATATGCATCAGAATATTTAGGAGGGCTTATTAAAAATGCAAGTTATGGAATTTACTCAAGTTTATTGGCTTAAAATATCAAAGGGGTGGAGCCAATAAACAAGACATTTAAAGAATTCTCAGAGGATTCTTATGTACCTTGCCATAATGTTAATATCGTACATGATCATATTTAATTATCAAAACTCAGAAATTAACATTGGTACAACTCTATTAATTAAGCCACAGTATTTGTTAGTAAATCACTGGTTTTTCCACTAATGTCTTTTTTGTTCCAGGATCCCATTTTGTCCCTTTAATCATCTTTATTTTGTGAGTTACTCAGTTTTTCTTTATCTTTCATGACCTTGATACTCTTGAAGTGTACAGGTTAGTTTTATTTATTTATTTATTTTGTAGATTATCTCTCAATTTGTGTTTGCCTGAGATTCTAATAATTAATTTTGGTTATGCTTTTTTCTTTTCTTTTCTTTTTTTTGGGTCAAGAATATCATTGAAGTTATGTTCCCTTCTAAGTGCATCATATCATGGGGTAGATGATGTCTTATTTCTGGGGATGTTACCTTGGTAACGGAGGTGTCTGCTGGGTTTTCCACTGTAAAGTTAAAAATTTCCCTTTCGTAATATTAAATACCTTGGGAGAGATACTTTGAGACTATGCATGTATCCTGTTTCTCCTCAAGGTTTTACTCACTAATTTTAGCATTCAGCAAAGACTATTTTCTGCTTATTACCTATTTATTACTGTAGTGTTTTCCTAATTAATGGTGGTTTTCTATTTCTCTAATTTTTTCTGCATTTAGAAATTAGAATTTTTTCTTTTTGTAGGGAAGAGCTGTCACTTCTCCATTTGTTTATGTATTTATTCAATTGCTTATTTCGTTATGGACTCAAAGATATTTATTTTGAGTGTATGGACCATGCTCCAATACTCTCAGTATTTTTATTGCTCATATGATTTCATCTTGGACATTGGGTGTTCCTTCAAGTGGCTCTTGTCCTTTCAGTATGCTCCCATTCTTTTTTGAGCATTTCTGTAGTATCTAGTACCACAAGATTTTTCAGGATCATCTTGTAGTGTTTCTGCCTTAGCCTTGAAATCAATCATTTCTTCAAGGAGCCACTATGCTAACTTTTGAGGCTACTTACAAATATTGTCAAAAGTCCTTCTAGAAAGATTGTGTAACCAGTTTTCTCTTCCATTAGAAGCTTCAGTGGTATTTAACAACTTTGACAATTGGCCTGATAAACATTTTACAAACACTTCCTTTTGTATTCCATTTCCAACTTTGCTATTAGTGTCCTATGAAGTAGATTTAAAAAAATTACAGTTCAGTGGAAATACTGAGCTATTTTAAAAACTCCTCAACTTTTTTCACCTTATTCAAAGTATTACTGAAATGCCACATAAGACTCCCTTATATAATGGAGATATGAATCTCTAACTCCGTCAGAACTCACCTGTACTAGATACTGTTTTGGCCATGAAAAACTTCAGTCTTCTTTGAATCATGAAATGATTTCTTTACTTCCTCAAAAACCATAGACATCATTTAAAGAAAATTTTTTAAGAATGAGTGAGAGAGGTCCAATTAACAAAGTATTTTAGTGTTTATCCTTTTCCTCAGTCTTACTATTTATCAGTCTATGATAGACTACCTATAAACTCAAATATTTTATTTTTTATATTAAGAATATTTTTATCTATAATACTTTCATCTTTATCACTCCTTAAGAAGAAACTATTATTCTTATTTGAACCATCCAGGATCTTTTATGTCATCAAAACCATGTCGAAGAAGTACCTGAAGATCCTGATAGATGACGAAGTTGACAAAAGTAAAAATTTCTAAACCTTCCTATATGTTGTTACTTAAATAAAATATGATTTGGACCCCATTCATAATTCTCTGATTTAATAATTTCATCTTCAAAAATTAGTTCTTTATCTATTTTAAATCAAATAATTTAGTAATGGTAATAGTTTTGCATCTGTCTTGGCATTGATAGTACTTTCTTTTTACATCTTTAACATAAATATCCGTTATAAATGGTTATCATAAAAGATAAACAACAACAAATCCTGAACATCCAGTCTTTTAGCCTGATATTAGGAGCTGTTTAGATACTAGTGCCAGTTTAATAAAAGGAGTTAGAAGCTCCAGTATAGATTATTCTGCAATGTAAGATAATATAATATTTTGCCAAATTTCTATGAGGGAAAAAGTGCAGAAATGGTGAACTTAATATCAACTTTGTCCATTAAAAAAATCCATGCAGCTTTCTTATAATTCAGGAAATTCTAACCATAGTTATTCATTTAAAACTTACTGAGTCAGCCTTCAACCCAGCTTTAAAAAGATCAACCTTTCACAAAGTTACTTGTAGTAGCTTATAATTTCATTTGTTCTCTTTTATGATTTAAAAACTTTATTCCACTTCCTTCTCTATACTTAACCTTCACTATCTCCCTTAGCTTTTACTGTCATATAATTCACTATTCCTAGTCTTTCTCATCTTATCTAAACTGATTTCTCCCATCTTTAGAGATGGTTACATGGTCTGGCATTGGATAAAAAAGGGCTTATATCTCTGATTCCCTAAAATATTGATATATATATATATCATATATCATATGTACATATGATATATACATATAAATGCTAAATACATAGCTCATAGCTCTCTTGATTTCAAATAGACAAAATATTTTAGAATGAATTCTATCACTTAACTTTCATGGTTCCATTGAAACTTTTGATATTAGAATTAGTTTTTCTTGGAAAAATATAGTTTCTTGATGTTTTTCTTGGTTCAGAATAATATCTTGAAGAGAGAATGGAAAGGCTTCAAAGTTTATTTAATCTCAGAATGTTTCATAAAACAATAATTTGGTGATTATGTTTTAATAATTTATAAACACATATTTACATTATTTTAAAAAGTACCTGCATATTTTAAAAAGTACCTGCATATTTAGGAGGCAAGAATGCTTGACAAATTGCAATTAAAACAGTTGAATACAAACATTAATATATGAATGGCTAAGAGGAATTAATGAATCTGAAATTTTAATTAATTTGACTACATTAATTACCTTTATGATAGTCTTCCTTTTGGGTAAGAATGGAGGGACATAGGGAAGTAGCTTTACTGTTATTAAGAAATGCATCAAAGATTCTACCCACTTAAGGAGATATAGTAAAATGTTCCAATCATGGGCTTAAGAAACATTTTGTACTGCTTTCATTATGATGTCTTTGTGCAGATGACCCATGATAAAAGGGGAATAAGATCAGCACAGCTAAATAAGATCGAAAGATAATTTGGATTATCTTTTTAAGTCAATTGTTTCAGTGTTCTGTGTTCTTTTATGAGATGGTTAGCCAGGTGTGGCTGTAAGAGGAAACACAGGAGAAGCTGAAGAAAACAACATTGTCCATCTCTATCAACTGTTCTTCAAAAGAAAAACGAACACACAAACTAAAAATAAAATTTACTTTCTGAAACATTTTGGGAACTTTTTGGACTACAATTTGCAATGACAATATAGTTAAAATAAGAACTGATGTATCTTAATCCATCTAATGCTTTATGATAAATGATTAGACATGAGAGACTATTTGATTTTCAGAAAAAATAATTTAATAATCAGAAGCAATTGAGGAGAACATGATCCTACATGAAATAAGCCAGACACAGAAAGGCAAATACACATGATCTCAGATATATGTGGAATCTAAAATTGCCAAACACATAGAAGCAGAGAATAGAAGAGTGGTTGCCAGGAGCTGGGGAGAAAGAAATAGGGGAGTGTTGGGTACTAACACTTCAGTACAAGGGTACTAACTTTCAGTTATGCAAAATAAGTTCTGGGGATCTAGTGTAAAAAAATAAAAAAAAAATATATAATGTGGGGATACTTTTATACAAAATATTTGTCCATGTTAATCAAAAGATATAACTGAAGCTGTTATGTCAATTGATCAAGTATTGATACATATATCAAGCCAAATTATGTATGTATCTGGAATAACATGGTTATAAGCGACAGTGCAAAGCAATGAGGTAAAGAAAGATTATTAAGTAAGTGATGCTAGGATACTTAGCTATTTTGGAAATTTAGATTTTTATTTCTACCTACTTCCAACTAAATTCTAGACTGAACATCGTAGAAATAGATGTGGTGATCTATATTCTCTTTGGAGTGTAAAACTGTGTTTAAGTGCTAAAGAAAGAGAAGAAATAAATGCATCTATATTGTATCTATTCATCTATCTTTTGAAGCAATTGAGAATTAGAAGAGACTATCTTTTATCCCGAAAAGTAGAATTTTGTTCTGTGTTCTTTCGTAAGATGGTTAGATGGGTGTGGCCACAAGAGGAGACATAGGAGAGATTTTCAGGAAAACCATGTTTATTATACTCATAAGTCCGTAGAGAGGGAGTTGCTGCATGCCATGCAGGATCAGGGGAAGCACCAGGTTTTGGTCAGGTAGCAGAAGATGGGGGCAAGGAAAAATTTTTGGCCAGAGCCTTTATTGCAGTTTCCACAGGAAAGGCAAGGCAGGGTAATTTTAGAATTGTCCAGTTTGAATAATTTGGCTTTGGAACTCTTGGGGTGTTCTCTAGTTGCCGGTACCTGGCCCTGGGATGCTTTATGGTTGGGGAAATATTGTCCTGGTTGTGTGAGTTAGAGAAGGAGGAAGTTGGGGGTATAGGCTTGGGATTGTTTGGTTTGCATATGAAAGGTGTTTGTGGGAAAGGTGTTAATCATCTTTAGGTTTTAGCTAGCCTCCGTGAGTCAGTCTCTCCCTGGGTCTGTCAAGCCTCAAATGCTGGAGCATCCATAATAAAGAAAATAAGAAAATAATAGGCCCAATGATAAATGGATGTCATATAGGCAAATACAAAATCTAATAAAACAGAACAAATGGCTATCTTGTATTAATCTATAAATTCTCTTTAAAAGGGAAGTAGAAAAAGAGTAACTGTAAGGCCATGTGTGACCATCTCACTTTATCCACATCCATTTATAAGAAGAGAAATGCATAGGGAAGACAACATATAATTCTCATTAACTTCACCCTGATTTTGTTTCTCAACTTTCACAAGTAGATTAGTGATAATTTCATGTTGCTCTGACTTTCTAATTACATATTCCTTTCTGATAAGCAATGACAGTGGTTTTATATTATGTGAATAAAGAGACAAGAGTTCACCTATGATTATTTTGGATAAAGCCTGTGCAAGAAAATACACTGTACTGTTTGGATTTTGTTATATTTTCAAGAAGCTAAGATTTTAAAAAATGTAATATTCCCGAAGAATTTAGCCTTGGCTGAACATTCAAATTGAAAACCAAGTAAAGGAATTTTACATAAATCTGAGAGCCAGTCAAAATAAAGAGCAATGAACTTTTATCAAATGCTGACAGTGTGTATGGAAACCTCTTAAATCTTGTACATTTTTGTTTACCTGAATTATATACTAAACTCACTTTAATATTAGTAAACATTTACATATGGATGAGGAAAGGAAATAGCCTAAGGAAAAGGTGATAATATAATTCAATACAGACAGCTTCCATTAATGCACATGACTATTCTATGATTTAAATCAAGCTTTTAAAAGTTTAGCAGATTAAATTTCCACTGAATGACAGTTAACTATATGCAAAATTTAGCTATTGCCTAAAGTTTTATAAAACTTCTAGTTTTATAAACTAGCTTCTAGTGCTAGTGGATTTTTTAAAAAGTCCATATAATTTTGTGATCTATTTATAATGCAGCTAGACAGAAATTGATTGTTTCCTTAAGATTCAGGATCAGAATCAGGGTAGGGATACATAAAAATAAAGTGTGGTTATAGCTCATAATGAAAATATAGAGTATTCTCTGCTTAGATTCTTTGGCTTAGTCTCACTAAAGACTGGCAACATTTCTTTGTGGTGGTCTTCAACTTGAGTAGTTAAAATTTATTTAACAATTCCTTTAAACCAAATTGACTCTTAGGATGCTAAAAATAAAGCAATGGAAAAATTTCTCTTCAACTTATTTTTACCAGTTTGAAATTGTATCATAAATATACAGGAAATATTTGATTTTCGTGAAGTAGAAAAACATCAGGCTAAATTAATAATTTCCACACTCTTCCAGATAGTGTGGAAGTCTTTACACCTATGCATTAGAGCTTAAATTCATCTTTGTACAGACTAACTGATTTGGAAGTTCTTGTGGGAATCAAGAGATATGAAGACATGTTTTCAAATGTTTAAAAAAGTAAATGTATATTTTATAATCAGCACTACTGGTATTACTCTAAAATTTTAACTAGCAAATGGTTCCTCCCTTGTAAATTAAATTAGTTGCTTCAAAATTAGACATAACCGATGCCACAGATATTTTTATCTTTGATATGTTGACAAGAGCTGAGCTACTATGATTTAAAGACATTTCACATTTGTTGAAATCCTTCCTTTTGCCTACTTTTTATAGGTACTCTTTCTGGAATTTTCATTATCTTAGGTAACAAGGATTTTATGACAGCATAATTTCTAACTTTTTCCTCATTTATTCACAATTCTAAAATAGGTACTATTCTTGTAGGGGCTGCATATCTTTTATGCTCAGAGATTTTAGAACAGCCTTTTAAAAATCAACTTTTTCTTTCTGGAATGATTATACTGGATCTTAATTGAAGACTGTTAACAAAATTTATTGTGGTGGTTCTCTCATTTGGAGAAATCAAATTACCCTAATTTAACTTTGAAACTAAGTGATTTCTTAAATATTCTTGTAACCAAGTAGTTAGCAACATTTATATGCCTATCATGTTTAATAATGTTGTAATTCTTCAGACAATTGGACAAATTAATTTCAGGTATTTCCACGTCTGTCAGGGTGATTGTGAAGGAATATATTTATTTTCATGTCCAAATTAGAGGTGATTAAACCATGAAGAATTTGAATATTAATTGATAAATCAATGTACAAGTCTCATTTTATGAACATGACTATAATAAATGTAACTTTTTGATGTGTTTGATCAATATTTTAGAACATTTAATACAAAATAATTTGTATTTTTAAATTAGTGTAGACATCTACCAAAATTGAAATTAATTTAAAAGCCAACTTAGAATAAATGTATAAATTAATTTGCCTAATAAAAGAACTCTTGGAGAAGAAATGAAAGTATAACATAGTTTATGAGAGTGATTAGTTATTTTCTGTGTTCCCTTTAGAGAAAAAACAGAAGCCTTGGTAGATTGAGCAAAAGATAAAGTATTAATATGATATTGAAATTTATAATAATACTCTTTAAACTGTTTTTAGGATTCAGTGTTTTAAAAATTTGAATACAGGTAATTTCTATTTCTGGATTTTATACATTATAAAACTTCTTTCGATCATCCTGATATCATATAGACCAGTCAGGTTGCGTTAGATTAGTGAGTCTCGTGTCATGGTCTGGTTCTTCACTAACAGTACTGCACAGCAATGATACCAACCCCATTAAACAGCATGATGACTGCTTTTCGAAAACTCTCCAAAAATTCTTTTACTTGTATAGCATTCGTGCCTTTTTCAAAATATTATTGTATCTATGATGTCATTTCTGCCTCCTACCTTGATATTTCTATAAGATAAGCAAGGCAGGCAGCATTATTTCCCAGAGAATATGGCTCAACAAATTCAGGCTCAGTTGAGTATTTGATCATCATGCAATGAGTTAGTGGCGAAACCAGGACTAGAACTCAGATGTCTTAAATCTTAATTTGGTCAACATTTTTCTCTTACTCTGTGAAATGGCAGAGTTCTCTTGTAATTTTCTCAGATGAGAGTGCAAGTATACTTTCCCAAACAGGTATCTTATGTAGTTACTCATTCACTCAGATGTTTATTGAAGATTCACAGTATGTGCCATTGAGTGTTAAGGACTTGGCTCAGCTGATTTTAGTTTCCCATATAAGCTTGGTGCTTCCTTGGTAAGAACTTTGAAGGGATGATCATGATATATTTTGGAGTATTGCTATTGCTGAGACTCTAATAATTGATAAGTAGAACTAAAATGTTCTTAAAAACAAGAAATTTCTAAAGCATTAAAAATATGTACTTGTAAAAAATACTGAGGCTTACATTTCAATTGATCACCACCCTGAGTGCTGGCCCTCTCCATTCTCTGCAGAATTAACCTCTGTTTTCAACTTGATGAGTATGCTTCTAGACCTGGCATGTACCCATAGATAATACATGATGTGGATACTTCCAAAAATGGCATCGTCTTATTGCTTTAAAAACTGCTTTTAAATTTAAGCACTATATTTGAGAGATCTATACACTTTGGATGATTGATCTACCTCATTGTTTATCTGTTGCGTATTCCATAGTCCATGTAACTATTTCCTATTATGCACATTTAGGTTGATTTCAAGTTTTTTCCCCTTTATAAACAATGCCTCATTAAAAATATTATATACGTTCTCTTGAGTAGATACTGAAATGTCTAAACAAACTCTTTAATAGATGCTGAGAAAATTAACTGCCAGATTGGCTGACCCAATTTTTAATGCAGTCTATGAGATTTTTTGTTAACCCACGCCTTCTCTCAAATGTGATATGATATAAAAATTTTGTTTTTGCCAATCTAATGGATAAAAAAGAATATGTGATTATTTTTAAAATTTGTATTTCCTTAGAATATTTTTATCCATCTTATGATACTTTTTGTTAGCCCATGCCTTCTTATAAATGTGATATTATAAAAAAAAATTGTTTTGCCACTCTAATAGATAAAAAATAATGTGGTTATTTAATAAAATATGTACTTCTTTAGAATATATTTTCAAGGTTATTGTCCATTTCTTCCGTGAATTGCCTATTCATACTTAAAAAAGAACTATCTTTTTCTTATAGATTCTTGTAGAATTCTTATATATTATAACATTTGTCTCTTAATTACATTACACATCTCATTTTCTAGGTTTTACCAGTTTATTTGTGTTGTTCTTTCTTTAGAGGTGTTTCATTGTGAGGTAGTCAAATTTATTAATCTTTTCATTTGATAATATTTGCTTTTGGTATTTTACTCAAGTTTCTTAAATATATTTTCCTACATATATTGTATTAATTTTTTTATCTTTAACCTAACCAGACAGTTTTCTCTAATATTATCCTACATTGTATACTTGTCAAACCTGATAGATTAACATTGGTATATTCATTTCAATTACATTACAAACTCTGTTTCACCAATTTATCCACTTTTTCTGTTCTGGGATCTCATTGCATTTAGTATTCTTTTCTACTTAGTCTTCTCTGATCTGATTCTCTTTCCTTGTTTTTCAGACTTGATAATTTTGAAGAATATTAGTCAGATATTTTTTAGAATGTCCCTCAATTCGGGCTTGTCTGATGTTTTTTTCATGATTAGACTGGGGTTATGCAGTTTTGGGAAGAATACCACAGAGGTAACATGCTTTTCTCATTACATCATATCAGGTGGTAATGATACCAGCATCACTTACTATTGGTGATATTAACTTTGATCACTTGGTCAAAGTAATGTCTGCCAGATTTCTCCACTTAAAGTTACTAATTTATCTTTTCCATTCTCTATTCTTTGGAAGCAAGTCATGAAGTTCAGTCCATACTCAAAGAGAGAAGAAGCTTCACTTTGGAAGGAAGTGTCTGCATACATTATTTGAAACACTTCTGTAGGAAAGATTTATCCCTTCTCTCCCATATATCTATTACTCAGTCATCTATTTATATCAATATGGACTCATGCATATTAATTTTAAACATTGGGTTATAATCTAGTAATATGTTGTTTATTTTGTTTGCTCACATTGTTCCAGCGTTGGCCCTTGGGAACTTTCAGATTGGCTCTTAATAATTATTTTACTGTTGTTTGAGGGTTCATGTTGAATTAAAGGGGAAAAATATATGTCATGGATTTAAAAAATTAAAAAATAGTAACATATAAACATATACTTATTTTTCTAATATATTGACCTTTTGTCTTGGATATACTTAGAATGTAAAGTGATATAGGCATTTAATTTTTCAGGATTCTTTTGTATTTTGACAAATCTGTTTATAAAGTTATTTTAACTTATTCCTATCTAATTATATTTTAGTGGTGAATGACTTGTCCATTATATATAAAGGTTGGTAAATTAAAAATATTCACAAACAAGGGAGAACATATAGAAACAATGTTGCTTATCAATTGCACAGTTATTTGTTTTTAAATAAATGAGGCTGTGTAGAATATATTAAAACAAAAGTGACCACTATTAAAAAATTATTTATTGGGAATATTTTGAAAATCTCTCACCTTTGAAACTGAGTTCTAATAATATGTATAAAATAAGAGTAATTGAATAACATGTTTTTGAGGATGTTATGGGCTTGAAAATGGTGTCTTGAATATGAAGAATATATGCTATATGGTCAAATTTATAAAGATTTATAATTTGCTGGATCTAAGATATAACATTTTAGATCATATTTAAGAGTATTCGATGATTTCTCTTTCTATTTCAAACAGTAAATCTATCATTATTAAGATGTTTTCTAATAAGCATGGCAATACATAATAATAATAGCAGTAATAAAATTTGCAGCATTATAGAGTAAATGATGTTCCCCTTTGAATATTTTTGGTTATTAATTAATCCATATGGCTATGGAGTAGAAAGATAAAGGGCATCTGATTGTTAACTAGCTTACTCTGAACTTCAGTTTATCTGAACAATAGAGATCTAATAGTACCTATTTTGCATGGTTTTGTAGGTATTAATGAGATAATGTATTAGAAACATCTAGCATTAAGCTGGGCACATAAAAATAGATCCACAAATGTTAATTCCTTCCTTTTATGCTACATCATACAAAATTTATGAAAATAAGTGTTTCATAGTCTATTGATACAGTTTTTTTCCTAGAGTTAAGCTGTTAGTTGAGTAGAATTATTTATAACATTCCTTATATTTAACCTACCTAGATCACTATGAAGACCTATAAAGAATCAGTAAAAACAAAAATTTCATAGGAGTTATTATTATTATTTTTTACAATGGGGCAAATGTTCATATTGGCTGGGAACATCTTTTATAAATAAATTATAACAATAAACTTTTTATTATATATTATATAAAGATAGGCATTTATGATAGATTTGATAAATTTGTTAAAGCTGTTTCTGTTATTTGGAGATTATTAACATGGGAAGAAAATAAGATCTTTCTATGAAATAATTCTCTTAAAAAAGTAAAACAGGAAATTATAATAGACAGGGGGCCAAGGTGCAGTCCTTAGGGCAATGACAGTAAATGACAGAGTATTTTACTTGTTAATAACATGGCTTTTTTCTGTTTATGGTAAGCTTATGCCATAATGTCTTATATATTTTTTCTTTGTCTGCAAGCAATATGTGGTTTTTAGATTTTAACTGACTTGTTAATTTAGGAGTTAGTCACTCTCCTCAGCATATGTTTACATTTCTTCTAGGTTATCCAATTTGTTGGCATATAATGTTTTTGGAGCAGTCTCTTATGATCCTGTGTATTTCTGTAGTGTTAGTTGTAATCTCTCTGCTTTCATTTCTGATTTTATTTGAGTCTTCTCTCTGTTTTTCTTAGCCTAGTTAAAGGTTTGTCAATTTTATTTAACATTTTGAAAAAATATCTCTTTGTATAATTGATTTTTTCTTCTGTTTTTCTGGTCTCAACATATTTTATAGATTCTTTGCTATCTCCACAAGGATAAAGGTTTTCAGTTGGTTGGCCTTTTGTTCTTACTCAAGGTCTATTTGTGCTTCTTGAATCTGTGGCTTGATACTTCCATTAGTTTTGGAAAATTCTTAGCAATTACATTTTCAAATATTGCCTCTTTTGTTTTTTATCTCTTGTCCTTCTGGAATTCTAATTCAATTTAAAGTGGACCATCTCACTATGTCTTTGATATCTCTTGCTCTTTCTCCTGTATTTTCCATAGATTGCCTCTTTATCCTTTTTTTTTTCTAGATAATTTCTTCTATCCCTCATCCACTGAGGTCTTTGTTTCAGTCGTGATAAGTTTTAGTTCTATATTTAGTTCTATCTAGTTGGTTCTTTTATAAATATGCAATGTTCCTTTTTATAGTTTCAGTTCTTTTCTGAAAATTTTAAGTTTGACTTTTATTGCCATAGCCATAGTAAGCGCAATTTTTTTTTTTTAAACATTATCTGATTATTCTTTTCCATGGGGAACTGGTGGGTCTATTTCTGTTGTCTATTATTTATGGTGATTCTTATTCATGTTATTATAGCTCCTCTTTTCTCTGATTAGGTTTGATCATGTGCTAAAGATTATGTTTGTAAAATTATTCATAGAAATAATTTAAGGTCTAGGATGATGTTATAAACCTCCGAGACGACATTTTTCCTCTGCTACTTCCAGGGTACCAGGGGAACCAGCAATTCTGGGTTATCATAATTCAATTTCAATGTGTGATATATTCTGTGACATTCAGATAATTCAGTGCATGGCTGAAGTCAATGTGAAGGCTATTTCACTTCCAGTTTCTCCTTACATTTAGGTTTTAGCCTTTTGACATCTCAGTCAGAACTATAACTCCTTCAGATTTTGCCCTCTAGTTCTAATAGGCTGTCAGAAATATAGTTCAGCCTCTCAACCAGATCAAATTAGCTCAGAGCAGCAAGTGGCATCTAATCTGCACTCCCCTGTTTGGTTTTCAGTCTATTTTTGTACAGTAATTCCTTACTGCTTTATTAGCTCTTCTATGCTTTTAGAAAGATGTTATAGTTCATCTATGTTTTTTAAAGTTCAGATAGAGGATTTTAGAGTTATTAGTAGCAGGGTTGGTCTAAGTTACCTCATGCACCATTACCAGAAGTACATGTCCTTCTACAATGCCTATTTACATTGAAATTAAAATATATGTTTAGGTAGTTCTTTTCAGGAAAACATGGACATAGAATTGAAATTTTATTCTATATTGAAAATTAAAAACAAGTCCCCATGGCTATTTTTTGCTGCTTGCTCATTAGTTTGAACTGAGGTCTATTCTTACTTAGAATGTCTCAGAGTCAATGACTACATGCAAATTTAAAGCTTTCCAGGACCTTATATTTATGATAAATAATTAAGTTTTAAGGCCTGCTTTAGTGAGTATATAAATAGCCATGCTGTTTTGATAGAAATAAAATTTATAACACCTGTTTCAAAATTTGAGGTAGATTTGAAACCTCCTTTGCTCCAAAAATTGAAAAGATGAAATAATATTGTGTTAGAAAATAACATTATACTAATTAGGTTGTGTTTAATAAGAAGACTTAAAATGTTAGTTCCTATCTAAGGTGTAAAATTTGATTTTACATCTTCCATTTGATACTGTAATCATCTATGTGTATTATAATGAAAATATAAAAGTCATGGTAAACTACTATAAAAAGATGTATTTAGTTATATATTTAAGTTTTTAAAAATTTTTAAGAAATAATTTTATAATTTACTTTTTAAGTTTTATGGGGATAGGAACAATAAGTAAAAGTGAAAGAAATATTTCCTTAGTTGGTATCTGAGAGAACTCTATTCATTAGCTTTTATAAAGAGAATATCTTTAAGTATAACTTCATCATTTATTACCAATCATGTGCTCCTTAGTCCCTCTTCTCAGTTACATGGTTACCATATATTTAGATTTTACCAGGGTTTTAGATGATTACAACACTTGTTTTCGCTAGCAGAAGTGCTTCTACTGATGATCGTACAGAGCAGAGGCAAGTCAGTGAGAAGTATTTTATGCAGGAAGGAGTTTCAATATTGCTCAAGTTGCCTTGGTCATAGTACGGAGTACATTATGTACTTATAATGGGGACCAATGAGTATGGAACCAAGAAAGGCATACAATGAAAAGACTAGCAAGTGACAGTAATTTGATAAAAGCTTAGTTGGTAGATATTTAGGCATCAAGAAAATATTTACCGTTTTAAATATTCTAAAACTGATTTATTTTTTAACTATCAAAATATTTGCCTTTTTTGGTTTATTTTTCTTTCTTATTCAGAAAAAAATAGTGGGTTAAAAACATTTTAATCCTATATTACAGATAGAGGTCTGAGGAAGGCTTCCTGAGCCAGATACTACTAAAATGGAACAATTTGAATTTCTTTAGGGGAAAAAGGAAAACATGAATGTTAGAGGTCTACAGGAGGAGTTAGAGGAAAATATGTAGCAAAGAGGAAGGAAAAATATTTAGAAACTACTATAGATAGTAAAATAATTAGCAAAAGCATGTGAAAGAGCAAGAAGATTAGAGAATTTAGGGCAGTCAGATTTGTGTGTCATTCTTGCAGAAGGCTGGAGAGGAATAAAGAATAACAAAAGCAAAGGAATAGTCTAATAGATCCTACATGTGACAGCGTATCTGCAAATTGCATCTGCTTTTTCAAGATTACAAAAAAAGAAAGAATAGCGTGGACAGTGAATAGAGAGAATATGTGACTGACAGATGTAACTAGATGCTTGATTGTAGAAAGTAGGGCTTCATTACTATTAGAAGACAGCTACGGTCAGAGCTACAGATGTGTTTTCTTTTTTCTTCATCCTCCCAAAATTCTGTCCTTGGCTTCTCGCTGAAGTATTGTGGGAAGAATGTTGTAGGAAAGGTAGGAGACCCTGAACCCAGGGTCTAATCCTCATTCACTGAATAAATGACAACTCAACCTTTGAATGGTAGTTTCTATAACTATAAAGTAGAAATGATAATTGTAACTATACAACTGGCAGGGTTATTTTAGTATAAGCT
Organism: Pteropus medius; assembly: GCF_902729225.1. Classification (NCBI taxonomy): domain Eukaryota; kingdom Metazoa; phylum Chordata; class Mammalia; order Chiroptera; family Pteropodidae; genus Pteropus; species Pteropus medius. The sequence goes on from NW_024354875.1 coordinate 24,448,168, forward strand.
GAAATATTTTTGAAAATGCTTCGAAAAATATATAAAATATAAAGTTTTATCTCATTAAATACTTATGAAAAGCAGTATTTATGATCTTAGAGATCTAGGTGTAAATCCTGGCACTTCTTTCTCCCCTTTGGTCTAGTTGCTTAATCTTTCTGTTTAGAAATATTTTTATTTATACAATTAAGATATAACTCCAATTTACAGGATTGTGATAATTAACACTATATTTGAAGAATTTAGTGGAGTACCTGGCACACAATAGGTGATTAATGTGAGCCCCAGTCTTTACATAGTAACATTAGAAATCTGCTCCATGGTCGATTTGTGTAGTTCCATTTCTTCGCTCATTATTTATACTTACCCCTATTACACTATGATGTACTTTGTTTTTATGTTTTTTGTAACTCATATGCCATATACTATAGTTATCTGTATATTTCTGATTCTGCCAATAAATGCTAAGCAGCTGAAAGGTGGGATGGGAACCCATCATGTTCACTTAGTATTCTCCATCATGGATAAATCATGGCAGTTTTTTGATAAATGTTCACTATATTAGAAGAGTCACCAATTAGGTTCTGAATGAAGCTTCTGTGTTTGATAGTATCTTAAGTTTGACTCTCAAGACTGATTAACATCCCTACTATACAATAAGAAGTTATTTAGAAATTTAAGCATTTATTTATTTATTTATTCATCTTTTGGATTTCGTCCTCATGCATGTACATGTAAGCAATGTCTTCAATAAATAATTGAGTAGATGCTGAACATCTTTGTAATGTTGCTGCTTCAAGTCTCTTGATACTCTTTCAAATGGTTCACACTTGATTAGTCAGATCTTCCCAGAATAATCTCTTTTGATTACCTTATTATTAATTAAGGACCTTAATTACATGTAAAACAATCTCTTCACATTTGCCACATAACATAATTATGGTAGTTATAGCCCTTTACTTTTGGCATATTCTTTCAGTCAGAATCAGTCACTGGTCCTGCCCATACTCAAAGGGAGGTAATTATACAAAGATATAAATACCAAGGGGTAGGAATAATGGGACCCCTCTTAGAATTCTTACTACAGTATTGATATGGTTTTGTGTCTCCAATTGTAAATAATGTTAATAAACAAGAACTTCTGTGATTTTAGAAGTTTTACTTTGTGAATGTATTAAACTTTGCATTAGAATTGTTTAGGCTGAATCTATTACCTTTTAGATTTGACTCAGAAGGAAAAAAATCAATTTAAGAAAAAATCTAGATGAATAAAAATATGTAGACTAAAACAAATGGTAATGTTTGCCTTGTTCTTTAATGAGTTCTTGCCTTTTTGGTTTACTTGGTAGAGAGCAGGAGATGAGTTTTTGAAAAATCTCTGGTTCGCATCTTTTGAAACTTAAATCTGGTGATCATTTTAGTGGATAGTAATTTCAACTGAAGTCAATCAGCAAAAATAGAAGGGGAACTAGAATTGTTATAGTGTGATGAACTTGTATTTTATCGATGATCATAGCCTGTAAGAAAAGGTATTGGGGTACTTATAAAATGTTTTTACTATGTATTTAAGAAAATACTTTTATATATTTTTTTAAAATGAGTATTCAAAAATGGAATTGTAGAGGAAAACATACACTCAGAAAAACTAGTACAAAAATGATTATAGTAACATTATTCATAATAGACAAAAAATAGAAAAACCTAAATTCCCATCAGCTGATGAATGGTTAAGTAAAACATAGGATAGTCATATAATGGAATATTATGTAGGAATAAAGAGTAATGAAGTAATGAAGTACTGATATGTGTTACAACATGATTAAACCTTAAAAACATTATGTTAATTGAAATAAATCAGTCATAAACACCACATATTGTATGATTCCATTTATAGGCAATGTCCAGATTAGGCAAACCCATAGAGACAGAAAGTAGATTAGTGGTTGCATAGGGCTGGTGAAGGGAAGAGGATTGACGGGGAGAAAAGTGACTGTCAGTGTGCACAGAGTTTCTTTTTGGGGTGACTAAAATGTTTTGAAGTTAATTGTGATAGTGGTTACACAACTCTGTGAATATACAAAAGACTATTGGATCGTACACTTTAAATGGGTGGATCATAAGTTATGTGAATTATGTCTCAATAAGACTCCAAAAGCATGAAATTGCATGGCATTCAAGCATTTTGATGCAACCAAATTACTGCTCTCCTTACCTCTCCTGAGTATTTTATTGTGTGGCATGTTCCATCTGCTAAGGCACAAGTATCCAAAATTGAAAAATGTAATTCTGTATTGATAAATTTGTAGTAAGAACCAGTGGTACTATGTGAGAGCATTATTGTTGTCAGGACTTTTTACCATATTTGGTCAAAAGCAGTGTACCATCCTCTTGGATGAAAGTAGAAGACAAAAGTACACTATGTATTTATTAATACTTAAGTACCCATTTCTATTGATTTAAATTTAGATATAAGCTCTGATTATATGAATAAGATTTCAGGACACCCCAGATCACATGTGGTCAATTTAAAATTGTATTCTTAACAATTTTTAATCTGTACTGTATGATTTTTTTTCTTATTGCTGCTCATTAGGATATTTTAACTTAGTTTCTCTTCTAGTGTAATCATAAAAAGGCAAACACGAATAATGTTTAATGGCAATGTTGATAAAACGGAATGGGTTTTCTGATTCGATTCAGAGTAGATGTCAAGACAGTTTAGATACTTAGCTTCTGTTTGAAAATGCTTTATGAAATTTTCTTAGAGACTTTCTTAGAATGCCTCTGAAACTGTACTGCTTTGCCTTTTAGCATTATTTGTTTATGGAGCTCTGAAGAATTCATTAATACTTTTAGGCTTTCTATATGCTGGTTTCATTCCCACTTTGCAGATTGAATTACACAGACTGCATAGTTAACATGATTTGTCCAAAACTGAGTAGGCAGAAGTGTTAAAACGTAAGCTTTCAGCAACAAATTATGTGTTTTTCACTATAAATGAATATTTTAGTACATTAGGACAGTTTACTTCAGGCAACAGAATTTTATTTAAACTTGCAATATTCATAAGTTAAACACAGAACCTCATATCTGTTATGTTTAAAAGTAAAAATAGTAGTCTTAATGCTTTATGGAGATATTCTATTCATTATTTTGAAAATGAATAATATCCTGACTCTGTGAAGTCTTTAATTTCTTCCCAATGCTATAGCTTATTATATGAGTGTGATGAATGATGTATACATTTCTGATGTCATAGATAATTGCTAAAGGGACCCTAAGAGATTATTTAAGCAATTTTGCTATCTCTGGGTCGATTATATCTAAATTGTTTTAGAGATTGTTTTTGCCATAGTAAAAAACATTGCTTAGTGCTCATTTTTAAAAAACTGTATCTAAAATAACCAAACCTCTTTATTCATTGTTTTGAGAAGGCAAATACAGAGTTGCTCTCCAGCTTCCTTAAAATTGTAATTTATTATAATTAGTTTGTATTTAAGAGAGCTTTTTCTCTAAAGAAATACAGTTTTTTTTTTCTAACATTATCTGCCAGTAATTTCTGTGACTAGAAATTGTTCTTTCCTGTCAATAGGTAGGCTGTGTTACAAACATAATACAATAATAACAACAGTAATAAAACCAACTACTTTCCAGTTGTTCCCAATCCCCTTGTTTTCCTGCATTGTTCCCCATGGACGTCTTGACCCAAAGTTAATCAGATTTCCATATGATGTGGTAGGTAGGTGAAGGTCTGTACAGTTAAAATTGAAAGCAGTACATTGTAGCCTCGGCCACAGTAGGATCTTTCAAAGCCATGTGCATATTTTAAAAATTAGCTCTAGGCCTTAGTACATCCATATTCCAGTTTCCTTACCCAAGAACTGAACCATTGAACATGTGCTCAAGTAACAGTTACCTAAACTGACAAACCATTGTTTTCTGTGTATGTCCTGAATAAAGGTTCTCGGAAGTGTCTATTGTGTTTTGAAGTGAATATTAACTAGTTGATGAGGATAATTGTTAGGTTGACAATACCTTTCTCTTTAACTTCCAATTGAGAGGAAAGATAGGTGTGAACCTGGTAGTTTTGATAGGATGTGTTGCTCCTGCTCAGCTATGTATCTCTGTGGGGACCCCGTAGCTAATCTGATAATTTACTGTTACAAATTAGATGAGGACTACAATATTATGTTACTCCTCACAGTACCTCATTTGCCTTTTAGGAATCTCTTTATAACAGTCAGTTTGTTTTAATTTTTATATCCTGTTTCATTTCTGAAGAGAGTGAAATAATTTTTAAATTACTAGAACTAAGTTTTCCAGAGGAAAAGAGCTACTTAGTATCCAATTTAAGAGAAACAGGAGTACCCACCCCCAAACCGAAGTGAAGAATAAGTTTATCTTGACTCATTTTGTGTTTTTACTTACTCATCTTTTTCTTTGGTGGCTTGGTCTTAGAGTTCCATTTTCTCTAGACAATTATTATAGGTGACTATTTCCCACTATTTTTGTTATTTTTGGGTTCCTGCTTCACCTTTTAAAGATCATGTGTTAAGTTGTGATCCAATATTGTGATTATTGTATCCCATTAAAATGTAATATTTAACACTTCTTTTAACATATTTGAATTTAGACTTAATTCTTGTTAATGGAGGAAAATGTAAGTTTTAAAACTATTCAGTTACAAGAGGTAGAGGCCAGGAAACTGTGAGATACAGGAAGTAGTACAGAAGGGGAAGCAGGAACTCTCTTTGAATATATGATCGTGTTATCTCTGTTGCATGGTATTACAAAGTTGGAGCAGTAATAAAAATCTGTTTTATCTGTAGATTATTGTTATTTCAGTTTGTTTCCAGAGATGTTGATAAAACAATTTAATCTTGTCAAATTATTGCTATATAATATGAATTTTTTAATGGCTACTTGTTTAGTAAGATAAATCAATATTTATGTGGAAATGTGGAGGCCGTATATTACATAACTGTATATATTTTTTTGTTAATAGATATTTATAAAATTGCTTTTCAACATACCAAGACATTTTCTAAAGCAAAAGGAACATGATCTTGAGGAGCATTTCTCAGTTTGATTTGCTTTATTGCACTAATGAAATGTTAGGCTTCATTTAGGAAATATTTTTAATAATGGCTATGGTCTGTTGGACACAGAAAAACTGGAAACAAGAAGCTCTCTGGGATTCGAAATCTTCTTCTTCTTTTTTGACCTTGCGTGTAATACTGTTTTCTTAATAAAATAATTGAGAATTTTGGCTGTCTCCATGACTGTCTTAGTCCATTTGGACTGCTATAACAAAAATACCATAGACTGGGTGGTTTAAAAACAACATAAATTTATTTCTCTCAGTTCTGGAGGCTGGGAAGTCCAAGATCAAGGCAATGATAGATGCAGTGCCTTGGTGAGAGCCCACTGCCTGGTTTGCAGAGTGCTGTCTTTTTGCTGTGTTCTCACATAGCAGCAAGGACAAGGAGCTCTCTGCAGTATCTTTTATAAAGGGTACTAAATCCCATTCATGAGAGCTCTGCTCTCATGACCTAATGACTTCCCAAAGGCCCACCTTCAATTACCCACATATTGAGAATTAGGTTTCAGCATAAGAATTTTGAGGAAACACGAACATTCAGTCTATTGCAGTGGTCACATCACAAATGTTAGTTTTAAGTAATGAGCAGAATAGCTGAGATTTTTATGCAATCTTATTGAAGTGATACCTAAACATTACCTGGGCTAGCAAATAATCAGAACAGCATTCGTGCTTCAACTTTGGTAAATTTAGACTATTGATACAAGGTATAAATGAATATTTGATATTTAATGAATGAACCAATAGGAAACATTTTTACAATTTGTAACCAGAGGTAGTGGCACATAAATGAGCTATTATGTATTCAATTACAGTGTTTTTTTGTAAATAAACCTCCTCTGGTATATTTAGAGGCTAAGATATTCATTGCTATACCAAATCAGGTCACTTAAATGTGTAATTCATATTTGAAAACAGCCTTTTCTTGTAATATTGCTCTTTTAAAAGTGTAATGTAGGACATTAAAAATTTAGAAAGATAACGAAAATATAAATGGAAACATTTACTTATTGCCTAAATTTAATGGGTAATTTTTTTCTCCTTTGGTCTTTCTAGATTTTTAGAGGAGTGAATTCACATAACATCAGAAAATGTGTAGTGCCATAGTTGCTTTTATGAGCAAAGTTAGGTCTTTTAGCTGACCTGTTGTTCGTATTCATATGATATTCCTTGTGGACACATCTTTTTGTGTGTGTTTGAAGTTTTGAGAAACAGCTAAAAAGCAGCACAACACCAAAAAATTCTATTTAATATTTAGACATTTATTTCACTTTAATGAATATCCTGCAATTAAAATTTGAAATATGTTCCTAGAAAAGTCTTGTATGACATTTAATACGCAAATTATTTCAGAAACTGAAGAACATATTTCTGTAAGCAAAATTGAAGGAGTATAACTGAAATCATCCTATGAAGAACGGATTTAATCCAAAAATAGTAGCAGCTTTTGATAAATGCTACCAAATACATTTTCTTTTTGCAATTAATGATAAATGAAATAATTATGCACTTTTACTTTTCAAAAATTTTTATTTTATTTTATTTTACTTTTTAGGACCAGATATCTGAGTGGCTGTGTAGTATAATGATGACAAAAGATTAGTATTTTAGCCTGGACTGTGGCATGGGTAGAGTCATATTTTGAATGTAGCCAGTTGTGTTCTGTATCACTAACTATGACATATATGTTCTAATATTTGTTGAATCATTTTGTTTATGCAGTTAAATTCTGTGTGTAAAGTGGCAATGATTTTCACCGAGAGAAGAAATAGAAAACAAGATACATGAAGTCCTGTGGAAAAGAAAGCATGTTTGAATATTGGTTTCACCATTCATGTTGGATCAGGGGATATCATTTGAAGTCTGGACATACAGTAGCAGATATTTTGGACCATTATATTCTCAAAAAGGGCTCAATCCTAAAGATATTTGACAGATGGAAAGAAACATTTATTTTTATGAATAAACTATTTTAGTATGAGAATTGAGGACTGTTCATAAGTAATCTTTCACATATAACACAGAGCTATAGAAAATTGGTTTGTGTGATAAATGGTTGTATTTGAGGTAGCTAGATAAAACTTGAAAGAGCCCAGAGGCCATCTTTTCAGTACAGTTCATGTGTTGGTGTGTAATAAGCATCCAAATGTTTGCACTTTCGTTGTTCAAATTCAGGTCCTTCTGTGGAAAACTAAACATAGCCTTTGAGAAGCTATCATTTCGTAGGAAATTATTCAATTGACATTATTTGAGATTTTTTGGGCCTTACCTGCAAACAAACAGGCATGCTCTCAGGTGTTTATAATTTAAGTGTTAAAAAATCAAAATAATAAAAGGACAAGCATCATATACTTTTGATTATAGGCAGATCTGAATTGAGATAAAAAGCAGTATTGGTCAAATATTAATGCTAACAATGAAATATTTTGAGAATATCAAAATTAACATGTAGGTTTCTCATGATAAATATTATATCAAAGAAAATTTTAGAAGCATTGAAATGATACTCTTTGTTAGAGTGCCAGTTCCTTTGGTATGTATTTCCTTTTGTCACCTGGGGCAATTTTTCCAACACGTAACACATGTGATGTTTTTTCTGCATTTGGAATAATCAGCTTTTCCCTGTGCTCATTAAGGGGAAAAAAACTGCAGCCAAGGTATTAACACAAAGCAAGGTATTAACAGTGCCCAATCTCTACCAAATACCGAGTTCCTTTGTCTATTACCTAATTAACATACTTTAATGAGTTCACCAAGTTTAATGAATACTTCATGTAAAACTAAGCACTTTCTACCTCCTAGATTAATCTGACACCTGATGTAACAGATCTGGCTAGATATTATGAATAATTCATGAGCTAGTATTTCTCAAATAACAAATAATAAAGAATATAAAACATTTTATATGGAAGGAGTTCTTAAAGATTTGCTGTATACTTACTTGAACATAGTATAATTCTTTCCAACATCTGTTGTTAACAGTAGCTTGAAAGAAACAATGTAATTTATGTAAATATATTTCTGTTCATACTAATGATTTAAAAAATGCAATGAATCTTTTAATAGTAAAGCTCACAGCTTATAAGTTATATTCTATAAATAGACTCAGTTTGACACTGTTGAGTTGGTCTGCAGAGTATTTTTTTAGTTTTATGATGTGAATAATAAACATTTCTTTCATAAAAAACTGATTTTTTTAACTTTTGAAGTTGGAAAGAGTATTCATAATATTCTTGCTAATTTTTAATTGATTTGCCTTGAAATGTAGTTTGTGTATTTATATCTATGTGCAGTATTTCATGTGCCATTATATTTGGGGGTATAATAGGTCTAAGAATTTTAAGCAACCCATCTTAAGGTAACATCTGGGTATTAGGATCTATTTTCCTCCCATTTTCTTCATCCTACTGATAAAAAGAGGAGCAAGAAAATTATTTAATTTTATGATGTTATTTTTTGCAAATATTAAAAATATTGGCAAGTATTATTGGTGAAACAGAGATGAAAACCAACATCTCTGCCCACAGGGAGCTTAGACTTTAATAGGGAAGACAAGTTACGAAACAATTGTAGTACACTATGACTAGGGCTACAAATGAAGTTATTATGTACACACACTTAACTCTTTATGATTCAGCAACAAGAGGAAAGGTCTAATTTGACATTGCATGAAGCGAAATAGGAAGACACTGTGCAAATCCCTACTTACCATTGCAGCCATATGTTTAGTATAATCTATAGACATAAGCTAATGTGGATTTTTTAACATATCAAAATATACCTACCACAATGACTTGATATCAGTTACTTTGAGAAAACATACACAAACACATACACACATATACACATATATACATGTATTTGAGTAATGCTGCCATCATTCAAACCGTTTTTGCTCTTTCTCTTTTGGATTTGTATTCAGGGCCTATGGCAAATGCTTTGACTGTAGTAGCAGATTTTCATGCTTTGAGGGTAGATTTAGTTTTTCAAAGAGCCAGAAGTTATCCAGAACAAAATTTGTCAAATATTGTAGCTGAATAACAGCACAACATTATTTTTGTTGTTTAAAAATAATAAAATAGCAGATATGACAATCAAGAGTGTGACTATAAGGCAATGAGACTAATTTTCTTCTCTACTTGTAAACTGACTCTAAAGGCACTTTCAAAAAAGGTATTATTGAAGTATTTTGCATTGTAGCAGCAATGCTGGTATATGTTGCTTCAGTAACAGAAACTTTATAATTGCAGTATGTATATGTTAGTTGACTAATAAATGACTCTCATTCCAAAAATTTTAACTATGCCATTAATTAGAGTAAGGAATGTCAGATTTTCATGAGCCGCCTTCTGCTCTTACTACATACTTAGAGTTTTGCATTTAAGATGAGGGTGGCTGGGGTTGAGGGAGAGAGGAAGAAACTTGAATATGCCACTAAGTAATGAGTGAAGAAATCAAGAACATTTAGCCCAGAGTAGAAAGAATTTAGAGATAATATGATAGCTGTTTGAACATATCTGAGGGGCTTATATGTAGAAGAATTAGGTTCATTCTGTGTATTACAAGAGTGTCAGAAAATGGGTGATATAGAGAAACAGTTTCCCCAAATGGAACAGGCAGCCTAAGAGGCTGTGATTTCCTCATCACTAGAAGTATTCACGTAGAGAACACTTAATTATATTGAGAAGGGAATTAAAATATTAGTTGATAGTGTTTTATCAACCTTGTGATTCTTTCTGTGATTCTTTCCATGACAGCTGAAGATTTTCCTTTCCAAAATAGATTTTACTAGTGCAGGGAATCCATAACCTTTTTTTACATATGCTTCAATTCCTATATCTTGGAATATAGTCAGGATATAACATAGTTTTTGGAACACATTACTTGATTTTTTTATACACATAGAATATGGATATGTATAACTTTTCCTTTTTTAGAGAAGTCCTTTAAAGCAGATTTCCAAATGGATTAATTTATCCTTATTCCTGGTTCACTACATTTAATTCGTGCACGAGAAATAATGCTGCATTTTCACATCTCAATGTGTATCACTTTGAATGTTCTGCAAGATGCCATCTTTCATTATTAAATAAAAGCATTGTGTTATGCTATCAAGTTCTAGCTTTTCATGATTTATACTAAGAATTTTGTGTAGAAGATCTTTTCTCCCTTTTGAATGTTTTAGTTTGTATCTGCTTCAGGTTGAAGCTTGCCTTTTGTCAGTATTTATAATAAATTAGCTTCTGAATATCATTTGAAATGCTAGATACAAGACATATGACTATAAAACAATTTCCATTTGTCAGATGAAACAATTTATTTTTAGCCCACTAGGTTGACTGTCTTTAATTTTTGTGAAGAAGCAAGCTAAATTTAATGTCTTTGCTACTAAACTGAGATTATAGGTTTGGGTAGAATTTGTGATTTTTGTAGGCAATTATTTTTATTTAGGAACACTGAAGGATGCATTTGTGTGAAAAGGCACTTGATCTGTTTCACTTATTTGAGGTAATATATTAAAAAAATACAGATTAGTGTTTTCTTGGACTGCCCTTTTTCAAGCCTAAGCAGATTAATTTGGTAATTAAATGTGCCATGGTTACTTTTGGTGCAATTAGGTACACAGGTACTATTATGTGCAATGCTAATATAAGTGACACACTTGGATTTAGAAATCATTTTATAATGATGGATACATTTTGTAGTACAGCAGATCTTCGAACAAGGGGGTTTCTTTCAATGTTTCCTTATAATGTTGATGAGATGCTATAAGAACTTAACTCTTGTTTATGTTAAGTAGCCTGTGGTAAAATTGGTTTTGTTATATGCTGTTTCACTTATAGTTGCAGAACTTAAGGACAATGCTAAGTGAGGACTTACTGTATCATTGGTAATAAGAATGTCATGTGATATGTAAAATAGGGTACAGTTGATATTTTAAAATATGATTAACCCTCACTGTTCATCTAGTGTAGGCAGAGGAAAATATGTTACTCTTATTTTAAAGATGAGAGAACAGACGCTCACTGTTGCTGTCACTCTATAAAATACTAGTGTGGAGAGATATAATTTGGATTACCAATTCAGACCTCCAACTTGATGACTCAGTGGAACTGACTAGACTTATTCTGAAGCCATGGTTGGATATGCTTTCTAAAGCCTGAGGGAAACCATGACCTCCTTTTCAGGGTGTAAGTGTAGGGTCTGGAGTTAAATGGTCTCAGTTAAAATCTTGGTTCTGTTGCTTATTGTCTGTGTAGGTCTTGCTGTCTCTTCCATCCTCAGTTTTTGTACCCATAAATTTGTTATAATAATTTTACCTACTTGGGTTGTGGTGAGAATTAAATGAATTAATACATATGAAGTTTATAACAATGCCTGGTACACAATAATAAATAATATTATTTCAGACTCTAGGGTCTTTCATATTGTCTAGTTTTCTGAGAAACAGCCTTTTAAGTTGCTATTATTCAGAGCCCTTCCAATTTCCCTTCCTCTCTTTCTTCTTTTCTTCCTTCCTTCCACAAGCATTTATCAAGCATTTACTATGCTCTGGGCATTGGACATGAGGGAAAGAAATTTTCATTTTTCCTGGTCATTAGATTGAACAGTTTGTTGATGTACAAGATCACTTGCTTTGAGTTGTTCAGCCATTCCAGAATGAATGAGGCAAGGGTGTTAGAATCTTTGATCTCCCAGCTCTTATCTTTCAAGTTTTGAGCCCTTTCTGTTCTTGGCTGTTATGTCTATGTCCACTTAATTTACTTCCCTGTAAATCTGAAAATAATCAAGGTCATAGGATTAACTCTATCTGCAAAGATTTTTATAGTCTGGTTCAACCCAATTTCTCTCTCTTAGTTTTGCAAAAATAATCTTTTTATTTCTCTTGAACATGCTTGTCTCTGCACTTTTGCTCACATACTTATTTCCACTGAGTGTAGCATTTCCTGTGGTCAGGAAATTAAATTCTCCAGGGTCCAGATCAGTCCTCACTCTTCTGGAAAGCTTTCTAAGACTACTCTCAGTATAAAATGTCTCTTCCTCTTCTGAGAGCCTGTCGAATTCGTCTGAACCTCTTATATGGTCCTTGCTGGGTATCTTTTGAATGCAGGAATTATTTTAGTATTTTTTTGTGTTTTTCCTGCCAGAATTTGGAACTGAACAGGTACAATAATAATGAATCTTCAATAAATAACAGTTGATTTGTTGACATAAGGCACAGTTTCTTTATATATCTAAGTGAAAAATATAATGTAAATTTAAAAACTGTCTGAAAATAATTGAATTGTATTAAATCTTTTATAGCTTTCAAGCCTTTTCATTGCAGAGTTAAGGGAATTTTTAGCTTTTAAATTATAATCATATTGCTAGGTACTAGGGAAACATGAAAGTAGATATGATCAAAAATGATCTTTGATCTCAAGGTACTTGCAATTCGGAAAGAGGAAAAGGGTATAAATCAAGGCAGAAATAAACGGGTTCTTAAGAAGCGTTCATGTATTTTGGTAGTGTTTGGAAATGACAATTTAATTTTGATTAGGTAAATTAGAGAATGCTTTATCAAGAAAGCGGCATTTGAGCGGATCTTTGACTCCTGAAAGGAATTTGATAGAAAGAGGATGAGAGTGTGGGCAAACTGTCATGATGGGAAGATAGGGTACATGGTGGAATGTTCTGAGAAGTGAGGCTGGTGATGTACTTTGGAATCAGTTTATTAAAGACCTGATGGCTTTTGAGAAGTGAAATAGCATAGGCCAAACTGTTTAAGCATGACAACCCTTATGGCCTCTGTAGAAATAAATGAGAGTTGAATGATTAGCAAAGGGGACTTTAATTTTATAAGTTTTTCTGCTTTATGCATTTTTAGAAACTTGAGAAATATCTGAAGAGTGCCTTACAATTTAATGTAAAAAACCCAAAATTTCTAATAAAGAATGAAGTAACAAATATCTACCCCCCCTTTTTTTTCCAAATTAGAGACAACAGTCTTTCAGATTAACTGAGTTCTTTCCTTGCCTCACTGATTTTCATCATCTTTTACTTTAGGGGTGTTAGAAATAAGGAAACCTTTTATGCTGCATTACGTATCTTTTTGCATATAGATTTTTGTTCTTTCAAGATTAGATTAAAAAAAAGCAGTTCACAATTCAGCAAAATGAATTGTAGCATTAACAATTGAGGTTAACAGGCATTAACCTCCTGATCCAAATTATTGATCTAATTCTCAGTCAGTGTTAAATACCGATGCTAAATTATACCAAAGCGAATATCTAATTTTCTACTTCTCTAAGTATAAAGAATGCTGTGAATATGTTTTTAACTTCTTATTTAATTATAGTTATTTTGATTATTAAAAAAAATTTGTTCCAGAGGTACAAGATAAAAGAAAAAACATCTTGGGATGTTGCAGTTTGAAAAATGAGGACAGTTATTTTAGGTCATCGAATAAAGGTCAAATCATTCTGTAGGTTTTGAGTGTCAAACCAATGCTTATATCATCTGGGTATGTTAATGGATATTATTACACTGGGAAACTGCTTTGGGTAGGGAGTTGAGGAATGAACTGTATACTAACTGATGCATTAATCTGTCCGCTAACACTCTTGATGAAGCAATCGAATAACAAAGAATGAAATTAGCAACATTGGATTAGCTGCAATGTTCTTGGATGGATGTTGAGAGAGTCTGAGGTTGTATCTGGGCTCTTTCCCTAATTTACTGTGTTAATTTCCTGTCTAAATAGAGTATGCAGTGCCTTGCCTTGATTCTAGTTAATGATGAATTTGTCGTGAGGGTCAGTTTCATCGGGTCAAGGTGTGCTTTGAAATATTTGATGGAAATACCTTAGTGAAATTATAATCACTCTTTCCAAAGTTGACAGTACTTTAAAAGAGAAATTAGCATTAATTTTGAGTAGATGGCTGGAGTTGGGAGAGGGGAGGAGAATAAACTTTTTTAAAAACTTTATGAAAGGTACAACCTGGTAAGGTTTTCCTAGCAGCAATGAATATGATCTTATTTTAACAGATTAAACAAATAATGTGTCTGCTTCTATATCTCATTAAAATACCATATAGAAATTTTTAAAAATTGCCTTGAAACATGAGAATATTGAGTACAAAGCAATTAAATAGTAATGTATTTTTTAAAGTGAGAATTAGAAATTCAGTGTTTTCCAGACATGTTTGAAAAAAAAAAAATAGACTTTATATTTAAAAATAGATAAGTTTCAACAAGATGATGGCATTTAGTATCAGCCCAGTTTAAAAACATGTTTATAAGAGTCATTAGCTGGATAAATATTTATTAAATGGTTCCTAAGAAGGCAGCGTGGTGTACTAAAGTGATGTGGAATGTGTTAATAAGTGGGTCTGACTTCAAAACGCCTCTGAACCTTAGTGTCCTTATCTATAAAATGGGATAAAAATTCCTACTTCACAGAATTGTGAAGATTGTGAGCAGTGCATTTAAAGTGCCGGATACCTGGTAGATACTAAATGAATGGTGTATGATAGCAGACATTTAATAGATGTTAACTATTATAATTGTTTCTGCTGCTACTGCTGCTGTTGCTGCTAAGCCCTGTGCCAGTAGTTGAAAATAAACATCTTTCTGTATCAAAGGGAAAGGGTTTTATTTCCTTTTTAATACACTGTTCTAATGAAAGGAGAGACATCTAGTTGATCATCTAAAATTATATCACAAAATGTTTTGATTTTCATAATATGATTGGGACTAGATGACATTGTGGTTAAGAGAAGAAATATATACATAGCCCATTTATATATACTCTAATTTGGAAAGAAAATGATCCTCCTCCCTTTTTCCCTCCCTCCCTCTCTCTCATCAAAAAAAATATGTAAATACTTTCATTGCACACCTATTTGACATAGCTACTGTGTTGTGTCCTGGAGATACAGCATTGAACAAGGCAGAATTGACTCCTGCTATCAAAGAGCCTTCATTCTACTGAGAAAGACAGACATAAAGAACTAAGGAAACTAATTTTGTCAAGTTAATTCAAACATTTAAAAAAGAAAGAAACCAAATACTGTTAAGCATAACATTTCTGAAAATGGGCAGGCATCTAGTACTTTTCTCATTCCAAGTTATAGCAGCTTAATGGGACTTTTAATAAAAAGTTCTTAGCACAGCAAACCTATCCTATTTTAGTGATCTTAAGAAAATAAAATCCATTTCGAGATTAGAATTGTGAAGTTGCTGTCGAACCAGCTTACTGAAGCTGTAATTAACTTTGTGTGACAGCGGCCTGTGAGGCGAGAGCTTGTATTTCGTGATGAGGGAGCAACTCCAACTTGGCCACTGACTTAATTGTGCCCTTGAGACCATCTTGAAACCCCACTAGTTTTCTCTCATTCTATTTTTGTATTTTATTCCCCTTCGCATATGCCAGAGATGACCTTCATTGTGGTGAACATCCCTGACAGAGGGAGGGTGGACCTGAAACCTGCTCATGCAGTGTCTGCCCAGCTTAGAAGGCTCTGAATGTCAGATAGCACAGATATGCTACTCAAGTGTTCCCAGGGCCCACCCATGTCTTGCTCTGGTAACTTTTTTTCAAATAACAAGTTTTATAAGAATTAAAAAATCAGCTTAACTATAGTATTTTTTTTTGGAAGACAGTTATAGAATTTTAAAACCTAAGATGTAAAGGTAAAGAAACCATAATTTATGTGACACCGGTTAGCTACATGACTTTAGCAAGACTCTTTGCCTCTATGGCTTTCCCTTTTCCTCATCTATAAAATAAGAGGACTTGCCTAGATCTCTTCCAAGTCCCTTCTTAACTCCCAAAGAAGTCTATACTTCTATAATTCCATGGACACTTTTCTTATATTTTCTTTTACATGTCTACATTTTGTTTATTGAAATATAAAATAGCTATTTTCTGCTCCAATTCACTTTTGCCAAAAAATCATGAAAAATATGTAAAGCTGTTTGATTTTTTAAATTTTCAAAATAAAAATTTGCAATTTTGGCTTTGCATTTCTATGCCTATTTTTAAAAAAATTCTTCCATCATAGGTATTTGATTCCCTCAATAAAACAATGTGATTTTCTTTTTTTTTCATATTTTTATTCAAAATTAGAATTCTTTTCTTTTGTTTAATTGAATAGTTTGTAAAAAAACCTTTATGCTAAACCTCTAGATTAGAACCTGAGGACCAGAGACCATGGGTAGGTTTCAAGTGGATGTGCTTTGTATACTTATGTCAGCAGATAGTTTTTGTCATTATGAAAGGAGACTGTGATCCCCATAATTTGAAGAATTATTCACTGCATCGGGTAGATCAGCGAAAGGTATTACTTTGAGAGATTCTTGATAGCCTTTATGATATAACCATGGGATCAGGGTGGATAGGAATAATCAGCTTATGTCTTCTCTGAGAATATTATAGCTCTATCATAGACATGGATGCAAATGCTAAAATGCCATTTAAAATAAAAATAAAGATTATTCATTGTCTTTTTTGTTGATCTGTTATTGGTATTTGTATGTCAAAGTTCTCATTTCTTTTTTTTTACTCCTGACCTCATGTCTTCTGTTAACTTTACATATATGGTGATGTTGTGTTATCTTTGCTATCTAAGAAATTTACTTTGTTGGGAGTACAGTTTAAAAACTCTTATAAATTAAAGTTGTTTATTGGAGAAGCTAAGGTATTTAAGTTTTAAGAAGAACTGTATTGAAATAAATGGAGTGTAATTAAATATTAGAAATACTAAAAATAATACAAAATATATGCTTTGAAGAGTTTAATTACATGTATAAAATATTACATATAATTTATTAAAAATATATGAAATATTGACATAAAAAATTGACTTTAATTCAAAATTTTTGAGGATTACTTATGCCTTGAGTTGCTTCACAAAAAAATATTTCAATATATTTGGAAAATGCAAGGCTGCCATGTTTTTGTAGTTACATTTGTAGTTCTATATAAATGGTAGCTTCTGGAGCTGTGCTGTATGGCGGCACTGGGTAAGTGTTATATATATATCTCCTTTTAGCCTATTAGAGGCTCTAATAAGCCCTACAGTAATATTTTAAATTTTGTTTATTTGATTAGACAACTTAAAAAATTATGGCTATTAAAATGGTGAAGCAAGTGTTCTGCAGAACAGCAGAAAATTATTCCAAATGGATTTAACAAGATATTTTATTCTTGAGGTACCAAATGTTATATACTTTGAAATATTCAGTTTGATTTAAATGATATTGACAAACACCCAGACAATTTCCCCAGAGTTACTATAGACTTTTGGTCAAGTAGTGGTAGGTAAAATTGATTGAGAACTTATTATGTACAAGTCATTACCCTAGTTATGTGATAGATGTGATTACTATATTTATTTTATATATGACAAAACTGATACATAAAGAAATCAGATGCCTTTCATAATTTGGCACCAGTGTTAGAATCAGAGGTGAACCTGGGTGGTTTCACTATTGCACATAGAGTATAATCTATTTGTTTTGTCCCCCAAATCTTTGATTGTCATTATGGCAACAGAATGCTAATTTTAGAAGGGGTCATGGATGCAGGGTGGGCAAAGGGTATGTCCTGAAATCATATGGTCCTCCTTTTCTCCATTTGTTTCATTCACAGGATCTTTCAATTTTCAAATATTTAGGTAGGAGGCATTTATGGTCATTATCTTTACCTTTCTAATCTTCTTGCTTTTCTCTTTTTCACTGTGTATCTTAAAATGTTAACTTTAGACAGATTCATCTTTCTTTATAACCTGACTTACTTTAAGCCCAAATGAATTCCTTTGAGGAACCAAATCTGTCCTAATCTAGATGATTGGTTTAGATAATGAATCTAGGAGAGTTAGGAAGTGATTGAATACAAAAAGGGAATAGAGCATTGTATTCAAGCTCTGGATACTTCCAATATCTTCTAAGATATGGAGAAAGTACTTTACTTACTTAAAAACTGGCTCATTTTTGCAATTTATAGAGAGAAAGTACTGTACACATGAAGCCAGATGCTTATCGCTTTCTCTCATACATGACTTTAAATCAATATAGAAAACTATTATTGCTAAAATGAAGGATTAAACAGGTATTTTTTTTGTTATAATATACACATGATAAAGTGCATGAATCTTAGATGTACAGTGAGTGAATGTTCACATATACACATGCCTGTGCAACTACCATTTTATGAAGACATGCAGCTTCATCAGATATTGGGTATGTAACCAATACCCAAGAAGGCTCCCTCATGCCCCTGCCCAGGCAATGCCATCTCTTACCCAGAAGTAACCATTGTTCCAATATATATCACCATAGATTAGTTTGATCTGTTCTTGATCTTCGTATATGTTGAAATCATACAGTATGAACACTTCAGTGTCTGACTTTTGCTAATCATTATGTATGCTAGATTCACCCATGTAACCAATATAATATTGTATACCAACTATTCTTGAATAAAAATACAAAAAAATCTGGAATATCTTTGCTTCTTCTATTGCAGCTGTAAGTCAACATTTTTGGTTTGTTTGTGTATAATATATTAAAATTGCCTTGTAAATGGCCTCTCTACCTTCATTTTTTTTTGAGTTTTGCAATTCATTTATTGAAAACTTATACATAGTTTGGCTGTAGAATTCTAAAATCATAATTTTTTCCAAAAAAGTTTTTATCCCATATCACAGAATAATGATTATAGCAAAGGAATATATAAATCACTCAATTTGCTTCTCATTGTGTTAAACAGAGAATTATTGGCTCATTTGGTAAACATTACCTCATATGCTTCATCAGCAGCATCATCATCATCATCGTCATCATCATCTTCAATAGCTTCTTCAGTAAAGTATAACACTGATCTTGAGATTATATGTCGTAAAAAGTGACCAGTTTCAAAGTCTACAGTAAGGATAGCTTGAGCATCATCATCCAGATCTCCACTCTCAGGAACTACAGGAGGGGCAAAAAATTAAAGAGTCATTGAAAACTGATTTGGTCACAGTACGAACTGTCCCACGTCCCTTGTGTTTCTGCTTCTTTTTAATAGTTTTCAAAGTGACATTCTTCTCCTTTTTCCAATCTATCTGGAACCCTGTGCAAATGATAATTTCTGGTCCATCAAAAGAAAAAGGACCAGAATTATCTGGTTCTGACCTTATCCTAGAGGTCTTTGTCAACACTTCATTTGTGAAATATTCATTGGATTCAAAGTGAAATTCTAAGACAAAATTCATAGGCTGACCAGCATCTGTGAACTTCACTTTAATATCTTTCAAGTGCTTCATAATAAATTCATTATGTTCCTGAACCATATCACTGAGCAAGTCAGCATTCTTAAAAAGTCAACCAAAATTCAGGCATTCCCTTGGGGTCTTCTTTTTCTTCATCCTTTTTCTCATCTTCAATCTTGGCCTTTTCTTTCAGCTCCAAAATTTCATCTTCCTCATCTGGTTTCCATTCACATTATTCTTCTGTGGGTTCATAAATTGCATTAATGATCTCAAATCGCTTATCAAATAATGGCTGATAGAGAACAGCATACTTTCTTTCAAGATCATGAACTTCCTCATAGAACTTTGCTTCTATCTGTGCACATTTAACTTGAAGGTTTTTGAGAGCATTCACTCATTTTTTAACTATCCTAGGCAAGCTTTCAATGTATCCTGTTGGTGTTTCTACCAGACCATCAAATCTTTCTTGGAGAGCTGCTAGAATTTGAGGATTTTGTATCATCTGAACAGTCAGCTGACGTGCTTTGATTTTTGTTTCTCCACCAGTTTCTTCTTCTTTTACTTCTTCAATATCATCCAAATCTTAAGTTCAGACTGTTCTTTGTTGTCAGTGTCTGCCATGTTGTAAGAACGCCAAATATCGGTGGGTAGCACGGGGAGCCAGGCAGCTGGAGCTGCGCAGGCATTGACTCAAGGCAGTGACATGAAGAGCAGGAGGTGACACAAGCAAGCAGACAGCACTAAAAAAACTCTCCAGCTTCATTTTGAGTTGCTTTATTCATTCTCCTATTACAGTGTTCTTTCTAAAAACTAGATCTCATCACTTGAAGTCATTCTCTCCTTAAAATTCTTCAACTGTTTCCCATTGATTTTGGGGTAAAATGGATTCTTTAGCATGTTACCTAAAACTTGGTTATAATCTAGGCCTGGCCAATATTTCTAGCTTCATATCTTGCCACCTCTCTCAGGTATATGTACAGTTTTCCATATACCATGAATTATTTCCATTTTCCTGAACCCACTAAAGTATTTCATACTTTTGCATATGGTGTTTCTCTTTGTGTTCTTCTTGCTTAAAGGAGTTGGATGAAGTTTCTCTTCTAGGAAGCCATTTCTGGTCTACCATCTCCATCTAGTTTAAATGCCCCTTCTCCATGCTCCATATATTCAGAACTCCATGCATTCTGCTTGCAGAATACTGTAATTGTTGGTTCATTTATTCATTTTCTCTACTAGACTGTGATTTTCTTAGAGGTAAGGCTGTTGTCATTCATACTTAATAGATGGTCAGTAAATACGTAGATTAGCTGGAATTTTAGCCACTTATTGTATAGGATTTTTCACCCAGCCCCCCAACCTCCCTCCCATCTGGCAATTACTAGTTTGTTCTCTGTTCTCTGTATGAGTCTGTTTCTGTTTTGTTTTTTCATTTATTTTGTTCTTTAGATTACATATGTAAGTGAAATCATATGGTATTTGTCTTTTTCTGTCTTATTTCACTTAGCATAATATACAAATAATATTTTAAAGGACACATTGATATGACTTAGCAATAGACTAGGCCATAACTTTATTTCTTTTTAACTCTTCTTAGTTCAATAAGAAGCTAGGAGTATTAGCTTACCCAATTTTACTTAAAGAATATCATAAAGGTAAGTGACGTAAGTCAGACAGAGAAAGACGAATATCATATGATTTCACTTATATGTGGAATCTAAAAACAAAATAAACAAACAAATAAAATAGAAACAAATCTATAGATATAGAGAACATATTGATGGTTGCCAGATGGGAGGGGGTTGGGGGAATGGGTGAAAAGACGAAGGAATTAAGAAGTACAAATTGGTAGTTACAAAATAGTCATGGGGATGTAAAATATAGCCTAGAAATATACTCAATAATATTGTAATAACTATGTATGGTGTCATGTGGGTAATAGATTCATGAGGGTGATCACTTTGTAAGTTATATAAATGTCTCAGCACTATGTTGTACACCTGAAACTAATATAATATTGCATGTCAACTGTAATTGAAAAAAAATTATCTTAAAAAGAATATCAAATTGCAGTCTTTTGTCTCCTTTATCTTATGTGAGGTCGATGCCACTTAAAAATCCTCATTATCATTTTCTATCCACCCAAATCTATTTGTAACTATCATAGAGAACATCATGGACTCACAATCTTCCTTTCCCTGCCGTTGGCTGCTAACATTCATGCACATGAGTCATATAATTCCTCCCTGTCAGCACTTCACATCAACCATGCACCATTTAAGACTTAATCATCGAGTGTCATGAATTCACCTAGAATCAGAAGCTCATAGAATTATGAAACCAGTAAGGACTATATAGTTCATATTTATTTTGGAGATGAAACTCTGAGGCCAGAAATATTAAGTGACTTATCTATTTCACAGCTAGTTCCAAGTCTTCTGAATTTTATTCTAGTATGCTTTTTATTATATCATAACATATTTTTTAACCCTAATTTTTTGTGTTCCAAAACATTCTTAACCTTTCTTAGATCGAAGTAACTTTACTCCTTATATTCTTATACTCACTGAACAAACTTCTCCTTTTTATCAGGATTCCTATATTCAAGATATACTTTACTGCATTAAATACTTTCTCACTATATATGACTGCTTGTTTGGTGTGTAGGACAGTTATCACTATTTTAATACTCTTCTTTCTAATATATTAAACTTTCTCATCTTCTTAATCTTTTGATGTGATCACTGTGGCTATTCCTTCCTCTTCTTAATTTTTGTGTTTCTGTTCCTGGTGTGCTCATTAAAGAAGTAAAGGAATCATGGGATTATTTCATGCTATTAGTCCTTAGCGTTGTCATACATGTCCTTATCTCTACTTTGAGCTAATGTTTCCATTTTTTTCCTTCTTTTTATTGTAGTATACATGTAGAAAAATATGCTTCTACTTTTGTCTTTTGAAAAATGAAGACCTTCAGAAACAATGAGACTTGTCCTCCTTTTTCTTGATCTTAACATGTCACTTTGTCCATTTTCCCAAAGTGTATTTCGTAAAAAAAAACTAGTCCTATCAAATACTTTGTGGAAAACAGAATTTCACTTTGAACATATTTTGAAAATATTCATTTTATATTCCTTTCTTGAATTTAACAAGCTCAATAGCAGTCAATAACAAATCTAATACTAAAGACAGTTTTATAATTTCATTTAATCTAGTGTTTTTCAAATTTATTTGCCCATGGAATCATTTTTGTTCTAACATTCATTAAATCCTTTAGTACTAGTGTAACAGAAAATGAGTGTGTATAGATGATGCTTTTAGAGCTCTGTACTTGTAAAAATGGTAGGTACTTCAGGAAAAGGGAAGTCAATTAGATGAAGCTTGAATGGGAAGACCAGTGAATCCAGTTTTTAGTTTTCGAGATGAAGATATATGTGGAAATTTACAGAATTTAGGTTTAGTGAGATGCTGTTTTGTTATCTAATTCTACATAACAAACCACCCTAAAATTCATGGCTTAAAAAAATAATTATTTGCTCATGATCCTGCACTCTGGGCTGGGTTCATCTGTATGGCTCTTTGGCTATTCTTAAGAATTGCCATCTGGAGTTGCTGGGGGCTGGGCTCAGATAAGATGCTGGGTGGGTGGGAATTTTTTCTCTTTCCATGTAGTGTTAGGTCCTCTCCCCTTTCAGGTGATCTCTGCTAATGGTGTCTCCTGAAGAGTACAGACTTTTTATATGGCAGATCATTGTTCCCAACAATGCAAAAATGGAAGCTTCCAGGATTTCTGAAAGCGTTGGCTTAGAATTCTCACAGCATAATTTATGCTGCATTTTATTGCTTTAAGCAAGTCACAAGCCTAGTTCAGATTCAAGGTGGGGGGACTACAGAAGGATGTGAATACAGAGTATCATGGTAGATTAGGGGCACTATGCAGCATGCTGCCACATATACTATATAGCAAATGGAATAGCAAGTAGATCAGCTCAAGAAAGAGATTTTAAAATTTCTTATTGAGTTATATATTTTACACACTAGAAGAATGAAGCAAGGACTGTATTTTGTTTACTATTATATTCCTGGCCTTAAGCACAGTGTGAGGTACTTCAGAGGAATTCAATAAACTTTTGTCTAATAAATGAATATATATAAAGAGAAGAGTGAGGGGTTAAGTACTGAATCTACAGAAATGATTCACAGAGTGGGAACAGTCAGAGAACCAGCCAAAGGGAGAATTTCAAAGGAGAGAACTGTAAATGACAGTCAGTGTAGCAGAGACGTCAAAGAGCATTAATGTAGAGAAAAGCCTATAGGCTTTTATTAGCATTCCTTGAAGCTGCAAATATCATTCTTTATTCTGTCGTCCTTTGTTGGTAGGTTGAAATGTTTTTAGAGGTTTCTCAAGTTTTTAAAGTCTAAGTTAGCTAAATTTTACTTTTAGGCACCTAAAAAAAGTGTAATGGCCCCAGTGAATCTGTTTTATGGTAACTCGACTGAAAGAGGAATAATGCATGACAAGTAGCTAAAACATTTTTGTAAGGTGTTATAATTTTGTAAAATCTTTAATAATATGTAGGGAAAATAAAAACTAGTAAGATCAGACAAGACGATAGAGTCTAGAGTTACAATCAGAAGTAGAGATCATTCAATTTTTTTATTGTGGTAAAATATACTTAAGATAAAATTTACCATTTTAACTTTGTACAATTCAGTGGCATTAAGTGCTATTCATATTTTTGTGCACCCATCACCACTATCCATCCTCAGAACTTTTCCATCATCAACTTTTTCATCAACTCTTTAATCATTCTGTTAGGTATGTACCATTACCAATCCTATTCTGAAATTCTGTATTCATTTAACATTAACCTCCTAATTTTCTCTCCCTCCAGTTGCTGGCAATCACCATTCTTCCTTCTGACTCTATAAATTTGACTACTCTAGGTTTGTTACATAAACAGAATTATACAGTATTTTTCCTTTTGTGCTTGGCTTATTTGACAACGTAATGATTTCAAGGTTCACCCATGTTGAAGCATGTATCAGAATTCCATCCCTTTATAATGCTAAGTAATATTCCATTATATGTCTATACCGTGGTTTGTGTGTGTGTGTAATATTCCATTATATGTCTATACCATGGTATATGTCTATACCATGGTTTGAATTGTTTTCACCTTTTGGTAATTGTGAATTTTTTTCTGCGTAAGAATAGTAATTTTCCACTTTTCCCTCCTTGAAGTCTATTTGAATTCTCTATATTCACTTTTCTAATTTTGGTCATTCAGGAAATTTTCTGGAAAGGTACTCCAGAGAGAATAGTGAAAGACATTTGCAGCTGTAGGTAGAAAGCACGGCCATACTTTTCTCATGGTTGTAGAAGAGCTTGAAAAAAGACTTGAAAGAAGAGGATGTTATTCTCCAGGGTTTTTATAAAAGGAAAGAGTAAGATTTTTGCCATTGTATGACCTTGGACAATGTATTCAATCTTCCGAGCCTCAACTATAAAATAGAGAAATAATATCCATCTCATAGATTTGTTGCAGGGGTTGAAATGAGGTACTTGGCTCCTAAGAGGTTAATAAATAAAATAAAATTTATGTATGCGTGTCATTATTCTTGTATCACAAATATAGGCCTAATGCTTGTGATGAAATAACTTGATAGAGGTTTGTTGCATAATTTCAGACTGCTGAGAAGAGTGTAGCTAGAAATGGGCCGTCATCTTCTAGAGTTGCTGATTTTGAGGTCCAAAAAAAGGCCAGTTAAGGAGTCACATGCTATGTATGTTAAGATGCTGTAGGAAGAGATGATAAGCAGCAGGTTCACATATGGACCCCATGGAGAAGCATAAGGGCAGAGAGCCTAATTGCAGGCATTGAGCTGCTTATCACCTGGGCAACTCAATTTTACTAGATCCAGTGTAATTATCAGCAGGGATTTGTTTATTCACATATGGTTAATGATTCTTCTAAGCAACACTGGGTAGGTCAGTTAAAAACTAATAATATCTACCATTTATTTATTGAGTGTTTACTATGTTCTAGACCCCATGTTAAGTGCATTACCTATGTCGTTTTATAATCCTCACAATCATTCTGTTAGGTATGTACCATTACCAATCCTATTTTAAGATGAAGAAATTGAGATTTAGAGAGATCAAGTAATTTGTCTAAAATTACACAGCTAGGAAAAGGTAAAGTTAATATTTGAGCTCAAGCACTTTAACCGTGCTTTAACTACTACACAAAAATTAAATTTCCCTTTTCGTTTTATATCCTGATTATTATCCAAGGTTATTTGACTTAATTTCAATTACATTTACACAGAATGTTTCAAGTTTTTCAATTACTAAATTTTAAAAGATAGGTAGGTTAAAATGTGAAGAGGATTTGTATTTAATGTTAACTTTCTCTTTGATTAGGAAAACTAAAGAACTTCCTACATTTCTACAAAGAGAGGAACTATACATGAAAATGATTCAAGGTCAAAGATGTTGCAGTTAAGCCTGGAGAGGATGTTATGAGGTTACCAAGTATTGTGTTTTTCAAGTAATAGTGTTACTATTAAGAAGTTTCCTTCTGTGGAAATTGCACCAGAGGAAAGGCATATCCTTTTATTTTACTCATCCAGTAAATATTTATTAAACATCTACTAGAGATTATAGACTATAAAGGTTTGCAATATTAAGAAAGGCACAGTTCCTGCCATCAAGGAGGTGAAGGTCTAATGGTGAGAATGGACAATCAAATACTATAATATCAAATACAAGGTCCTGAGGGCAGAGGAGTTAGCCCTAGATAGGAAGGTGGAGAAAGGAAAGAGAGAGAAAGAATTCGGTTGAAGCTATGTTGCCCAAGATTCAAAGGGAAATGATTAAAAATAGAATAAATAAAATTAAAAAACAATGACAGACTTGGAAAAAGATTTATAGCATATGCGATACTCCAGGGTTGATATTTTTTGTATATAAACCACTTTTATGAACAATATTAAAATCAAATCCCTTTGACTGGGATTTGAGAGAGGAAGTTTACAAAGCACATTGTCAGTGTCCTTGTAGAAGAATAAAGCGTACAAGCAATTCCCAAAAGAATTACAAATCACCTCAATAGTAATAGAAGTGACAAATTAGTATAAAATTAAGATATATTTTTTCAAATATCAGTTTGTTAAAGCTTAAAAGATTCATAATAACCATTATTGATGAGGGAAGGATAAGGGAAAGGGGCATTATCGCTGACTTAAAATACAGATTAAATAGTTTCATTCCTTTTAGAAGATACTTTGGCAGCAAGTATTGGGAGCGTTAACTTCTTCTGTCAGAGAATTACTTCCAGTAATTCATTAAAAGGAAACAAATAATTAGAAGTCTGAGGAAAATTGTGTGTAGGGGTTATATCACAGCACAGTTTACAATAGCAAAGTATCAGAAATCATGTTTGTTAATTAATTAGATTGTCCTTGTGATAGATTGATGTCCTGCTATTAGCATTAGGTTATAGAAGACTTTTAGAGAAAATATCAGAAAATGTGCATGATGAATTCCTAAGTGGAAAAAAATTACAAAGAAATATGTATGATTCTGTGTATGTATTTAAGTATTGAAGTGACATACATCAAAATGTTTGCTGTGGTTCTTTTCAATGTGTTAAAACTGCAGGTAAGTTTATTTTTCTCTGTACTTCTTTTGTTTTCCATGTTTTCTGTAAACAAGTATATTTTATTAATTAGGAAAAATATGATTTTAAAATAATTTCTTGGATTTATAAATTGGTATGATCATATGTCAGTTTAGCAAGTATCAGTTTGTGTCTTGTAGATATGTAGACATAAGCCATGTCTACATGATAAAAATGAAGCAATGTTCATCTTTCTCCCAATGTACTTTTTATAAAAATGACAGTTGAATTATATTTTATTCAATGATCAGAATAGAAGGAAATAAATTTAAATTATAGTAAGAAAATTACTTATAAACAAAGTTAAAAAAATTTTTCTTTTCAAAGTAAATGCTAAATAGTGTTACCAAGGAAAAGTTCTCCATTCTCTATCCTGTCTAAAAATAGGATAGAAAAATGATGTTTTAGAAGGCTTAGATGTTAATCTTAACTGAGGCAAAATCATTTGACTTAATGACCTCTTGCTATTGCTTATAATTTTGTAGTTTTATTCTCTTTTTTTTTGTATCTAGAATAATGAAAAGTATATCCTAGAATAATAATCATAAAGTCATTGACCCAAATAGAGTCTTCAAATACTTCTCTGGTGAGAGTCTGAAATGCATTAGTACTCACTGAGGTTTGATAGTTAAGACCACAACTATTACATTATTTCACTTACTATTTTTCTAGATTTATTAGTTAAAACTTTTATAATCAAAGCTACATTTCAAAAAATTGTGTTTTCGAACTATTTCTTTGATGTTATGGAGAATAACTTTTTATTGGGTAGGAACAGATTAAAGTATCTCTTTTGGCACTGTTATGTTCTTTTTTTAGTCTTCCACTCACAATTGAAGAAAAACTTATTTTCATAATGCTGTTAATGTAATTTAGTGGTTGGCTTCATTAATTAGGAAAGAATAAAGAGAAAGTTATGAAAATAAGTAAAATGCTGTCTTACCAGAGATGATTGATTTTCCAGTAATTAAGAAATCATAGTTTTTCTGTTCTAGTTCTTTAAAAAATGTCATTGGGATTTTGATGGGGATTGCATTAAATCTATAGAATGCTTTAGGTAATAAGAATAAACTATGTTTATTCTTCCAGTCCAAAAATACAGAATATCTTTCCATTTCTTTGTGTCTTCTTCAACTTCTTTTAATAATGTGTTATAGTTTTCAGTGTATAGGTTCTTTGCATGCTTCGTTAGGGTTATTCTTAGGTATTTTATTCATTTTGTTGTAATTGCAAAAGGAATTTTTTTTTCATTTTCTGAAAATTTGTTATTAAAGTATAGGAATACCATAGATTTTTGAACATTGATTGTGTATCCTGAAAATTTACTGTATTTGTTTATTATTTCTAATAGTTTTTCAGTAGAGTCTTTAGGATTTTCTATATAGTCATGTCCTCTGGAAAAAAAAAACAATTTGACTTCTTCATTCCTATTTGGATGCTTTTTATTTTTTTATCTTGCTTGATACTCCAGCTAGGACTGGCAATACTATATTGAATAATAGAGGTGATAGTGACAGCCTTGTCTTGTTCCTCTTGATCACCATTAAGTATGATGTTAGCTGAGAGTTTGTCATATTCAGCCTTTATTGTGTTGAGGTACTTTCTTTCTATACCATTAAGTGTTTCAATCATAAATGGATGCCATATCTTGTGAAATGCATTTTCAGCATCTATTGATATCATCATATGGTTTTTCTTTATTTTGTTTATGTTGTATATCACATTAATTGATTTGCATATGTTGAGACATTCCTTTCCCCCCAGGGTGAAGCCCACTTGATCATGGTGTATAATTTTTTTAATGTGTTGTATTTGATTTGCTAGTATTTTATTTAGGATTTTTGAATTTGTATTCATGAGAGATATTGATCTATAGTTTTCTTTTTCTGTGTTATCTTTACGAGGTTTTGGTATCAGGGTAATGTTGGCCTCATGAAATAAGAAAGTATTGCTTCTTTAATTTTTTGGAAAAATTTGAGAAGGATAAGTATTAAATCTTCTTTGAATGTTTGCTAGAAGTCACTAACTAATGAAGCCATCTGGTCCTGGACTTTTACTTTTTGGGAGGCGAAATGATAGTTTTTTACAAAGCAGGATCTTTCCAGATGTTATAGTATATTTTCTATTAATACTTTTGGGCAGCAACATTTTCTGCTAGTTAAATCAACACTTTAGTGGGCCAGTCAACTATGCAATAAGTATAGGTGCCCTTGGTAAAATCATGAAGTAAAACAAATATATCTTTGGACCTTTCACTTTTTCTTTTGGTGCATTTCCATTGAGATTCTTTTTGGAATGATCTGCCCTGAGCACCCCGTGCTCCCAGACTACTTAAAACTTTCTTGTTCTCCAAAAAAGTAGTAGATTCATGGCATATCCTAATCTTCAAAGTGAATTTAAAAGGTCTATCTAAGTAACATAATTTCTTAATCCATTAAAATGTGGAATGACAGCTGAAGCTGAGAATTTTAGGCACTGTTTGCATTTTTCTTGTGTCTTAAATCACGATGTGTGAGCTTGCTCAATCTGTCTGCTCTGTCCCCAGGACTATTCATATAGGGCCTAGCTTATTTGGTCCTTTTATACTATGGCAAGAGCCATTTGTATACTAAAAGATCTGAGGTCAACACCATAGGATCAATTTTCTTAAACTGGAATTTGAAAGAGGTGATGACTACCTACATATATGTATGTGTATGTATATATATATAAATTTTATTTATATATTAATGTAGACTATATATATGTGTGTATAGAGAGACTATATAAAATACTTTTTAAATTGTGCTTTATTTTCTGCAGTCAGATATGATGCAGTGAGATACAAGTATAAACTTTAATTGTACATTGAGAAAATAAAAAACATATTTAGACAGATTTAACCCAGTAGTTTATTCCCTTTAACAAAGAGGAAGTTTTGAATTTAATTTAAAAAATTGGAGTCTATGTTCCTATAGATACGTAATTAATATAGTCACTGTTTGAAAAATAAATGTTATCGAGCACTTATATGCACCCAAGTCTATGATTTTAAAGAATAATGAAATATATGTTTCTTGCCTTCAGTAGGTTTATAATCTCATTGAAGAGATAACCTTTTACTCTTTTGTTTAGCAAACATTTGTCGAATGTGTATATATGCAAATTAAAAATCCTTTCTCTTGAGGAGTTTACAGGCTAAGGAGGAGATAAAATTTGTACATGAATATAATGAAACAAGTTTGTAAATGATAACCTAGTATAATAGTAGTTCAAATAAATGTTATATGTTTGGAGGCCACACGTATAAAACAGAAATATCAGTGTGAATTTGTATAGGCTAAATGCCAAATAAGTGAGGTTAATAACAGAACTTGGAGGAAGATGTAGTCACCTAGGTACAGGGCAGTTGAGGAAAATTTCACTTTTCAGATAAGACTTAAATTCTCCTTAAAAAAAAAAAATGAAGTGGACCCTCTTGAGAGGACACTTCTGAAGAGAGACTAGTAAACATGTGATTTTAGACACTGGAATGTGATCCTTTGCCTTTTTATAAATTAGCATTTTTCAGAGACTATAAAAATTTTTATGTAGGTATGTAGAAATATAAATTATATAATTATTCAAAGAAAAAATATAAGGATAACTAGTGTGGTACATTTTCCTGTGGGCTGGAATTTTGAACACTGTACACATTTGACTCATTTTATTGTGAGAAAAATATCCCTTGTCTGTGTGATTGAATTTTGTTAAGTAAGTTGCACCCCAGGTATTGAATGTAAGGTAGTGAGAGTTTATGAAAATTAAACCTTAAAGCCAATACTTAATACATAAATATATGAAACATTGCTTTAAGGCACCAAATGACTCCCAAACTTAAAAAAGTTTATTAAAACTGATTTGAGTATTAACATTGCTGAAGAAAAACTATTCAAGCAGGGAGAATAGTCAGCAGCCAGAAGAGCAGGGATAAAGGAAGTTCACTGGAGAGATACTGATAGTGTCCATCGAGTCCAGTGTAGGGAATTTAGTGCTCCACCTAACACCTCTAATGACCTAGCTGGGTATAGATGGGATATCTTTAAACAATCAAATATTTGAATGTTATAACTAACCCATCTAGGTTTGATGCCTAGCTTATTAAGAGAGAGAATTAAAAGAACGTCTAATTACAATTTGGCTTTCCGAGGTGACATACCAGAAAGACAGCAGTACTTTAGTAGTCACATATTATAAATTAACAAAATTGTATTTCTTAGGGTGCAAGTTTAGGAGAAATAGTCAAAACCTGACACAGTCACTAAGGTAATGCCAATTT
Organism: Pteropus medius; assembly: GCF_902729225.1. Classification (NCBI taxonomy): domain Eukaryota; kingdom Metazoa; phylum Chordata; class Mammalia; order Chiroptera; family Pteropodidae; genus Pteropus; species Pteropus medius. The sequence goes on from NW_024354875.1 coordinate 24,479,473, forward strand.
TTGAGGTCTCGAGAGATAGCTGGCCTTTCCTTCTATTACTCACTTAACTTACACTCTCCAATAATTTCATTTAGAACATGTGTGACTTTGAGACATATCATTTATTGCATATGACCTGATCTTATAATTGTTGAGCATAAATAAACAAATCAAAATTGTGGGGTTGGGGCTACAAAAAATTCTAATTTAGAAATTAACCATGAAAAACCTCCACTAGGGTTTAGACACCTCAACTCCCCATAAAACTTGTATGTTCAACTTATATGTTTGCACTATTCTTATCTGTGTACGAGTTTCTTTTTCTACAGACATACTTCAAGTTGCCTAAGGCCAGAGGCCATATTTTACTCTTATACACCTCATAGTGCTTAAGCAGCATACCATAAAATAAATGAAATTTAGAAACTATAGTAGATTGTTAAAAAAAAGAATAGAAACTTTCTGTTTCTAGGTATATTTTTCTATAGAAAGGAATTTATATTAGAAGGAAAAAAAAACATGGTAAGGAAAAAGGCTTTAATGGAGAAACATGGAGGCATGACAAACTATGTTGTTCATGGCTATGGCAAGAATAGTTCAGATTCTTGTTTGATTTATGTCCTGTGAAAGAAGTATGTTTGATATGAGTTTGCTAGTTCACCTAATTAATTTAAAACGATTTAAATTCTTCTTAGCCCAATTTAAAACTTAAAAGGTAACCATCAGTCAAAAGAAAATAAATTTGAAGAATTTTTCCATGGAAGGAATATTAACATTTCATTTTGTCAGTGTTTCATGCTTCTAATATAGGTAATTATTTAGTTTAAAATTACTGCTGGATGTAAATGATATTGAGATAGATTATTTAAAAAAATGTTAGTATGTCAACATTGAATAATTTTTTATATCTCTGTGTCTGGTGGTAAAAATCATTATGGCCTTTAGACTACATTTCATTAATCCATTTAATTCTCCATGTATCTATGTACAAAAAGGATTGGATGTGAATTTATAACTAAACAAAAATATTTGTATATATGAATATGTTGTAGCAAGTACTTTTTGTCCTCAAAGTAATAACAGTAAGATATCTGGAGTTTAATAAAATGAAGATCGAATAAATATTATAACTTTAAAATACAGAAAATTAAGATCCTAAGGTCAATTGAGTTGAGAAGAGATTGTTTTTCTTCCTTCTCTTATTTCTGTGTTTCTGAAATTTTCTGTCCTACGTCACAGACTGAAATTGATTGTTGGCTCACTTGTAATCAGCATTTATTTTTAATATTATTTACAAAGTGACTCTTATTGCTGATGTTTCATTTATACCACTTAATTTGCACTTATACACCCAATAGTCATTGCTCTTGGAGGGAAAGAGAGAATAATGTTGGAGAATTTAAAATTTCATTTTCTTGATGTTTTTGTATTTAATTTCATTTTCATTCTTTAGAAGATATGATTTTGGAGACAAGTTCTCCCTTGCCCATATCCTCAATTTAAAATCCCAGTGATAATAGCTGTTAGCAATTTAATGTGCTTCCTTGAAGATTTTATAACCATTGTAACATTTATAACCATTTGTATATATTTTTTCATTTTGATAGTGGCTCCTTTTTAAATTTATTGGGTGACATTCGTAGTGAAAGCATAGGTTTAAAGTGTACAGTTTTGTAAAGGGAGAAACAGACCAAAACACCATTGTAGTAGGGGACCTAAATACCTCACTGTTGGATATGGACAGATCATCCAAACAGAAAATCATTAAGAAAATAATATCCTTAAATGACACATTAGACCAACTGGACATAATTGACATATACAGAGCCTTCCAACCAAACACAGCTGCTTATACATTCTTCTCTAGTGCACATGGAATATTCTCAAGAATCGAGCACATACTGGGACACAGAGATAGCCTCAACAAATATAAGAGGGTTGAAATCATACCAACCATATTCTCTGATCATAATGCTTTGAAACTAGAGATCAACTGCAAAAGGAAATCAGGAAGAACCACAAATATATGGAGATTAAGCAACATGCTAATGAGGAATAACTGGGTCAGAGAAGAAATAAAGAGAGGATCAAGAGATACATAGAAACAAATGATAATGATAATCAACATATGAAAACTTTTGGGACATGGCAAAAGCTGTCAGAAGAGGAAAGTTCATATTATTACATGCCTAACTCCAAAAACAAGAACGAGCCCAAATAAACAACCAAATGCTTCATCTTAAAACTAGAAAAGGAAGAACAAATGAAGCCTAAAGTCAGCAGAAGGAGAGAAATAATCAAAATTAGAGCAGAAATAAATGAAATTGAAAACAAAAAAAATAGAAAAAATACATACAACGAGGAGCTGGTTCTTTGAGAAGGTTAATAAAATTGACAAATCTCTGGCTAGACTCACTGAAGAAAAAAGAGAAAGGACACAAATAAACAAAATCAGGATGAAAGAGGGGAAATTATGACTGACATCACAGAAATACAAAGCACCATGCAAGAATACTATGAAAAATTATATAATACCAAATTTAATAACCTATAAGAAATCGACCAGTACTTAGAAAAATATAATCTTTCCTAGACTGAATCAAGAAGATCTGGAAAATCTAAATAGACCAATTAGCAGTATGGAAATTGAAACAATCATCAAAAACCTACCAAACAGTAAAAGTCTAGGACCAGATGACTTCATCAGTGAATTCTACCAAACATTCAAAGAAGATTTAATACGTATTCTCCTCAAACTCTTCCAAAAAATCGAAGTGGAGGCAATGCTTCCCAACTCATTTTTTGAGGCCAGTAGTACTCTGATACCAAAACCTGGTAAGGATAACACGAAAAAAGAAAACTACAGACCAATATCTCTCATGAACACAGATGCAAAAATCCTAAATAAGATACTAGTAACATATTTAAAAGATTATACGCCACGATCAAGTGGGCTTCATCCAAGGGGCATAGGGATGGTTCAACATACGCAAATTGATGAATGTGATACACCACATAAACAAATTTTTATTTTATTTATTAAAAAAAAATAAGAATCATATGATCATATTAATAGATGCATAAAAAGCTTTCAACAAGATACAGCACCCATTTATGATCAAAACATTTAACAAAATCGGTATAGAAGCAAAGTACCATATGTGACACACCCTCAGCCAACATTATACTTAATGGTGAAAAACTAAAAACCTTTCCTCTAAGATCAGGAACAAAGCAAGGCTGTCCACTATCGTCACTGTTATTCAATATAACATTGGAGGTCCTAGTGAGTGCAATCAGACAAGAAAACGATATAAAAGGCATCCAAATAGGAAATGAAGAAGTAAAACTGTCACTGTTTGTGGATGACACGATTCTCTATGTACAAAACCCTGAAGACTCCACAAGAACACTACTAGAAATAGTAAGCAAATACAGTAAAGTTTCTGGACACATAAATCAACGTTCAAAAATCCATAGCATATCTATACTCTAATAAAAAAGTGTCAGAAAAAGTGGAAAAAATAATTCCTTTTGCAATTGCATCAAAAAGAATAAAATACCTAGGAATATATTTAACAAAACATGTGAAGGACTTATATAATGAAAACTACAAGACCCTATTAAAAGAAATCGAAGAAGATACAAAGAAATGGAAAGATATTCCGTGTTCTTGGATTAGAAGAATCAACATAATTAAAATGACCATATTACCTAAAGCATTATACAGATTTAATGCAATCCCCATCAAAATCTCCTCAGCATTTTTTAAAGAAATAGAACAAAAAATCATCAGATTTGTATGGAAGCACAAAAGACCCCGAATTGCTAAAGCCATCTTGAGAAAAAAGAATGAGGCTGGAGGCATCACTCTGCTCGACGTCAAATTATACTATAAAGTGACAGTAATCAAAATGGCATGGTATTGCCAGAAACACACACACTCGGACCAGTGGAACAGAATCGACAGTCCAGAAATAAGCTCATATTTATATAGACAAATAGTTTTCAACAAAGAAGCCAAAACCATACAGTGGAGAAAAGAAAGCCTCTTCAATAAATTGTGCTGGCAAAAATGGAAAGCCATCTGCAAAAGAATGAAACTAGAATGTTGTCTATCATCACATACCAAAATTAACTCAAAATGGATTAAGGACCTAAATATAAGACACGAAACAATAAAATGCATAGAAGAAAACATAGGAACTAAACTCAAGAACCTTGGACTTAAAGAGGATTTTATGAATTTGACCTCAAAAGCAAGAGAAGTAAAAGCAAAAATAAATGAACGGGACTACATCAAACTAAAAAGCTTCTGCTCAGCAAAAGAAACCATCAGCAAGGTAAAGAGACAACCATCCAAATGGGAAATATATTTGCAAGCAATGCCTCCGATACAGGCTTAATATCCAAAATAAACAAGGAACTCATACAACTCAATAACAACAAAAAAACAAACGATTCAGTCAAAAAATGGACAGAGGACCTGAACAGACACTTCTCCTTAGAGGACGTACAAATGGCCAACAAATATATGAAAAGATGCTCAACATCACTAGCTATTAGGGAAATGCAAATCAAAACCACAATGAGATACCATCTCACACCTGTTAGAATAGCTATAATCAACAGGATAAGTAATAACAAATGTTGGAGAGGATGCAGAGTAAAAAGAACCCTTATACACTGCTAGTGGGACTGCAAATTGGTACAGCCACTGTGGAAAACAGTATGGAAGTTCCTCAAAAAACTACGAATTGACCTACCATATGATCCGGCAATCCCTCTACTGGGTATTTAACCCAAAGACTTGAAAACCCATATCTGAAAAGATATTCACACACCGATGTTCATAGCAGCATTATTCACAGTAGCCAGGACATGGAAGCAATGAAAGTGTCCTAGATGATTGGCACCAAAGAAACTATGGTACATATATACAGTGGAATATTACTCAGCAATAAGAAGAGATGAAATACTGCCATTTGTGACAACATGGATGGACCTCGAAATAATCATGCTCAGTGAAATAAGCCAGACAGAAAAAGTTGAAAATCACATGATATCACTTATATGAGGGATATAAACCTAAAAGCAACAAATGAAAAACAAACAGAGGAAAACAAACAGAGACTCATGGACATGGACAATGGACTAGTGGTTACCACAGAGTAGGGGATGGGGAGGAGGGGAAAGGAAGACGGGATAAAGGGGGTCAAATATAAAAGTGTAGAGAGAGGGTGAAGTGGGTAAAGGGGATCAAATATATGATAGCTGAAGGAAACTGGACTTTGGGTGGTAAACACATAATAGAATTGATTGATGTCAAATTATAATGTACACCTGAAAATTATATAATTGTTTTAACCAATGTTACCTCAATAAACTTAATAAAATAAAGCAAACTTCATAACAAATAAATAAATAAAAATAAAGTATACAGTTTTGTAGTACATCGTCTGTATATTGCACTGTGTGTTCACCACTCAAAGTCAAATCTTTCATCACCATGCATTTGTCCCCCTTTACCCTTATCTACTTCTCTCCTCCCTGCTTTCCCTCTGGTAACCACTAAACTGTTGTCTGTGTCTAGGAGTTTTTGTTCGTTTTGTTTGTTTTTTTGCTTTCAGTTTTATATCCCACATATAAGTGAAATCATATGGATCTTGACTTTTTCCATCTGACTTCACTTAACATGTTATTCTTAAGATCCATATATGTTGTCGCAAATGGCAGTATTTCATCTTTTCTTATGGTTGAGTAGTATTCCATTATATATATATGCCACATCTTCTTTATCCAATTGTTTATTGAAGGACACTTCAGTTTTTTCCATGTGTTGGCCACTGCAATGGACGTAGGGGTACATATATCTTTTTGAATAAATGTTTTCAAATTTTGGGAGTAAATACCCAGAAGAGGGATTGTTGGGTCATATGGTAACTCTATTTTTAATATTTTGAGGAATCTGCATACTGTTTTCCAAAGTGGCTGTACCAGCAGTGTATGAGGGTTCCTTTATCTTCACAACCTCTCCAACACTTGTTGATAACAGCCATTCTAATAGATGTGAGATGGAGTCTCATTGTGGTTTTGATTTGTATTTCCCTAATAGCCAATGAAGTTGAGCATCTTGTCATATATCTGTTGGCCATTTGTACGTCTTTTTGGGAGAAGTGTCTGTTCAGGTCCTCTGCCTATTTTCTAACTGGACTTTTTTACTTTTTCTTGTGGAATTGTATGAGTTCTTTGTATATTTTGGATACTAGCCCCTTATTGGAAGTGTTGTTTGCAAATATATTCTCCCAGTTGATAACCATTTTTGTTTTTTTAAGCATTTTATTTTATTTTATTATTAGTTTCAAGTAAACCATTCATAGTTAACAAAACATTTATTTAACACTTAGAATTTTTCCAATATTTTGCTATTTCATATACTGTTGCCATAAACATCAGTGCATTTATATCTTTGTGTTCTCATTCATTAGAATATTTAAATAAAATATGTTCCCAAAGAGTTAAAATTTTTATAATAATTCTTTTTATAATTTTTATAATATTTTATAGTCAGGCTTAAGGAACACTCTTTCATTATAATTTTTATAGTCAGGCTTAAGGAACACTCTTTCATTAAATTTAAAAACTTCTTCATAGGCTAATTCCTATATTCTACAACCATAAGCACAAAAGAATTTAACAGAACCTGCATTTGGTGACAACAAATTGCATGGCTACGTGACATTTTCATACTTCCCTTATTTGAGTCATCTTTGGAGCTGCTCTTCTATTCGCCATAAGAGTGCCAATTTTGAAACAACTGTCCAGAATAGAAAGGTGTATTTTAGTGGCCTGAAAAGTGACAATTGGGCTTTAATCTTTCACTGATTCCATAAATATTTTCAAGTATATATTAAGTTCACGGAACTGCGTTAGGCGTGATAAAATGAATCGCATATAGATTTTTTTTTTGTCTTAGGGAGCTTAATCTTTGAGAATGAGAGATAAGGCAAGGCCATATGTAGCCCTAAAAGAAAACACAAATGTTTCAGAGAAGTCAGGGAGGAAAGTTGAGGATTAGATAAAAAGCTGTGAGAAAACAGTAAGACCAAAAGTATGTGATCAAGGAAGGTTTCATGGAAGATGTATTTTGCCTAATTTTGATGGATAGGTATGATTCACATGCTTTTACTTCTATTATCCTATTTAATACATCCTAATACAATTAGAGGTTAAAGAGTTGACCTTTTATATTTGTATAATACTTTAGCTTACATGGTAATGAAAAAAATGGAATACCTCCAGAATAAATATGGATACATTCTAACAACAACAACAACAACAATAATAACTTCGTTAAGTACTTATTACGTTCTAGGTAGGCACTGTGTGAATTAAGTAGTTTATATTTTTAATTCATCTAATTCTCAAGGAACACTATGTAGATAGGTACTGTTATTATCTCCACTTGACTTATTGGGAAACTGAGGTCCATAGAAATTTTATAACTTGTAAAATGTTTCAGCAGTTAATAAATGGCAGCACCAAGATCTGAACTAAGATAAATATGCAACAGAGAAAAACTAGGGACCTTAAAGTACAGAATGATTATTGGGAATGGTGAACCATTGGGTTTAGGTGGAATATCAGACAACTAAAAGAGAGTACTGTTGATAAGATTGGATAGGTCTGTCAGGGGCAGACCATGAAGGTCATCAAATGCTAAAGCAGGACATTTGTAGAGAGTTTTTGACTAGGTAGCAACACAGTAATTTCAGATAGGTTGAAAACTATAAAGGCAAAAACGAAGTTGCTAAATTTGTTAACTAGCTCGCCATGAATATATCAACCACATTTATTCAGTAGTTACTATGTCATGATTATGAACCAAATGCTGCCAAAATTGAGAATAATGAGGAAAGAGAGATAGCCAGTCAATGGGTATGGTAAGAGGAAAAGCACTGGTCATCTTCCAATTTATACTTTCCCTCCTACCTTTAGCTTATCAACTTTTAAAGGATCTATTAATTCTTCTTTCCACTGAACCAATAATAATAGTAATAAGTTATTTATTATGATTATGTAATAGTAGACTATGCTGATTGCCCTCTGTATATTCTCTTACTTAATCTTCAAAACCATTTATGATAAGATAACATCATTACCTGTATTTTACAGATGAAGAAACTGAGGTTAGGAGCTTAAGCAACTTGCTCATGGTCATTAATTGGTGAATTCAAGATTTTATCAAAGTTTGACTCCAAAGCTTCTGCAGCATAGAAGTTGTTTTATATCCCTGATTTTTTTTTTTTTCCTTCAAAAACATATTCTGCTCAACTAGGCCTGGGGTGTCTATATTCCCATCTTTAGATCTTGAGAAGTCTGCTCAATCAACTATATACTTCTGATTGTTTCATAATCTTATTTTAGACTGCTTTTCTCCCCCGCTTTTTTTTTCTTTTTTTTGATACTAAAACAAGCCTGTAACCGTAACTATATCTTTCTTGGAATGACAATAGAAAATATTTTTTGATGATTACTCTGCATCAGGCACTGCTTTAACCGATCATATGTATTAATTATATTTAATCCTTGCAACAACTCTACTAGAATTATAATTATTTTACATATAAGGAAGCTGAGGCAGAGAGTACATAGAGATCCCAAGGTCCTAGAACTAGGATTTGAACTCTGTAGTCTGCCTCCATAGACTGTGCTTTTAGCCACACACCCATGGTCCTTTTGACAAGATGTGGGTTTTTAGATATTTATATTTTTTTGTCTCTTTTTTTACTGTTAAAAATCATATTTATTTATGGTTTTTATTTATGTGACCCAGTCTACATTAGAATTAAAAAGGGCAAACCGGTTTTCAGTTTTCTTTACCCACCACTTTAAATACTATTTTATTACTGCCAAAATTGAATTTTAATATAAGCTAAATCTATCAGAAAATTTCACTCAAAAAGGCCATTTCTTTATTGATTTTTTTAAAACAGTGAAAACTTTTAAAGATCAAACACATTGTAGTTTTTTATTTATGCTCCTCCTCCCCCATTTACTTAGTATTGGAATGAATGGTGCTTGCAGAGAATAAATTTACACAAAAAATATCGTCTTTACACATTTTGGTATTTTGGAGGCATTGTGGTCCTCCTGAGTGGTTCCTTGGTTGACAGTATATCTGATAACTATTTGAAAGGTTTCCTAAGGCTACAAAAATCTGTCTTTCTGTTTGTATGTTTGTGTGTTTCATATTTTGTATGAATAAAGTAGCATTGTGCTGGGAGAATGTTTCCCCCTCTCTGGGTTCATTCATTCCGTAGATGTCACAGAGGAAAATTAAGACTAAATTCATATTTATAATTACGTTGGTTTTAAATTAGTCTCCTTTGCCATCTTTTAATAACTTCAATTCAAGAAGTTGTTGCTTTGCTTTACAATACTAGGTATTCCCTAAGGAACAGTATTATATTTTTGTCAATAAGTATAGAAATGAGAAAGGTCTATTTTTTCCCTTAAGTTTTTGTTATTATTACTAGAAAACTTGTAAAGATAACTCTATTTTGTTTAATTATCCTGAATTTAAGCCTTAACATATGCCCAGTTTTTCTTTATTTTCATATTAACTAATTGAGACTATTATCTCCATAAAGTTTGTGAGATAATGCCCAGATTTATTGTGACACAATGAGATAACATTGTATAAGTTTAAAGTGTACAGTGCATTGACTTGATACTTATATATTTGGTACACTTCTGTACTGCAGAATGATTACCACCGCAGTACAATTTCTGAGTATACAATACAGTATTGTTAACTATAATCACTGTGCTGTACCTTACATCCCTAGAACTTACTCATCTTATAACTGGTGACCAACATCTTGTACTTTGACTAACATCCTCCCTTTCCCCCACCCACCCTCTTCAGGAGGCCCAGTCTTATTTTGACTAGTCTCCATGATAATATGTATTATGCTCATCTAATGCGAGTGGGAGAAGGGAAATTATACTGATTTGTTATTATCTACATTTATCTAAAATATTTTCTCTATAGCACTTTAACTATCATTAAATTTTATTTAGTTTATTTCACAGGTATATAAAAAAGTGTTCATAGGCATACGAATAGTTTATTGATTCAGGCTATCCATAATGTGAAAGCTATTTTAGGGTAATATATAGTAGTTGGTGTTCTAATTTCAAAATCAGTTAAATTAATGATAATTGCAGTCTATTTTTTTTCCAAAGCACAATCTTTTGTCACATGGTAAAGAGAAAATATGTTCAGATATATATTTTAGAGGATATTGGTTCTCTTATCAGACTACTTTATCAATCTTAAAATTTTCTTATTCTAGTATGTTGTGGTAAAAGAAAGCATTATAAGAACCGTGATGATCGCAAATGAGACACAATGAAAAATCACAATAAAATGTCAATAACAAACATAGGTTTCATTCCTAGATTTACCATGCACTTTTGGAATTTGGTACTAGCACATTGTCTTTTGCATGTTAAACTCTTTCTTTAGAAAAAAATATTAAATAAAAATACATTTTGATTTGAAGCATGTTGGTCTGAAGATATAAAACAAAAATGAAGTTCCCGGTAAATTAAAATTAAAAGTTAATATGTATTTACCTCTTTATCTATCTACTGTTATAAACAATTATCAAAGATTGCCAGAATAAAAACTCTTCAGTTTTAACAACTTCTAATTTTGATGAGTTTGATGAATGTTGATGTACATGGTCTGGAGGGCAGTTTCCTTTAAGAGAATAAAATTTTTCTTGTTAAATCATTATACTAAAGTTTAGTCACATATGGAGAAAACTGTCTAATAATTAAAAATTGCTATTTTAACATAATATCTGTAGCAAACACATTGGACACTTAATTAAAAAGAACATTGCTTATTTTTCAAGGTCAGACAAAAAAATATCAAACTCTCCTTGGCAAGTGAAATCTTTATAGTAGCAGAAGTGGGAAACTTGAAGGATGTGGCTCATTCTCTGTTTGATGATGCAGAATTGCTCTAAGCAGTAAGCTTACTGTTTTCAGAGAGCATTAGCAGCTTCAGCAAATACAACTGTGTCATCCTCCTTTGATACAGGGTGTTTTTACTGCAAAGGGGAGACGATAAACAGTGTATGATTTGATATTTTCATGATGGCTTAAAAAAATACTGATGGACAGATCTGCTGTTTGATGTTTTCTTCACTAGCCCTGAAGATGCTGAGACATAGAGATGGCCGTGATTATCTTTTGTAAGACAGGAAATGCAATCTTTAGGGGTTTCTGGAAATAGAAAGGTCATGCAGTCTGGAACCTGTGAGCCTTTACAGTCTCTAAGTCATCAGGTATGACCTCATGGATTATGATGAAACTATTAGATTGTAGAGTTATTGCTTTTCCTAGCTCTTTCTTGTTTGGAATATATTAATCCATGTAATTGTTTATTATTACATTTTCCTTAGGATATCTGAGCAAGTAATATTTATAACGATAGATACCAGGTAAACCATATGAATTTTAGAAATATGTGTGAGTCTGTGTGTGTATGTATGTGTGTGTGTGAGTTTACTTTATAGCTTTTATGGGGGGAAATAGAGAATCAGAAAACAATTCTTTGTATGTGATTCAAAGCAAGGTTTGGGGCTTTACAGATTTTTTCCAGATTAAGCCTGAATATAGTCAGACTGAATCTTTTATTTCGAATGATAAAAATAGCATACATTGTCCAAACTGATAAGGATACTTATCAGTTTATAGTGATATATTAAAATTTTTGTATCTGGAATTTCCTGAGCATAGAAATAGATGTTGCTACTTGTAGTGTACAACCACACAACAATACAAGTGTGATGAGTGGAGTCATGTTTATTAGCATCTGAGCTGTAAACTAATTTCCTGAAATTTATATTTCAGTATCCAAACTGTCTTAAAAGGCACTGGTTATAATAATTTCTCAGATTTATTGAAATATTGATGCTCTTGGTACTCATGATGTAGATATTTGCTAAGGCATTGCTTACAGATGAAAGCAGACAATAATTTTTTTTCAAGGAAAGCTTGTAACATTTAAGCTTGTTTAAGTCTTTTGACCCAGAGGTATTCTGCATTTGTTTACTTTCATTTTCAAAATGAAAAGACTTGACTACATTAAACATATTAACTACAAAGAGCAGAGAATCGTCACAGCAAAGAATTTGGATTTTTATATATCTATTTTATCCTGTTACTCTTTTATTTTAAACTATTTTTACTAATCAAGTTACAATGCATTTAACTTTGGTTTGTTGTAGCATATCCTCAGAATTACATGCTTGGGTAATTATAAACTGTGCCTGTGTTTGACATTCAGATTATTCAGAAGGAAATATATTTTATTATATTATTCATATTTTTGTCTCAATTTTAGAAGACTTGGCATTTACCTGAGCAGGTATTCCATATTAAATGAGCAAAAAGAGATAAAATGTTACAGCATCTCTCGACAGAAAAATAGTTTTGTTTTTATGATTTTGTAGCGTGATTATGAGGTAATGCTTCATCATGGTGAAATGATGTAGTATTAAAAATGAATATATTTATCAAAAGACCAAAGTGGAAGTCTGAAACAGTGATTTAATTCAATTCTTTAATTAAAAACACATTGAAAAAATTTTACCTACTGATATTGGCTATAATTTATATGTTATTCAGGCTACTTAGCCAGCTTATATTCTTATTAGTAGGGAAGATTGCCAAATTTTTAAGCTTGATTAGTTTTGGAATGATTTGAATATACCTTTTGGTTGCTACAAAACCTGTTTAATCTGTTAGAATTTATTTTCAGTATTTGCATGTATTAGTCATTATGAGTACATTCTGTTTCTTGGCATTGCTTTGGGATTCCTCTAAGTATTGGTTTCACAGCATTCTGCTATTTTTCACTGTATTTGTGACCTTTCAAAAGAACCAAACCATAAAGATTTTTTGGTTACTTTCTTTATTGGCACTCAAATGAGAATATCTCAAAAGTTTCGTAAGGTAAAAAAAAAAATCATTGTCTTAGAATTGTTGTTTCTTTTATAAATAGGAGAGATTTCTCTCTGTTGCTATGCCAAAATACATTGCATTAAAAAGTAAAGATTGATTAGAATGTCGCAGACATTTTAATGTAATGTCAACCGATTTTTCCTGTGCAGCAAGACGATCTTGACTTCTGAATGGTGAAATTGATTGTAAATCTGCCCAGTAACAATTGGTCATCTTCTTTTTACAATGGTTGCCTGTGTCTGTACCATTTTATATAAGCATTTTATTATATATCATAATGGTTTCTAAAGGTAAGCTGTCTATAACCAGCTATTTGAGTAACTGTTCAACTCAGTAAATTTTTGAAAATTGATCATTTGCATGATTCTGTATTTAGTGATGTGAGGAATACAGAAAAGAAAAAGTTGTTTCCTACTTTCAAGGAAGTGATAAGAAAATGTACATGAGCTATGCTCACATTTTGAATTGACTTTTCAAAGGTGGCATGCTGCAATCAGTTTTAATTTATAAATTAATAAATCCTAGAATTAGTTACCCATAACTTTTTTTTTCTCATGTAAATTTCTTGATATTAGAGAAATAAAGACTGGGTCAAACTGTATAATTAAGCATTTCATAATTTTGACAACTTTGTTAAGTTCTTTTATAACATAATTTGTTTTATCAGGGCATTATAAACTGAATAAAAAAATAACCATGTATGTTTTATAAACCACTGTTGTTAATTTATTTTGAGAGTGAAGGTAGATCTAGCACATTTGCAGGAGGCGGAAATAGGGACTCCAAGAATCAGCTCAAAACAAGGATGTGACCATTCCAGTTTATCCCAGGCTAGGCATAAGTAATTATGCATTATGGAAGGGAGTTTTGACTTCATAGTGATTAAACTTTGGAAATAAAGAGTAGCAAGTTTGGGAGTGTTTGATGATGACGAGGTCATTTAGAGAGATGTTTGTATAAAATAGGGTGGAGAGATAGGGTTCAACTCAGGCTCTCAGAAAGGGGACTGGGAGGAACTCATGCGGAAGTAGGTTTTAGCCAGCTAGCTGTTGGACATACAGGCACTATTCTCTTCTTTTTCATACCAGTATGCTGGCTGAAACAGTATGTTTTCTCCAGAACCCCAAACGGGGGCATGCTGCCCAACAGTGTCTCCAAAGTGCTTGTTTTCTTGTAGTAGAGCAATAAAAAATTAATTTGCAAATTCTTCTGGTTTGTATAGTATGGAGATTAAGCATCCAGACTGCCAAATTTACTTGGTTCAAATCTTAGATATACCACTTACCAGGTGTGTGATCTTGGGCAAGTTACTTAACCTTGCCGGGTATCAATGTCCTCATTTGTAATATAGGAATAATAATGGTACCTACCTCAAAGAGTTGTTGTGAAGATCAAGTGAGTTAATGTATATAAAGCACTTGTAAGAATACCTGGTAATACTAAGCGCATCATTGCCAACATTATTTGTTGACAGACATTATATACATTTTAAGAGCTGGAACGGGCTATTGCCAAGTGTTCATAATAGTAGTCATACAGTTTAGTTTTATTCCTTCTCCTTCATTCTCCTTATTAAATAAAAGTTCAGTCAGAAATGTATGGTACACTGAAATAAAGATGGTTATAAAAATGCAAGGAAAGAAAAACATGTTACCTCTGATTAAATTCTAACATTAAACTGACTATAAGAATTGTGACTTGATGAAAAATTTGTGTTTAAAGTTATTTTCATCTGTTTACTAGGATGATTTAAGATTCTATTAGGATTCTATGTGTGTAGACCTTCTGCCTTTCTGTATTATACCAACTATATTCATGACAGAAAAATTACTGGGCCATTGGGTAAATTTCATAGCAATGTTGGGTCATTTTTTGTTATAATTGAAGATTAAAAATGAGTAAATATCAAGGTTTAAAGAAAATAATAAAGAGAAGTTATATAGCTTAGATTTTATCATCTGAGTTATTTTTTAAATCACGAAAACTATCCAGGGCAAACAACTTTACTGAAAATTAAATTAAATTTTTTAATGAATATTTTTTATTCCAGATGAAAAAATAAAATGAAATATGTTATAAATATTGTATATATATATATATGAATAGAACTTCAAATTTCTATTTCATAGAGTTTAATATTTTAAATTGCTGTGATTATTTAATGTAAAAACATTTGTTTGCTTAAAAATTGTCAAGCTTCTAAGTACAAGTGAGTAATTTGATATTTGAATGAAATCTAAATGCTTAAGTGTTACCTTTTATGACATCTTTGCATTTTAGTTTTCTTGAGCAATTTTCTCAATGTGCAGCTATTTCTACAAAATTGGCACAGGATCATGCAAATGTCAGCATATGCAAAATATGCAATTTGTTAAAACAAACAGACAAACATGAAAACCTTATAGTGTTCTTCTAAGCACAGTACTGGACAAGGATATAAAGACCAATGGTTCCCTTCCTTTAGGAAGTCACAGGTCATGAGTCATAAACTGTAAATACAAGTAACTATACAGAATGCGGAAAGCAGTGAGTGCCATCGAGATTCAAAAGAAAGATGAAAGAAGCAGAAATTATTCTTCTGTGAGTTCAATGGGCAGAATATTCCAAGCTTAGTGCGGAGAGGAGAAGAGAGGCTGGATGGGGAGTTAGGGAAGTATGGAAAAGGGAGCAAAAGAGATAGACCTTAAAGATTGGCCAGGATAGAGGAAAGGTCATTTCAGGGAGAAGAATCAACATGAGCAAAGGTAGAGAGGCAGAAAGCAAATAATACATATGAAAAATTTCATTTTGCCCATAGCCTGGTGGGATGATTTAGACCACTACAGGAAAGGTTTACTGAGATCAGATAGTATAGATTCTTGAATGTTAGATTATGATTTCTAAACCAAGAACATTTCTGTGCTGATCTACTTATTCTTGGGAGAAAATAAAATAAAAAACACGAAGAGCAGTACCTATATTTTATAGTCACTTTCAGAGCTTTAACCCTCCTGAGACTTTGGAAATGAAAATTAAATTCCTGAGTAGATTTAGTAGCTAGTAGACAAGGTAGGGGGTAGAAACAAAATGAAGGATTTTAATAAAATTATCAAAATTGCATGTGAGAGCATTTCTCAGTCTATCCGCAACCACTCAGAAGTCCTAGATTTCAGATCCTAAGAGACCTCCTGCTTGTCCCTGATGTAAACTCTATTTTATTGGTAGATAATCTGATTTAGCTTTGGCTTTATTTTTGACATTTCCTAGACCAAGGACAATCTGGAGGGATCATTTTAATGCAATGAATATGTATGTCACTATGGTGAATATTTGTATAATAAGGACTTTGTCTTAAGTAAAATTGAAAATAGAAATTGCTATTTATAATCACAGAAGTCATAGGGATATTTTAGCTTTGCTCTTTGTTCATTTAGAAATAATAAAGTAAACTGTTTGCTGCTAATACTTTTAATATGACCTTTAAATCTACTTCATACATCAGAAGCATTTCAGTACTGCCTGAGGTTAGTTAAAAAGCTGGGTAATATCCAAGAGCAGATTTCCTTTAGATGTGACAGCTGGGATATGACTTTTGTTATCAGGCCCAGGAAGATGATATTTGTACATAGGAATTGTTAAAAAATTAGAATCGCATACACTTATTTAGTACATTATCCATATAAAGGATGTCAGAAGTAAAACTTAGGGAATTCCACAGGTGTGAATAAAAATGAAATCAGACACACTTGCTCTTCTGGCTCTATATTTAGAGCAATAGCAAACCCATGTAATTGAGAATATGCTGTTTCTTATTGTAGAAGTCTGCGTTATTAGAAAACCCCATTTTCTAGAAGTTCTTGTGAAGTTGTTCTTATTAATCCTTGTGACTTCACATTGCCTGGGAAAGAGCCATACATATGGTAGATACCCAACAAATTTTTAGTACTTGTTTAGACTCAGACCTATTTCTGGAAGATGCCTTGAGATCACTGGGCTTCGTATTGTTTTAATACTTTTAAACATTTAAACATTAAACATTTTTTTTCCTCAAAAAGCAGATAAAAGACTTTAGTGATCTTTTTATCACCCAAGCCTTTTAAAAAATGATAATACAGGAATATAGATAAAAATAAGTTAAAAAAGATAATTGAATATTCCTTTATCAAGACCTTTGTTTTAAAAGGCAGCAGAGCCTGGTTTCAATGAAATGCACTGCAAAATGTGCTGCATATAAATGTGTACCATCTAGTCATACCCTTTTTCCCCCTCAAATTTTATTCAATCAAATAAGAATTTAATGAGTCTGTTGTATATTATTGAAGGAGGCAGTACAGCACAGTTGCTAAGAGCTGGATGCGTTTGGATCCCATATCTTCTACATTACTGACAATGTTTATTTTAGGAATGTTACCTAATTTATCTTTCCTCAGTTTTGTCATCTGTAAAATGGAGATACTAATATGCTAATTTCTAGAATTATAATGAGAAAGCTACAAAAGACATAAAACAAATCCACTCCTTCAAGGAACTTACTTTATAGCATATATAAGGTATAATATATATACATGTATACACACACATATTATTTATGTTTGTATATATACATATACACATTATACTTTAATTATATATAGTATACTGAAAAAGAAACTCAGTAGTTTACCTAGGTTCAAAATTGCTAGCAAAGGAAAGGATAACATGGGATTCAAACCAGAAAGTTTAGCTTACTAGAGCTCTTGCTTTTAACTAGTGTGTTATACTGTTTAAAGTTATATACACCTGAATTAGATAGCCATGTATAAGTTAGTGTACTCTAAATGCCAAATTGAGATGGGAGACATCATTTAAATTGAAACTGTCATGGAAGACTTCATGGTAGAAGTGTGACATGACTGTCATTGACTTGCATTATATTCTTTCTGATTTCTCTTTCACTATAATTCATATATGTAAAGTCATTAGCATAGTTCCTGCCATAGATTCTAAATAAGTTATAGTTATTATAATCTTTCTGATAATTTCTTCTCAATGTCCCCTAATTGGTGCAACATACTGTTTGAAAACTACATATCTAATCTATACTCATGACTTAAATTACCCACTAATGATTCTTAATTTTGACTGTGCATCAGAATTATATATTTAGCTTATTTAAAATTAAATTTATTGGGGTGACATTGGTTAATAAAATTATATAGGTTTCAAGTGTATAATTCAATAATATGTCATATATACATTGCATTGTGTATTCACCACCCAAAATACTTAGCTTTTTAAAAACATTAATGTTCCAAGCTTATCTTAGAAGTACTAAGTAAAGTCTGTGGAGATAAAGCCCTATGTTTACAAAAAGCTTCCCAAGTGAATCTAATGGGCAGCCAAAATTGAGAAATTCTGCTTTACATGGTGACAAATTCTAAATCTGTAGATCAAATCTACATCTTAACCTCTGTCTAGTGTTCCAGACATTGCATCTTGTTAAACATCTCTGCTCATTTATCTTATAAATGTTTCAAACTTGGTATGTTCCAAATTAAACTTATTATTTTCTCTTCAATACTTCTTTGTTTTTCCTAGCATGATTACCTTATAATAATTTTCAACTTCTTTATCATTACCTTAGATCCAGTTATTCACCAAGTTATGTAGATTGTTTCTTCTAAGGAGTCCAAAATTTACCCTTTCTTTCCATTCCCCTTTGTCTTGACCTCACTGTGAATTCACATCAATTTCTCGGCTGGACTATTGTAATCATTTCTTAATTGGTATTTCTTTTTCTTCTCATAGCCCATCCCCGAAGCAACTTGCTCACCACTCAGCTGCCAGGAGTACTCTTTCTGAAATGGAAACCAGAAACAGGCATTTGACTACTTAAACTCATTCTAAGGCTCCTCATTACCTTTAAGATAATTTTCAGAGTTGAGATAAGTGAGAATATACAATTTTTGTCTTTCTTACTCTGACGTATTTTACTTAGCATAATACCCTCAAGTCTATTCATGTTTTTACAAATGGCAGGATTTCCTTCTTACTCATGGCTGAATAATATTCCATTGTATTAATTTTATCCATTTATCCATCGATGGGCTTTTGTTCTTTTCATATCTTGGATATTGTGAATAATGTGGCAATGAACATGGGAGTGCAGATATCTCTTTGAGATGGTGATTTTATTTCCTTTGGATATATATCCAAGAGTGGGATTGCTGGATCATGTGGCAGTTCTATTTTTAATTTTTTGAGGATTGAGGTAGTGCCATTTAAACATAGCCATTCTTAGTTAAACCTAGTCTAAATTCTACTAGAGAGAGACAGACTCTCTCAAGCCTTTGTAAATGCTGTCCTCTTTGCCTATAGAGCTTTTGACTCCTCATGTCTCTTTGTTTTTGCCTGGCTAACTCTTTCTTATGCTTCAAGATTTATTTCGATTGAGCATCACCTCCTTTTGAAACATTTTATTGCCCCTTCAGAGTGAATTAGTTGTTTTTTCCTTATGTTCTTCTGAATTCCAGTATTTACCTAATTAAAGCACAATACATGCTCTATCGTAGTCATTGATTTTCCTGTCCTGACTATGAACTGTTTAAGGGCAAAGGTAGCACCTTTTATTTCTTTAAAGCCAGCACCAATACAGTGCCTGACACATGGTAACTACTTGATAAATTTTTGTCAAATAGCAAAATGGGGAATGAGTATGAAATATTCAGGGAAAAACAATGTCCTAGGTCACTTAGGAAACCATTATGAATTCATATTAGCTGAGGTGTATAAGTAGACTTTGACCAGACTCTGAAGTGTTTTAAAGTTAAATTAAGAAATTTTTGATGTTATGCTGTACTAATGTAATACCTTTGTAGTGTAGCTTATTGCTTAAGAGTATTGACCTGCCTTCAAACTTCACCTCTTCCTCTTAGTAGCTAAGAGTTCCTGGGAAAGTTTTTTAGCCTCTTTACATCTCAGAATACTCATCTCTTTGGAAGATTTTTAATGAGCAAAAGTATTTCAGTTTCTAGCACTGTGCCTGGCACATTGTAAACCACATAATGAATGTTAGTTCTTATTGTTACTGCAATTATATACAACACTGAGAAAAATCAAATAGCTAAGGGATTAAGTTTCAGAATGTAGAGTTAGAATTATCCAGTGATTGACCATTTATATGAGAATCAGAAAACCAAATTTTACTTACTTCTTGCCCTGCCATTGCCTTCCTATAAATTTTGAATGTATCTTAATTTCCTCATATAAAAAATTACAGTAAAAGCAGTAGTATTAATGTTTTCCTCACCAGAATGTTGTAATCATTTGTGATGTCTAAAAAAAAAACCCCAAAGCCTGTCAAATTAAAAAGAGTGGGGATTTATATCTTTCGAAGTCAGTAATTCTAGGTAATTACCAATTACCTGGAATGTTCTTCTTATTCACCTTGATAATCCTATTTGTCCGTTAAGGCTTAGTTTAAGCATTAGTTAGTGAGATTAGGTAGTCATTTATATATTCTTTAGAATACTAAGCTTACCTCTAGTATAACATTTGAAAAATCCTTGTATGTCATTTCACTTAAAATGTGAAATCCTAAAAGGCAAGTGTATCTTTTAATTTAGTAGCCCCATGGCCTAGTATAGATTTCTGGCACATGTTAAATGATTAGTAAATATTGACTCAATAAGTAGACTATGTTATATAAGTTGAAGAAAAAAAGTTTCTGATGCTCATTCAGAGGTTACTGGAGATTAAGAATATGTGTTAGCAATTACAGTGAACTATAATAGTAGCAGAATAAATATTAGTAGTAGAATAATAGTAATATGACTATATTACCTTTGCTGATATGTTCTGAAAATGTAGGAGAGTTAAAGATGAAGTAAAATAAAGAGACTTTAGGTAAACTATCAGATACAATACACACAGCTACTTTTCTTTTCTCCCCAAATTCTATTAAAAAGTCCAAATGTATTTTTTAACCCTTTCCCTCTACCGAAACTAAATGAAAGTGGGAAGAATGGGATAGGAAAAACCCAGTGACAAAATTTTGTGAGCAAAAAATGCAGAAGGAAAATATCAGGTAACTTGGCTACCTGAGAAAACAGAATTGTAAACTGGCAGTGAGAACCAATCTAGTTAACACTGAAGCATCCTAAAAAGACACCAGGTACCTCTGAAAGAGTATCAAGCTGCTAAAGTAAATAGTATTGCATTAAAATTCAATCACATTTCCAGATCTTCCTTCTTCATTTCAGCCAACTAGGCAAATATCCCACCTCTACTCCAGCAGTAGACTGGAGTTTTGTTTTATGGAGAGGATTAAACAGAATCTTTATGGACTGAGTAACCTAGGTACAGTTAAGGTCAGAAAGCACCATATTAAAAACAGTTGGATTCAGTAAGAATGCTGTGATCTCAACTCTTTCCCTCCATATTGCTCCTAGAAAGCTGGTAGCCAGACCTTCATATACCAGACAGGAATCTAATAAGCTTAAGAGGAAAGTCTCAGACATATTGACATCAAGTTTCCCCAAAGAAATAGCCAAACCAAATTATTTCATGGTATGCTCAAAATTGACAAGCCGTATTCATACTTATGGCTTTAATTAGCTTTTTAGTTTCATACTTTTAAATATGAGCACAGAACCAATGATCATGAGACTTCTAAGGAAAACTTCTAACATAAAAAATAGAGGCCATTGATTTTTTTTTTACATTTGACATCAAAAACAAAAGTAACGAAAGCAAAAATAAATAATTGGAGATTAATTCTTCTAAGTAGTAGAAGAAATATATCTCAATTATACACAAATTTAATTCAAATAGTAGATATTTTTGGTCCTGTGAAGGGAATAAATAAATAAATAAATTTAAAAAGTTATTTACCAAGAGTGTTATACATTTTTACTTGTCCTTTTCCTTTTTTTTTCATTTGCCATTTCAAATCTAATTACATTTCCCCACATGATTAGGGTATTTTTATTTTTTCTCTACATATCTCTTGAAGTTTGAGATAATTAAAAAAATTAAGAGCACAATTTTTTTCTTGTTTGTTTGGTTTGTTTTTTTTGGGGGGATCTAAAAGGGAAAAGAAATAAAGTGGCCCTTCCCCATTCCTTCTCCCATATTTTGGCATTTATATAACTAGGAAAATCACTTTGCTTAAAGTTGCTGTTAAATGTAATAGAAGTCAATATTTAGTAAATTGCATGACTAAGATTTCTACCACTTTATTAATGATATGAAAAACATGACTAATAATCACTGAGGTTAAAGAAAAAAATCGTTGAACTGGTTAGACTTGCTTACTTTAATTTTTAAATTAATTATTTAAATACTACACTTTCATAACTCAAGCATATACCTGAAATATCTGTTTTTACTACTTGTTTTATTATTGAAGTTCACCTTCTAATGTTTTATTTATTTACTCAGTACCATTTAGTTATCTAAAAATCTTGAAATTTCCTTGTTTATTTAACCCATAATGCTTTACAAATATTTTATCATTCTCGTTGTGGCTTGATTTGTTGGTTTTCCTATGTTGGGAAACTTCTTTCCATTTTTAGTTTGCAAATTATTGAATATTCAAGTCTAATTCACCTATAAATCATTAAAGTATAGAAACTATGAGCTTCTTTCAGTTTAAATAATTTATATAGTTCACTATTGTATATGTAGGCCAATTCAGAACTGTCCTAATTTATGATAAGAAGGCTAAATACTTGTGTAGAACTCTAATGTTATAGACTCTTATAATGTAAAGAACGTCTTAATTAATGATGGAAAAGATACAAATTGCTAGTTTTATTTAAAAAAATATATATATACCTTAAAAATGTATATGTATACCTTTATCCCTTTCCTATAATTGATACTTATGTCTCCTGCAAGTCTTGAATATATCAGTAAAAATATCAGGATTTAAGGTGGCAGGAATGGAGGAAGGTATTGACATATGAGAGGATTATAAATGTTATTGTCTTAGGCTAAATCACAAATAGGTACTCGAA
The DNA here is from genome assembly GCF_902729225.1 of Pteropus medius. Classification (NCBI taxonomy): domain Eukaryota; kingdom Metazoa; phylum Chordata; class Mammalia; order Chiroptera; family Pteropodidae; genus Pteropus; species Pteropus medius. The sequence goes on from NW_024354875.1 coordinate 24,502,473, forward strand.
TACAGACAAAAAATGACTCTTACATTGAAGTAGGAAACAGGTTATTATACAAAAATTCAAGTATTGTCCTAATAGAAAGGATCTTAGAAATCATGGAGTTGATTTTTAAACTCATCTTATTTTTATTTATATTTTTAAAAAATATTTGTTTATGTCCTTTACTTTTTTGGCTCAGGAATCCTCCTTGCATTTCAGACATCCTTTATGGGATCATTTTATTTCATCCTGAAATATATACTTAGAAATTCCTTTATAAAGGATATGGTGTTGATAAATTGTCCCAGTTTCTGTTTGTCTGAAGTGTCTTTCAAAAATATTAGCTTAGCTTGATATTTACTTCTAGAGTAACAATTTTTTTCCTTAGTAACCTGAAGATATTATTTTATTGTCTTCTGGTTTCTTTCATTAGTTCATCTTTTCTGTCTTCTAGAACTTCAGTTAGGTATATGTTAGACTTTATCATATTATCCTCCACTTAAATATTATCTATATTTTTCATGTTCTTGTCATTCTGTTCTATACTCTGAAATTTTTTCAGATATTTTCCCCAGTTTTCTAATTCTTATATTATCTGTATAGTCTACTGTTTTACCTATCCGTGAAGTTTTTAATTTTAAGAATTAAATATATCTATATTTACAAATTATTATAATTTCTGGAAGTTCTGCTTTTTTTACATCAAGATTTTTATTCCTGTCCCAGGTTTTAGAAGTTTTCTTTCCAGGCATTTGTATTATAAGGAGAACTAAAACAGTATCCTGGTAGTTTAGTATCAAGTTAGTTCCACTTTAAGTCCCACTAATGTCTTTCACTTATTCAAATAACTAGACTCTTGTTTTGATACTTAAGACAAGCTACCACTGTGCACCTTTGTCTGTCTACAAAGATACATTGATATTTTAAAAATCAGCTCAAGTGTATCCCTTAATGGAGTCTTTACTGACTTTCTTGGACAAAAAAATGAACTTTTTGGTTGAGTGTCACCCGTATGAATTTCTTTTACACTACCATTGTGTGTTGTACTTCACATGAAGTCTGTAAGCTCTTTGAGGGGAGTAACCATGTCTTATTTATTTTCGTGGCCTCGATAGTACAAATGACAATGTAAATAACATTGATTGGGTGCTTAATACATGCTTGGTATATTCAAGAACTTCTCGTGTTAATAAGTCACTCAAGACACAGAGAAATTACATAAGCTGCCTAAAGTCACACAGCTATGAATTAACTGAAACACAATTTGAATCCAGGTGGCATGTGGACCCACATACCTTCTCAGCATTTATCCACCACTGCTTTTTTGTTGACCTCCTAAATGAGAGCATCGGCAGCAGAGGGATAGGTCATACCAGTAAAAACTTGTACTTGAACACCAAACTAGCTCATGGGATTGTGGCAGATGCTTAAGGAAGAACACAGCAGGACAAATGAAGAAAGGAATATAAGACAGATGGAATCTCGTAGGGCATTTATGAGCAAGCAATATGAAGAAATTAAAGACAGCATGAGACAGCAGTAAGGAAATATAGCAGCCGTTAACATCATTTTCTGGGTACAAAATCTGGTTCATAGGCAGAACTGAGACTCTAGAAGGATTCTTAAGAAGACAAGAATCAAGTTCAGAATTTAAAACAAACAAATCTGGAAGATCGGGTAGGAAAATAAGGCAGGAAATTAATTATATAGATATCACCACCCTTCAAAATACTTTTGGCTAATTAAAACTGTTCTTAACATATCAAACACTTGTTATCCTTAACCATCAGATTTTAGGCTCACTAGGAGAGATCATATTCTTTAGGTCACAGTAGCAGTAATAAGTTAATACTGTATGTTATGATGAAATTAATTCTGAGGCAGAAATAGCTTATCATTGGAAAACTTCCACCCCTGAACCTTTCAACCCTGAACTTGACTCTGGAATATTTCATGTCAGTCAATGAACTTCCTTGACCTAACCGTGTAGTTCCCTAACTGGTCTTTAGAGTTTGAATGAGTGGAGTTTTCTAAGTAAATAGATGAGAAAAGTCTTGAAGTTTTTACATGATGATTTAGTTTATGCCTTTTTAGTGCTGTTCCTAGGACAGAAGGTTTTACTCTCCAATTCTTATTCTCAGTTCTATTTTTTCTTATATGTGTAAATATTAAATAACACATTGACTTTGCATAGGAAAATGAAACCTAATTGCCACCTTTCAATCAGATACTTTAGAAAGAAAACTCAACTGCTTTTATTAAAAGTACATAAGGCAGTAAAAAGAGTGATTTATTGAGCTACTTTATAATAAATACATTTCATATGATTTAATTAATGCAATGTATAAGATAGATTTAACTCATATTACTGTGAGATAGTATGATCTATATTTTAGAGCAGATACCAGAAATTAAATACCTAATTTTAAAGTAATATGCTAGTAAAACTAGAAGGGTTCATTTATTTTATGAAAATACAACATAGTAAGTGAAATTCAAAGTTCTGCTTTACTTATGCTTAGATTCCAGTTGAGCTAGTATTTATTGAACTCTTATGATATATAAATCTCTAAGCTGATGCTTTTATATCTATTACTCTATTTAATACAGCATAATACAATTAGAGGTTAAAGAGTTGACCTTTTATATTTGTATAATATTTTAGCTTACTTGGTAATGAAAAAAATGGAATACCTACAGAATAAATATGGATGCATATGTTGAATATTAACATTGAATCTAAATGTTAATGTTCAATTTTCTTTATTTCATTTAAAATACAAGGTAATGAGGATATGGATAAGAAAACCAAGAAGTTAAAACAGTAACAACACATTATTAAAGCAGAGTATGTAAATAATGTGGCAAGATGTTACAAGGTTGGAAAATACATGTTTTAACGTTAGTGAAATGAATAAAATCAGCTGTAGCTTTCTATGAGGTATTTTAACATTAATAAGAACTGACAAGTTTGGAGTCTTTTAAAATAATAACACTTCAAAAGCTAGCTCTCAATTCATGTTTATAAAATACATATATATTATATATAGAAATATATTATATATATATATATATTACTACCTCTTTTTAAATCAGTACTTGAAATTTTTCATTCATCGATGAAGATATTTATTCCATAGGTTGAGAGAATATTAAAAGTTGGTTTCTGCAGGGTAGAAAAATATAGAGGTATTCCTTGTTATGAGAATACTTGTTGCAAGTGTTAAATACTTATATTTTATTAATATTTATTTAAATAATTTTATTAGTATTTAACTAATTCATAAAATACTTATATTTTACTCTTTTGTACCCCCTTTCACACATCCAGAAGTTTACCCTCTTTTTCATTTCTTTAAGAAACTAAGCATTCTTGTTTTAATCATGTTTTTGAGTTCTTTGATTCAGAGTCTCTTCTCCAGAATTTTTTCCCTCTGCTATTCACTCAGTAGTATTTTTTTGGTATTTTTCTTTGATATATCTTAGTACATAGGTTGCCCTTTTGTTGTATGTACATCTCTACAAAATTAGATGTCATGGATTTATGGTCATTAAAATAAACCTGATATATATGTATAGGTCAGGGTCATAGCAGAAAACAGATGGTCACTCAGTAGGTGGTAAAGAGTTTAATGTAGGGACTATTTTTAAAGATATGTGATTTTTTTTTAGGATAAACACAATTTTATGTAAGTTACTGTAATAACATGAGAATTTAAGATTCACCATTTTTATGTTTAGTTTATTAGTTTTATAAAAATTATTAAGTAATTGAAAAGATTTGCAATCAGGTAGTAGAAATATCTATAAAGGAAAAAGAACCTATTCAATTTGTAATTGCAGTTTAAAATATAAGAAATTAATCAAAAGCTATTGTTATATTTTGACAGTTTTGTAAATTGACTTAAAATGAAAGCCAACTTAAAAAAAAATAAAGATATAGGCAGGATAAAGGGAAATCAACTAGGGTTAGTAAAATCCCAGCAACTTGCAACAGCCACAAACTGTCAATCCTTCTTGCCCTAAAGAGCAAGGTGTGGGAACAGTTAATGCAAACTGGGAAGATCTATAGCTGTAGAAGAGTCACATGATAAGAGTTTTGGTCTTCGATGGAGGAACACAGCTATTGTCCAGCTATGACCAAACAGGGCCCATGTCTATCTCCTCCCTCTCTCCAGTTGTCTGTCATTATATCTTATTGGCTGAACTCTAGAGGAGAAGACTGCAGAGTGGATCAGTTATGGCTAATGGAGAATATACAACACATCATATTATCCTAATACCTAATAGAAGGCAGAAAAAGTGATTGCTTTAAAAAAATTGTTATGACAAATAATTCTAGAGAAGAACAGTCTGAATTGAAAATGAGTTACTTTCTTCTCTATTAATCCATTCTCATATGAGATGAGAATTTATCAAGAGGACATGAAAAAGTGAATTTTCCTGCTCATGGGATTACTGTTAGATTTTGGCTTATAAAACTGGAAAAGTTTATTTCATTGAAGACTGCGCTCAAGATTATGGTAAATCAGAAAAATGCATTTTTTTTTTACATATTTATAGAGTGCTTAATGATATTTACAAATAATTCTAGAAGAATTTGTTGATATGTTTATCTGAATATTTTAACACTTAAATGTGCTGGCCCATATTGGTTGCTCTTTCATGAGGGAATGTGCTGGTTCAGTCACTTCAAATGTGAGAGCTGAGATAGAAAGCCCTTTTTTTCTGCTTTTTCTAATAATTGTTCAGTTAAAATAACAATAACAACAAAATTCTTCTCTTTAAAAGCTTTTTTTTGGAGATAGATATATTCCCAATTTACATTTATATACATTGAGATCCAACACAAAAATGTCTTAATGTTTTGATGCAATCAAATTTGAGAAAAATTATAGAATGCATTTGGGTTATGCCAGTCACATGGAGTTTGCCTTTAAAATAGCTGAATGCAAATTCAATTTAGTCATAAGCAGGGTTTAACTAGCGAGGATCACAGATAAAACTATTTTTTCCCCCTTCTTTCTTGGGAAGAAGGCATTGGAGATATATACTTCAGTGGAACTAGGAAGAACAAGCTGTTACTCTCCTGGTATAAGGAAAAACAAAGTCAAAATAGTTCAGCAAAAAAATATGTTATTTATGCAATTACAATAATATGTCCCTAAATTTGATAGAAGCTTCAGAAATTGAAAACATTGATTTGAAAAGTAAAATATTATTATTTGTTCATTTGGTTAGAGGCTTACATAAATAGACTTAAGACGTGACTTCTGTGTGAATGAGTTACTATTACTCTGTTCCAGAGCCATAGTCTATACCAATGATTTTCAAATTGCAGTCCACAACCCATTTTTAAGTCCTGAAATAAATTTAATGGGTAGTGACTAGTATTTTTAAATGAAATAGAACACCCTGGAATAAAAAAAATATCAGAGTACATTGTTTACAGTAAGGGTAAATGTTGGTTTGTGAAACTTTTGTTTTGACTACATATCTACGAATATGTGATTATGTTGGGATGTATAATATATTTCTCACTGTGGGTCATGTCCAAAAAATTTTTAAAGCATTGTCCTGTCTTATTTACTGGAATCGATCATCTTAACAAATGTTTACCCAATAGTAAATAGTAGCAAAGGTAAATTGTATTGAGAGGCAGTGTAACACATTTATATGTTCTCTTCCTCTGTAGTACTAAAATTTGTCCCTAAATGAGTAAATACATTTGGAAATTAGGGGATATTAATGTATTTGATGTTCAAGAGACTGATAGTATAAAATAAAATAACTTATTTTACTTGTGTACTGGGATTACAACATAGACTGGTACCACGTGCCATGTGTCCCTCTGCATTCCCTTCATCACATCCCGTGTTTGTCTGCTCTTGGTAATAAGGAGGAAAGGAAATAGTCTATTAAAAAGTCTTGAATAATATTTAAATGATCTTTTGAACTATAAGCAAAGTAGAAGAAGTTCAGTTTATGCATTAATATTAATTTGTATCTTGGTAATTTTTAGCCTCAAAGATTATACATTTGATGTTTCTATGGAACATCCAGAGAGTATTTAAATTGGATAATGTATGTGAATCCACAAAATATGTCACTTATATTGAGTTACATTCGTATTCTAGGTTCTAGTTTTTTTCTTTCAGAAAAATACTAAAACTAGGTCACTTCTACTTGCAATTTTTATAGTAATTAAATAATCAACAATTTCCCATTTACATTTTCCTGCTTCTGTTGCAAAATTTTATTCTATCATAATATCGTCGCATTAGCTAATCAATAAAATTATCTTTTATATTGAACAGTATACATACTTTATGTAAATGCAGAGACAAACCATTTTATATAAGCTTAAAATTGATTCAGGTCCTTGAAATCAAAATGAAATATTTTATTGTATAGGGGAAAACATCTTCATATATTCTATGTAAAGCTTTCTGTTTTGCAATTGATTTAAGAGGCTGCCATTGTGAAATACAGTGGAATAATGACCTTTGAACATGAATACATGACTTGGCATTTGGCATTCTTCCTAACAACACCCCAGAGACCAGAGGTGCATTCCAATGTGACATACATTTGAATATGTCTTGCAGAGGATACATTTGATTTGTAAATGTATCAAGAACAGATTCTAAATAGGCCGAAACTTCTATTTGTCAGGTTTAGGAATATTATATAAATCCTGTATTTAGTTTTTTTCAATTGCTATTATTGCTCAAACCAACAGATTTTTAAAACTTTGCCAGACAGAAGAGCAATGGGCTCTGAATCCCATCTTCATTTTCATTTCTTCTCTCATTCATACTGTAGGTTTTTTTTTTAACTCTGATTTCAAACACTTTGTACTGACTGTCTCAGCACATGTTTTCAGAAAGCTAAAGGACTACAGAGTTAAAAACATGCCTTTCTACTGTATACTTTGCTGCATGTAAAGCACATGAGAGCTGATCTTTCTAGGTTGAAATATGTTGTCTATAATCCTACAGTTGAAAATACTGATTACAAAACACGGGAGGCTAAATCTCTATCAAGATTATGTTCAGGATCAAAAAGCTTGCAAATAAGGAACAAAAATCTTTTACTTTTCTAATAGCCATATACTAAGATAGTCTTAGAAATAGATCTTGGAAGATTCGTTTATCTTTAGTCTACCGATATACCTTTTCATCTCTCCTTTTGTGCTTAGCGTTCATTTTTAAGGCAATTTTACATAGGTGTTCACAATTAGATAAAAGTAGAAAGTAAACAGTATTTCACTTCATTCAGTATTTTGTTCATTCTCACATGGTCAAAATGGATTATACTCATTCCTCCCCCTATCATTTTATTGAGTATCAAAATCAGTGAGCATGTTGTTTTGAGTGTGTTCAATATACAGAAGACAGAGCCTCTCCCCAGCCATTCTAAATAGGTTAAAAAAAGAGAGAGAGAAAGAAACTGAAGGAAAGTTTAATGTACATGATTATAATTTAAAGTTTAGTTTGGGTAAAATGCATTATATTGAAGCAAAGTAATTAGAATTGTAGTTTAACTAATAATTGCTAGTAATTGCTTCAAGGGATTAGATTCTCAACAACCCGATTTCTAATGGCAGCGGAATTATTTCACCCTACCAGGCATTAGTGGTGTTAAAACTAATGCTTTTTATATTTTTCTAGTATAGTTCAAAATGTCATCTTATTAAAAAGAATGTTTTTTTATCAGAGACAAAAATGCATGTTAGTACATTGACAAGATAACTTTATCTGTTTTTCATCTCACTAATAAATAATGCCAACTGGAATGTTTGACTGCCTTCAGTTATATGGAAAATCAAATGATATTTCTTCTTTGAATATGTGGTCAAATTAATTTTGGCCTCCTTTTTAAACCAACCCTTGATACTTAAATAGAATAGTCATGTATAAGTAGGTTAAAGTGACTGAATTAATCCTGTAAAATATTAAATCATATTAAAATTTATTTTCTGAAATTAAGAGAATATAGGTACTATCATTTAATCTCTTTCTTCCCATTCTACAGAGAAATGATGAAGAAGCAGTTGTGGATAGGGGCGGAACTCGTTCTATTCTCAAAACGCACTTCGAGAAAGAGGATTTAGAAGGTAAGAATTTTTTTCTCATTGGGATAGCTAGCTATTCCTAAAGTGTTTTACAGAGAAATGTGAAATTTGTCATAATGTAGAGAATTGCAGAAATTGATATCAGAGTAATGGTGGTGGTGGGTGATGGATATAATTATTTTGGTGCAGTCTAGGATGCCAACTGGCAGACCTACAAACAATGAGAACATTCATTCAACAGTCATTTACTGAACCTCTCCTACATTCCAGGCACTGTATTGTATGCTAGTCTTTTAATAATCCTAATTTTAATGAATTACAATCAACTGAGGAATAAAGAGAAAAAAAATTGACAGACTAGCATAATTGGTCTTACTTGAGAGGGGAGAATAGGACAGGAAGGACATCTAACCCAGCCTATGTTGTCAGAGTAGGGATCACTGGAAGAGAATTAAAGGCAACTGACATTCCAGTTTTACTCAGATAAATTTGAGAGAGGTGGAGGCATCATTTTTGTGTGTTCTCTTCAACGGGAAAGAAGTCAGATAATTCAGCAGGGAGGTAGTGTGTAGCGTGGTATTAGTTAAGTCATCGAGCTCTTAAACCAAACTGTGCTGGGTTCAAATACTAGTTCTGCCTCTATTTACTACGGAACCTTTAGCCAGTTAACTTCTCTGCACCTCAGTTTTCTCAACTGTTAAAATAAAGGATAACAATGGAATATATTTCCTAAAGGGAAAATCATTTAGAATAATGTCTGGCAAAAGAGTTACATAAGTATTGAAAATTATTATTATACCATAGTTTAATGTACATACACCATTAGTTCATTTTTTACTTTTTTAACCATAAGTTTTTACTAGTGAGATACAAGATATATGGTATCTTTCATCTTTTGGTTGAAAAGTGAAACCCAGGTAATCTTAAGTAAAACTAATCAGAGATAGTTCCTAGTAACCCACTGCAGCTAAGAAGGGTTTTTTTCCTCTTAATAATTGTAATGTAACCACTTAAACTATAATTAAATTCATCGTTGTTAGGTTTTATCTTTAGCTACAACAATTAAATAATAGGAGAATTAATATAATGTCTAGAGACAACTTTCAATAACTATACCTACTCTGTGCCTGACATTTTGCTTGGTGCACAGAAAATACCCAAATCTGGGAAGATTATACTTATCGGGGGATGTGCATAGTAATTTGCTATGCTATTCACATTCATTACACAAATTGAAGGGAGCACACACACATGAAAAATTTAAACTGATAATGGATGATAAGCTGATTATTCCTTGGATTTGAAATGCCATTGTATCACGTTCTTTTTCAGCAGCAGTTTACCTTCCGATATATGTCCTGATTTAAGCTATACTTGTATCCACTAAACACACACAAGAAAACCTAACAAACCAAGAAGTTGGCCTAAAAATACACTCAATTCTAGAGAAAAATTATCTTGAGTTTAAAGACTATGACTAATTATCCACACAGAGATAATTGGAAGTTAGCAGTTAATAATTTACAAGTAATTACAGTAAAACACTGAATGGTCTCTTTGGATGGAAAATATATAATACAAAAAAAATATTTAATAAGGTCATTTTAATTATATATAAACTCGTATGACATACATTTTCTTTTACTCTGCATGGTTAGAGAATACAGGTGACAGTGTACAGTGCTTATTAAAAGAGTTTTCTGATTGGCAAAACACAATTGGATAAACCAGATGACCTTTCCTTTATTGATGTCGATAGTGAGTATTTTAATTTCAGTAGTGAAAATAATTGGGGCTCACTGGTGATTGAAATTAACATCATAGAATGCAAATGTAATGCTACATTTTAGAATTTTGAAGGAAAATAGGAAAAATCTTATTTATATTGACTTTCTAAATATTCTCCTCTCAAACTACACTAAACAGATAAACACCCTAGCATTTGAGGATGCTGTGAAGGATTCTGCTGTAATGTATACAAAGAATTAATCTATTACTTGTTCCCAGATTAATTACACCGAATTAGAAAATAATGCTAGGGCAATATGATGGATGGCACGGTTTGAGAAAAATCAACTGGCAGGATGATATAAAATGAATAAGTAGGAGAACGCAAATTAGAAAGCTAGCATCTTTGAGTGTAATGGTGGAAGTAGTTTCTTCCTTTGTGTAATTAATAGAAAAGACCAAAGCTCTGCTTCTTAAGAGCTTCTTTAGTAAGACAGATAAAGCACATCAATAGTTACTTATTTTAAATGAAATAGAGTTGGGAATTGCTACTGAAGACAAACACACTTTATAAAATCTTTCAGTGAAAATTTTAAACTTGAAAATTACTGTTCCTCAGGACTTATGCATATATGCTTAGGTAATAGAATTACTGGAGTAATTTAACATCCTGAATACAGCTTGTAGAAATGCCTGGTGGTTAAAAACATATATGAAGTCTCAGGTGAAATATACTTAATGCAAAATCATCACCTGACCAATATTAACAGCTTGGTGTAGTATATTAGGTAATATATTCACTTATATTATAAATTCTGATAAATGATATGTCAAAGCTACAATTTCTCCCTCCAAACTACTTATTCTTTTATTTTACATATACTTTGTACCATTTTTCTCTCTCTTCTCCTCTTATTACCTAAAATCAAGAGCATACAGTTTCACTAGATTCTTTTCACCTCCTACTTTTCTACATCATGCAGTCAGTAAATTTTCTTTGAACCTACATCAGGGGTGTCTCTTTTCATCTTTTCCTTTTCATTCCCACTGCCTCTGGTCTAATTCTTTCTCTCTCTGTATACTGCATACAATGACTTTCCCACAATCCACTCTCTTTATTATTGTTAGAGTGTTCTTTCAAATTATACTTCTGCTTCCAGTGGTAAAATGTAGTTAACAGCATCGAGTCCCTATATAATTAGACCACCTTAGGATTCTGGGTAGAGCAAATATTGTTTAAGTTAACTGATTTTTATTTTTAGTCTCCTGGGTCATGTGGAATTAGTACTGTTCTAAACTATAAGATTATAAAAGGAGTAATACATTAATACCCTTGAAATTCTTTCTTATACTTGCTTGCCCTTTAATACATGTGTAGTGGACAGAGTGACCAGATAAATTACACAATGCTCAGTTAAATTTGAATTTTGGATAAACAATAAATAACTTTTTAGTATAAGCGTACCACACAATATTTTTATCTTTTTTTTTTTTAATTTGCTAAATCTGGCAACCTTACTAGTAGATGTTATGATGAATCATCAATATATCTTCTTCAGGATTGAAGCACTTATTTCCCCTGTTGCCATGGGTGTTGCCTGCTGTTGGTTCATACCTAAATTCTTCCCCAGAAATTACCTATAGCTGAAGGGAGCTGCCTCCCTGGAGCACAATGAATTATATTAATGATCAATGAAAGAGTGTAAAGGCCCTGCCCCCTGGCCTCAGTTTGGTGAAAGACTATTTTCCATGTTCTTATCAAGCATTTCTAACATAATATCTGTTATTTTTCTATAGTCTGAGAACCTAGAAGAGGCAGTAAAACCTCAGGAAAATTATTAAAGACATTCTGTTCAAAACCTTTTTGATTGCCCTATACCAAGTCGGTGCCTTCTTATTTCCTCTGTTTGCTAGTGTTTTTCCTCCACACAGCACCAGAATACCCATTCGGCCATACCCTGGTGTTACCAGATCCCTTCTGGCAGAACAATGATCTTCCTCCTCCAAATGTATATATATACAAACACATACATACATATACAGATATACATCTAACATACGTGTGTGTGTGTGTGTGTGTGTGTGTGTGTGTATGTATTTTTCTTATTTGATTATAAGCTTGTTGAGGGACAAATTACACATATCTTCATTCACCCATGGCATCCAGCACTTTTTCTTAAACTAGATAGGTACTATAAAATGTGTTGCATTGAATCTCATTTATATGTAATTTAATAATATGCCACTAATTATGTCAGAAATTAAGTTTATGTAATGTAATTAAGTGCATAATGAACACTCATCAAATATTTAGTTCCTTTCAAACATTTAACATGTAAATAAAGGAGTTACTAATAATGTTGCACTGTACTAAGGTAAAGAAATCTAGTTACATTTTAATCTGATATTGAGGAATTCATAAATTTAAAACTTTAATGGAAAAATTAAACTAATCTTTAAATGTCGACTACAAATTAAATAAAAAAAGATATTTTCTTTATTCTATATTGCTTTTAGCAGATAATAAAGTACTTGAAAGTCAAGGATTTAATAGAGAAAATTATACTCCTATGTTGATATTATTTTGCTCATTCTCTTTGAGGAAAAAAATAGCTTACTGTTTATTTCCTTTTTGGGGACCACTTAATGTATAATGAACCCAAAGTTCAGAGATAATATAATTAAAGTACCTAGCACAAAGCTATCATACAACATAACTCTGATCTATTAGTGAAGTGATAATACCCTTCCACTTTCTTCATTTCACCCAAAGCATTCCTGAACTCTTAAGAGAATGAAATGGTTTTCTGACCATAGTCATTGTAATGTCCAAAGTGTTTTTCACTAAAAAACCAAAGATAATAAGTGCTGATCTTACAATTATAATACAGTATTTTGCAACCAAAGTAAAGAAATAATTTGAAAAAACAAAAGGAAAAGCCAGAAATTAGGCCTAGACATTTTCTTCCTAATCTTTTATCTCTAAAAATTGCCACTAGAAAGAAAAGTGAATTTTACTGGAAGAAATCAAAGCTTCACAGAAACAGAGGTGGGCTTTGAAGGATGAATGGAAATTCTGAAGGCAAAAATGAAAGGATCAGTTATATTCTGGGAATGGCAAATATGGTGTGGCTAAAGTATTGGGGTTATGGCCATGGGGTGAAGAGTGACCGGAGATGAAGTTTAAATATTTACATGAAGTAAATCAAAAAGTGGAAAATGAATTAATCCTTGAAGTTACTCAGTGAGGTAACTACTATTATGATTTCCATTTTACAGATAAAGAAACTAAAAAACAAATGATTGACTTACTCAGGCCATATGACTAACAAGTGATAGCGCAAGGATTTAAACCTGGGCTTTTAACAATATGTTATAGAATGAAAGATAACACTGAGCTTTGTTTTTTAAGTAACTGAATGGGGCAAGATGATAATTAACTGGAAGAATGGGGCATATATTTACTCACTCGATCACGACTATTTAAAAAAAGTTGATACTGTCACATTATAAAGCAATAAGAAATTCAATAATTAGTACCTATATCACAATAGTTTTCCAAAAGATTTTGTAAACAGTTGAGAAAATTTATAGTTAATAAATTCTCATTAGATAGATTCATACCCACAAATAGGAAACCCTCTCACCCATTGGTGACTAGTTTTGTTATGACCTCTTATTTTATGTTCTCTTATTTTAAATTCTCGTCTCTGCTACATTACGAAATAAATAATCTTATTTTTTCTTTATTTCAGCGTATTTTCTTTGAAAAAGCAATAACTATTTTTTTCTGCTATTATTGGTTCTTAACTTTTGTGTAACTTATTATTGTTGATACAGGCTTAATGTCAATTGATAGGGGCAATTCTAAGTCATATTCGATCCATTGGTAAAATTAGTGGAGTTAATTAATTACACGGGATCCATTTGAAATTATATACTTCGTGTGCCAATTTTGATATTTGAAGATGGGAATTAGGTAGATAGATTAATATTTAAGATTTCAGAAAAAAATAGCCAATAGTAAATTTCATTCCTTTGTTGAACTACCTTTGCCACATTTCATGATGAACTGTTCTCTTTTATCATGGTTATCCTAAGAATAAGGACCAAAGAAAGAGAGTAGTCTTTTAAAATCTTTAACATGGAATTTTCTTTTTTCCCTAAAATTAACTCTCAGGTGAGTTACGTCGTTTCCATGTTTCTTCATTTTAATTGTTTCACATAATTTTTGTATGGGACCAACATCAGTTTATTTTGATACATAATTTATTCATGATATTCTGTCTATTTGAAGTGAGTGGTAATCTGATAGTTATTTATAGTCTGCTTTCATAGTATATTGTAAATCCAAGTAAATTTGAAAGATCTAAAGTATTTTTCTAAATTTGTTCATGATTTATTAAACCATTTGCAAATAATATAGATATGTGTTTGTATGAGGATAGTACATATTCTAATGCATTTATATGGCTAAGAAATCCTGCAAATTTGTTGTTTCATAATGGTTCTGGTTATACATTTTGCATCTCTAGCTTAGGATGTCAGTTTTTAGACAGCTGATTTTAGAATAAGAGCCTATGTTGTGAATCTCCCTCCTTTGTTCCTTATAAGTTAGGCTCAGTTTCATACTATTCTCTACCTACTATAGGCATACTGCAGTATTTTGGGTATTTGCTATTTAAGTGACTTAAAGACATACCTTCTGTGAATGAGGATAACCAAAATGATTAAAATCATAATTAGAAGAAAGTAAATGTTTAATTTTCTTCTGATGAATTAAGCATTTGTCTGCAGCAGGAAGATTATGGATATTCTTTTTGAGTACTTTAAAAACTGCTTTTAAATTACATTAGGAGCATTTGTAGTTTGTATTGCAGTCTTATTAACAAAAGGACTTGTAATTTTTAGCTAAATTATTTAGAATTATATCCATTTTTTCTTTGTGTAGCTCAGTTTTTTTTCTTATATTTACAAATTGCCATGATTTATTTAGATGACAGTGTAGCACGGAAGTGTTTTATGCTATTATGGTGATTAATACAGAGCGACAGTCTCAACAACAATAGTGCAGTTAATAACAATATCATGAGATGGAAGTCATGTTTAGTAAGTTTAGATAATGACTTCTTATATGAATGGCTTATTTTTCTCATGCTGTCTCACTTTAATTTTCTCTTAAGGTTGATTAATCTGCATTCTAACAGTTGAAAAGCCCTCTTTAAAAAAAATTATTATTATTATTATTATTATTATTTTTTTAATTGAAGAAATGATTTAAATTCCACCTCCCCCATCTATCTCCCTCTTCTCCCTTACCCTCTGGTAACCACTAGTCTATTGAGTCTGTTTGTTTGTCCTGTTCATTTGTTGCTTTTAGGTTTATATCCCACATATGTGTATCATGTGATTTTCAACTTTTTCTGTCTGGCTCTTTTGCTTAGCATGATTATGTCGAGGTCCATCCATGTTGTCACAAATGGCAATATTTCATCTCTTCATATGGCTGAGTAATATTCCATTGTATATATGCACCGCAGCTTCTTTAGTCTTTTTTGTTAACTATGAGAAACAGTATTTAAAAAAATTTCAGTTACACTTGACATTCATTATTATTTTATATTAGTTTTAGGTGTACAGCATAGTGGTTAGACATTTATAGAGTTTACAAAGCAATCCTCTCCAATAAGTCTAATACTCACCTGGCACCACACATAGTTATTACAATGTGATTGACTATATTCTCTAGGCTGTATTTACATCCCCATTACTATTTTGTGACTACCAATTTGTACTTATTAATCCCTTCAACTTTTTCACCCAGCTCTCCAACCCCGTCTCATCAGTTTGTTCCCTATATCTATGAGTCTGTTTCTGTTTTGTCTGAGCATTTATTTTATTCTTTAGAATCTACATATAAGTGAAATCCAGCAATTCCACTTCTGGATATTCATCCAAAGAAATCCAAAACACTGATTCAAAAAGATATATGCACCCGTATGTTGATTGCAGCATTATTTACAACAGCCAAGATATGGAAGCAACCTTAATGCCTAATGATGGATGAATGCAATAAGGAGTTATGGTACATATATACCATGAAATATTATTCAGTCATAAAAAGGGATGAAATCTTACCATTTGCGACAACATAAATGGACCTAGAGGGTATTATGCTAAGTGAAATAAGTAAGACAGAGAAAGAAAAAGCCCTCTTAATTGCCAACTACAGTGGCTCTTTGTCATCAGCCATTTTGAATTCCCTGTTGCTTTTAAAACTTTTGACTATGCCTCTATTTTTAGACCTCTATATCCACATAATTACAGAACTGCACAGCATATCTTTCTAGAAAATGAAGTCATTATTATGATAAATTGATCAAATCACTTCTTGGTGTAGAAGATTGCCAGCAACTTAAAAAATAAAAGAAAAAATTAACAAGTTCCCCACCTGGCACAAGACAAAGGTCTTCTGATAACCCTTCCACTTAACCATCTACTCCCTAACCTTGATTTGCAGCATTTGTCAATTTTCGTGGTTAAGTATCTTCTATGGCTGATTTCATATCACCAAAGCGTATTCACTGAACACAAATTTAGGAAGAGATGTGCACGAGTAACTCCGGAGAGCTGGTGTAACCCAGCTCCAGCACACCACTGCTGCCAGGTTACATATGGTAGAGTACAAGTCATTGTTTCACCTAAAACTTTTTGTAAAAATATCAAAAAATAAGAAACATAGTTTCTATATGTCAGTATAAGTCCATGTTTATTGCAATGAATGTTTAAGGAAATAAAAATTCTGTTTACTTTCTGATAAAAACAGGTTAAATATGCTGATATATGTCTCTGGACCCTTTATGTTTCTGCACTTCCCTTCAGAAGGCATTCTATTTTTCACTTGCCAATATAAATCTTATTTCTTAAAGTCCTCTCCTTCTGTGAGCCAGTTTTTGAATTTTTCATCTTATTCCAGTATACTATGCTGTCAAAAAGGATTTAGATTTGTTTTCATTTATTTATTGAAGAACCATTTGCTGAGATATTAATATGCCAGGTACTGAAATATAAACATGATGAGATAGACCACGTTACTCCCTATAGGTCTTATCATAGGCATTATGAACCTGGTTGTATAATTCACATTTTAATCGAAAATTTGAAAGGTTTGACAAGGAAGTATGATGTGCTAAGAGAGTGTATACTGGTGGTTATACGTAATAAAATTAGATATATTTGATAGATCTGATTACATGGTGGCATAGAATTTCCAGAAGCCATAGAGGGAAAAACCAATGCACAAGTGCTCTCCAAGCCTTTGTTTGTATCACATTTGCTGATGTACCATAGGTCCAAATGAGTTACTTGAGCAAACCCACATTCAACGGTTGGCAGAACAGATTCCACCTCTTGATAGGAAAAGCTGCCAAAATATTATGGCCATTAAAAAAAAAAAATCTACCATAGTATCTACTTATTTGTAAACATCTATACAGAAATGCCAAGTGTTTTTCATCTTTGCTTTCAGATGTTTTGTTTTATTTCTTTAGTTTCACAATTGAATTCCATCAGCTGCCTTCATGGAAATCTGTTTTTCCCCTCAACAGTTCTTCAGCTTTTCCAAGGAATCCTTTCTGTTCTTAATTACCATAATTCCCAGAATAAGCCATTTTCTACATGTGCACATCTTTCTGATTAATACAATACAGAAGTAAATCTGGAAAATTTTACAGTTTTATATTTTTGCTCATTTCCTAACTCATTTCCCTGATGCAAAGTGGCAGGGCTGTTCAGAAATCGTAACTTAGTTCAAATGGGGTTGGGGAGGTGGAGAGTATCACCTTCTCTTTTGCATTCATTTTTTTATGTAGGACACATGTTGATCTCTTTTCTCCTTCCTTGAAAAATAAAACAACAAAACCTAAATGTTTTAAAATAATAGTGAAATTGCAAACTTTTGTGATTATAAAAATACATGTCGTATCTCACCTTACCTTATTTTTTTCTCCGCTTTAACATTCCTCAAAATTGCTCTTCTGTTTTTGCCCACACTATCTTTTTTTTTCTAGATTTTCCCATTTCTCTGAGAATCTGAAACCCACTTATTCCAAGCCAACTCAAATCTTACCTACTCCATGAAACTTTCCTTGATTGCCCAGTTTACCCCTGATTTCACTCTATTAATAACTCCTACAATATTTAATGCCAGGTACCACATAAGAACATTAGCTTTAATGCAGATTGGTGTTGCTTACTGCTTTTATTTGTATTTGAACTCGTGTTATTTATTGCTGTTTTCTTTGGATTTGTGTCCTTAACTATTGGATGGTTATCTTTTTTTAAGTGCAGGTATCATATTCTATAAGAATTCTTTATTGTCTTGTTTCTTGACTAATTTGCACACCAAGCCTTTGAGCACTGTAAACATCCAACAACAAGCTGTCTTATAACCTATCAAAATTGAGAGTTCGCCTTTTTTTTTCTTAGAAAATACTTATTATTAGGATTCATTCATTTATTCAAGAAATGTTGAGGCTTACTATGTTCCAAGATTTTTTTAAAAAAAGCACTGCTATCACAAGATACAAAGTAATTTAGTTGCTATGTTTTGCTTAAGACAGTGTTATGAACTTATAAGCAATAGTATTTTTGAAAATATGTCAGTGCTTTTTAAGTTAATAAATCTCAAACTATGGCTTTTTTGATGAGCAACTTTAGCACTTTCAAGATTTCTTTTTTCTGTATAGAAGAGCCACAGTCATGTGGCCTTTGTTTTGTAATGATAAAAAATAGGGTCAAGTGATTATGACCAGTGCTGGTGTTTGACTTTCTTTTTCTGTCAACAAAACAACACAAGAAACAACAGTGCTGTAGCCTAATTGTATCACTTTGCTATACACATACAATCATTCACATTCTCTTGGTCTCTTTTTTCCACCTCTCTATTGCTTTCACTCAGCAGAGAATTTCTGTTGGACTTAGAGCCCTTTGATATATTATGATAAATGATTACGATAAATGAATGCCTTGTATTTTCTGACTGTTAGAGTCTCCATGGAGTTAAAGATCACATGCTTGTTCAGCTTAATGTACCTGACCTTTTTCTATGATTGACACATCTAAATAAAATGGCTGTAGCAACTCAGTAATTATGCACCAGATGTGTTATATTCATTTCGTGGAAAAAACACAGTTCTCTTCAAGAGTAGAGAGCTTGACCCCTTCCTTGCCAGCTAAATGAAACAGTAGTTTATTAGTATTATTGTTAATCATAGTAAGATTCTTTTCTATCCCAAAATGCAGCTCTTTTCTCACTTCATTTTGTAAACCCTCAGTATGCTATGACCACAACTACTTCAAGAGTTGTTTGAATACTGGTACCTCTTATATTGCTTACTGCTTTTATTTGTATTTGAAATTGTATTATTCACTGCTGTTTTCTTTGGATTTGTGTCCTTAACTATTGGATAGTTATCATTTTTTAAGTGCAGATATCATATTCTATAAGAATTCTTTATTATCTCATTTCTTGACTAATTTGCACACCAAGCCTCTCTCTGAGCACTGTAAACATCCAACATCAAGCTGTCTTATAACCTAGGGTCAGGTGACTATGACCTGCCCAACAAAATAGTATCTACATAATTCACATATCAAAAATCCAGGCTTCGCTAGCAAGATTTGTGCTCAGAAAGCAATGTTACCTTTAATGAACGCTTTTCTAATGGAGAAATTGCATTTTCCCTCAACTGGCATACGAGTAAATTCTGAATAAATTCTAATGTTCTGTATTTATCTCAAAATAATTTTTTCTCTTAATATCATTGTTCCATTTTTGCTAACATTTTCAAAATATATTCATATCTCAATGACCTGTATTTTTAATCCTTTTGGGTTTTTAACATGAGACGAAGTTAATTTTTGTAGACCATTTCAACTAATTTTTTAAAATGCTCATTTGAAAAGATTGCTTTTTACAATTTTTGGCCGTTATTTATCATGAAATAAAAATTATTCCCTATATAATCTTGAAAAATAATTTCAGTTAGGTTTGATAATTGTCAAGTCATTCAGGATAATGACATTTATCATTGTCTCTTGAATTCTTTTTTTTTCCTTATGTGAAAATTTAATTTTGGATATAATTTATAGGAAAAATTTATAATATTAACCTAGAAATTTTATTTATATACTGTTTTCCACAGGATCTGAGGTGATTTTCTAGTTTGTTAGGTCAAAGTTATTATAGTTGGGATTAAAAAATTTGTCAATATAGGGAGAAGTGGAAGACAATGAAATAGGAAAGGAAAATTTTATTTTGCCTTCATATTTACTTAAGATATTGAAGGTGAGCAGAGTGAAGGTGAAAGGGAACTAACAAGTATGAGTGCCTACTATGTAACAGGCATCATGTTCAATATTGTCTAGTTATTATCTCATATAATCTTTATGGAAAATCTCCTAAACCCATTGGTTAGTTTTTAATACTTATATTTGTTAATTTTGTCCTAAAAGCAAGCATGAGGTTTCTGGATCAGAAGTAGCCTATTCTTATTATTGACAGCAATAACGACACTGGTTTCCGTGCCCCATTCTTCTCCTTCAGGGTAATACAAAGAGAACGAGATAGTTATACCTCCTGGAAGGGAGCCATAAGATTATGAACCTGAGAATTTATTCAGTAACTGCTGTATAGCTGTCTTCTCCTCTCCTGAAGGCGGGGACAGAAATCTTTTCTTCCGTATGTAAATAAATCTCAGAAAAGAGAAGGGGAAGGCCCCAGATTAAACCCTTTTAGAATATAAACCAGTAGCTCTGGGCTTTATTATCTTTTTGAAATGTAAACGCATAAATCTGGGAGATGTGTCTATATCTCTTTGAAGATCTTTATTCAGTCAACCTTTAACATTCAAAGCTTGTCCTATAACCCTGGTTACAGGGTTCTTTGCTTTAGAAGTCTCTAGCTATGCAAAAACATGAAAATATATTCTCTATGGTTTTATTACCATGAAGTGCAGTAGTTTCAGGACTGTTGCTATGAAATTTGTGGCCATTAACTTTGTTTGCATTCTCAAGTTTTGTAGCATAATGCATTATTATGTCAGTTATCTATATATTTTACTTAAAATATCATCTCTATTTATGCAAAGATTTATATACTCAATGAAAATTTAGTAAGTACTAAAAACTATCAGCACTGTTGTAGACACTTGGAATATATCAGTGAACAAATTAAAGGTCCTTGCTCTTCTTAAAAACTTTTTGGGGAAACTAGAAATTAAACAGTAAACATAATAAGTAATTCACAAGGTATGTAAGTGCTATAGGAAAAATTAAAATAGGGGAGAATGAGAAGCATGAAAGGTCAGAGGGCATAAAGGGTAGTACTAAGTCAATGTTTAGTGTAGGCTTCCCTGGAAAGGTGAAATATAAGCAAAGACTTGAAGGAGGTGAGGCATTAGCCAAGTTGGAAAAATATTTGGGGCAGTGAAAAAAGACAGTGGGAAGTTCCTAGGGTGGCAGTGAAAACAACAAGGAGGCCTGTGTGGCTGGAGTGAGAAGGAGGTTGGTAGGAGAGGAGACCATGTCATATAGAGCTAACAGGAATGGCACGTGCGATCACAGAGGACCTTATAGAGCATTAGAAAAAACGTGATCTTTTCGCTGAGTGAAATGGGTAACACAGAAAGTTTAGCTGTGGAATGACATGATCTAACTTACATTTTAAGAGGGCTACACTGGCTGCTGTGTTTAGAACAGACTGTTGGGGTTAAAGGTAGACTCAAAAAGACTTGTTGGGTAGGAGGATATTGCAATAATGCGGGTTGGATGTGATGTGGCCCTGACCAGAGTGGCAAAGTGAAATAATCAGTGGACTAATTCAGAATGTATTTTGAAAGTTGTCCCAAAAGAGTTCCCAAGGGATTGGCTGTAAGCTTAAAAAAAAGAGAGGGGTCTAAAATGATTCTAAGGTTTCTGATCTGAGCAACGAGAAAAATGTTTTTGTTATCGAATGAGATGGACATGATTGCGGGGGAGAAGTTTTTTGGAGGAGATTGGAATAAGGAAGATTAGAATGATTAAGATTAAGATTAAGATGTCTTTTAGATATGCAGTGAGGTGTCAAGTAAGCAGTTGGGTATGCCAGTTTAGAATTTGGGAAAGAGATTTGAGCTGGAGATACAAAATCGGGAGCTGCCCACATATAGGTGGTGTTAGGGCAGATTTCGGTTTTGTGGTCCTGAAGCTTATGCAATTTTGAAAGTTCTTTAAGAAAAATAATTGAAAATTTGAATATAAATTAGAGAGGTGAATTTTTTTTAGAATGAGAAAAATAAAATACTATTTGGAAACTGATAAATAGCACAAAATTATAACATTTTGAGAAATAGCATAATATTTTTAATTAACTGGCTGACATACCTCTGTTATACTTTTTTCCCTACATTTTTGACCTCTAATGTCGAGCATTTTTAAATATTATTTTCTGTTGAGAATATAGAAAATTCAATCTTTATCATGATTAATTAAAAGTTATTTTTTATTAATGGTAGTCTAGAAGTTTTCTTTTATCTTTACAATTTATTTTCAATTTCATGAAAAGTTTCAAGGTGGCCTTAAAATTTAAGAAAACTTCTATTAAGCTTGTAAGATTTGGAAGAACTTTCCAGAGACTAACTCTGGTTCTGTACAATTGAAAGCTTGCTTCTTCTCCACTACCCACGTATTTCCAATGCTTGGTAGATTGTTGCCTCTGCATATTGTGACACCGCTTCAGCCTTGAACCTTGTGTCACAGTGTCAGGTGAGTTTGGCACAACTGATACTAGGAGTATTCTTGGAAGCTGTTCCTGCTCCAGGATAGCTAACAATAATTTACTCAAATATGGAAGTGACTGTGAATCACATAAATACGTTCCATTTAAAACCAACCTAAATATATCTCAAGTCTACTTCCTTTTAGTTTCCCAAAATGTCCACAGACACTCAAGTGCTCCCCCTCATGAAAGTATCTTATGTTTATAAATTTTCTTAAAATATATGACCATAAGAACACAGTGCTGGTCCTCCCCCCACTACATATAATCTGCTCACTGACAAAAATATCCTCTTATTTGCTTATGCTTTTGCTTTCTTATAAAATAACTTTCTTTATAGCTATTCAGTGCTATAAATAGCTATGAGTCTTGACCTTTTTTTTTTTTTTTAAACTTAAAGGACTTTATTTTTTCAGGGCAGTTTTAGGTTTGCAGAGATTGTGCAGAAAGTACAGAGAGTTATGCCCCCTCACCCCTGCACACAGTCCCCTCTATTATTAATATTTTGCATTAGTGCTATACATTTGTTATAATTGATGAACCAATATTAATAGATTATTATTAACTAAAGTCCATAGTTTACATTAGGGTTAATTAGTTTTTGTATATTTCTATGAGTTTTGACAAATGTGTAATATTACCTATCCACCATTATAGTATCATACAGCATAGTGTCATTTCTCTAAAAATGTCCTGTGTTCCACCTATTCATCTCTATCCCCTCCCCCTGAATCCCTGGCAAACTCTGATATATTATAGTTTTACCTTTTTCAGCATTTCATATAGTTGGAATTCTATACTATATGACTTTTTTACTAGCTTCTTTCATTTAGCAATATGCATTTTTGTTTCCTCTGTCTTTTTGTGGTTGATAGCTCCCTTTTTATTATTGAATAATACTCCATTGTATGGATGTACCACAGTTTATTCATTAACTTAATATAGGATATCTTGGTTAATTCCCACTTTTGACAATTATGAATAAAGTTGCTATAAACATTTGTGTGCAGGTTTTTGTGTGGACATTGGTTTTCAACTCGCTGGGGCAAGTACCTAATGAGTGAATTACGTATTGAGATTAGAATCTAGACAGAGCTCTTACACCTTTCATAAAATTTAACTCAAAATGGATCATATGCCTAAATGTAAAACATAATATTATACACTTTTAGAAGATAACACAGGACAAAATCTAGGTGACCTTGAATTTGGTGATGACTTTTTAGATATAACAGAAAAGCATAATCCATGAAAGAAAAAATGATAAACTGGACTTCTTTAAAATTAAAACTTCTGCTTTGTGAAAGAAACTGTTACAAGAAGGAAAAGATAAGCCACAGACTGGGAGAATATACTTGCACAGGACATGCCTGATAAAGGACTGTTATCTAAAATGTACGAAGAATTCTTAAAATTCAGCAATAAGAAACAATCCAAATACAAAATAGCAAAAGATCTAAGAAGACATCTCACCAAAGAAGATATACAGATGGTAAATAAGCATATGAAAGGATGCCTAATGTAATTTGTCATTAGGAAATTACAAATTAAAACGATGAGCTACCACTACACACCTATTAAAATGGCTAAAATCCAAAACACTGACAAGATCGAATGCTAGCAAGTATGTGGTACAACAGGAGCTTTCGTTTTTTGCTAGTTGGAATGCAAAATGGTAGGGGCACTTTGGAAGACAGTCTGTAGTTTCTAACAAAGGTAAACATAAGCTTACTGTATGATAATTCACAGTTATTTACCCCAAAGTGTCTTGACTTTTTAACCAGCCCTGAGAGATTTTGCCTCAGGAAATTCCTTCAGCCTAGTCTTCCTTGCATTTAATATCTTCAAGAAATCAGTTCAGCTGTGTGTCTTGGCGTCCTCTTCTTTTCTGATTATGTTTGGATATGATTTCAGATTGTTTATTTTAGCCTTGACTTGGCAACTTCTTAGGATGTTACTTCTGGCAATTGCCCACCAGATCCACATTCCACAAACAAAGGCGGAGAAACAATATTCATTATACCCAACCAACTCTCCTTTGGTTTCTTTTTAAATTTTTTAAATTGTGAAATGAAGCATACATGTGGAAAAGTACGTGAAGCTTATGAATGATATTTAGTAAATATTTTAAAAGTAAAAATTAGTATCATAAAACAGAACATTTTTGGTATCCCAAAAGCTCCTTGGGTGTCTCTTCCCAATCATAATTCCTACTCTCCTTTATGCAATAGGTAACAATTATTCTGACTTTTGAATTGATCTTTCTCTGTATATGTGTCCTTGAACAATGTATTTAGTTCTTCTATTTCTAAAGCTTTATAAAGAGAATTACATATATATATATATTTTTGCTGATTAGCACACTTGTGAGATTCACCTATGTTGTTGTGTATATCTGTAGTTTTTTCATTGCTGTATATGTCCCATTGTGTGACTACATCTTGCCTTATTTATATATTCTATTAATAGACTTTTGGGTTGTTTCAAGTGTTTTGTCTTTATAAGAAGTGATGCTTTAAACAGTCTTATATATGTCATATATATATGACATATAAAGAAGAATCTGGTGATAAATTGGATAGGCTTTGAGATGACTGGATAGATTGTGCATTTACTGAGGTAAATGATAGTTAATACTTGGGCAACAAAGAAAAAGATGAATTTCATGGACATGTTGAGTTTGACATGCCTGTGGGAAGGATGTTGAGGTGATTTTTCTAGTAGGTGAATGAATAAATATATCGATCTGCAGTCTGAGAGAGAGAATCTGGTGTTAAAATGTAGGTCTCAGTACCTGCAATATATATAATACATGTTATATACATTATCTATCTTCTATCTATCTATCTATCTATCTATCTATCTATCTATCTATCTATCTATCTATCATCTATCTATCTATCTTTATCTATCTATCTATCTATCTATCTATCTATCTATCTATCTATTTATCATTTATCTATCATCTATCTAAGCATGTTAGTTGGAGTCATGAGGTCAAAATCAGAGTTCTAGGGATCCCCACCTTGAATGGGTAAGTAGAAGATGAATTGCCAAAGAAAACTAGTATAACTAAAAGAGGAAGGAGGAGGACCAAGAGAATGTTAAGTCACAGAGAAGAGAGTGGCCAATGGTATTAAATCACAGATAGAAATAGTCGAGCTAAAAAAACTCCCTAGAATTTGGCATTATTAGGGACCATGGTAAAATCCAGTTTATTAGACACAGTGATTATTTCACATACTTAACTGTGAAGGGAAGGGAACTTATGAGATAATTGGTTAGTTGAGGGTAGGTAGAAAAGTAGAAAAAAACCTTTTTTTTTTTAATGAAGAGAGTATGATTACAAACTATGGGGAATAGAGATAGATTATTAAGACAGTTAATAAATTAATGGTGATTATAAAATTTATAACCAAATATTTAGTATTGTAAATGTTTGTGACAGACCTGTATAGTACCAAAATATAGTGCCAAGGCCCAAGATTTACAACATCATAAACACTCAAAAACTCTGTGCTGGATTTAATTGGACTGAGTTTCTATTAACATGCAAATCATCATCTTCTGTGCTCCGGAGTAATTTAGAGTTTAATTTATGCTTTTACTTCTGATGAAGGTCATCGGACACTATTTATTGGAGTTCATGTGCCCCTGGGAGGAAGAAAAAGTCATCGACGTCACAGGCATCGTGGTCATAAACACAGAAAGAGAGACAGAGAAAGAGATTCAGGATTAGAGGATGGAAGAGAGTCACCTTCCTTTGGTAAGAGTCTTTCTCCTTGTTTTTATAAATTTATGACTGTAATAATATTGTACTTGTTTGTACATTCCATGGTAAGACTTCATACTCATAAACTTGTTTATACTTTTATAAAATATGTTGCGTTGGAGAGATTGGGGAGAAGTAGGGGAGAGAAAGCTTGCTCTTTCTTTTGCTCTTGTGCATCTGCTTTGTGAAGGTGAGAATTGTCTTAGATTTGTGATCGAGGAAATACATTTAAGTAGTAAAACTTAGTTGTATAAACTTGGTCATCTATACAAATAAAAGTCATTGTTCTAAGTAGTTTGACAATACAGGGGGAAAGGCCTTCATTAAGTTCCCACTTACACTATTGCTGATGCTATCCAAATTGCTTTCTTAGGATGTGAACTTTTTACTGTTTTGAATGATCTTCCTTTGAAAGTAGATTCAGAATATCAAAGTATAAATGGTAGTTGTTAACAGTTCCTGAGAGCCCTAGGAGCCAGTGTACATGATAAAACCAAGAACCAGGCTTTCAGTTCCTTTGACCTTCTCATCTCCTATGACCTTCTCCTACACTGCACCCAGCTCACCTACTCATCCATGATTACTCTACTCTGAAGTCACTAATTCATCACCTTGCTCTCTGATCACAGGTTCTCTTCTTATCTGCTTGTGCAACTGCTTTTCCTCTCTACATTTTTTTTACCCATGTAATAATCTTTATTTCCTTATCCAACTCTGATTTCATAGCCTATAATTTTAGCAATACTTCTGCTAATATTCTAAATACCTTAGATCGCCTGTTTTAGTTTTATTCATCCCTGCTTTAAAAACCATACTTATTTTGAGGTTCCCTTGTGTCTCCACTTTCTCTCTGGCCTCCCAAGTAGGCATACTCTGCCAGACATAGCCATTCAACAGGGAAGATTGTATCCATTTAAATTCATGACTCAAGTAGAGCTTTAACACCTTCTCCCAATTTTATTGCATTCTTTGATTTTTGAAAAAATTATTTTTCGACCTTCACCATTTCTTCAACATGCTCCTTTTCACCATCACTTAGCAGATACTTCTTACATAGAAAGAAATATGTCAAGAGAAAGAATTCACTCAACTTCCCATCTATTAAATATACAGACCTATATATGCTACATCTGCAACCATCCTTTTTTTTTCTCTTAATACAAAAAGCTTATGTTCTGTTGTTTCTCACCAGGAAAATGATATAATTTATAATCTAGTTGACCTCTTCCTTTCAACTGGATTATTCTCCTCTTTTAAACTTGATGCAATCTCTCCTATTTCAAATAGTCCCCCCACCTCCCTCTAACCCACATTCTCCCTTTCAGCAGTATTCAGATATGAAGTAAGTTAACAGCATATAAAGTTTAGGGTAACAATTTTAATTTCCATACTCTATAGACATTGCTTTATTCAATATCTGTTTTCACTAAGTGCTGAGGAGAAGTCTATAGTTTCTGTTTTTTCATTTTTAAATTTATGTGTTTTAAGCTTGCGTGCTTATAGACATTTTTTCTGTGTCCTTTTCGTTAGGAAAACTTACTTAGATAGGCCTAATGGTGGGTATATTAAAAAGCCTTTTCAATCTGCATACACTGATATTTTTCCACTTGGAGAACATTTTCCTATTTTGTCTGATTCTGTTCCATTTACTTTGGTCTCTTCTTTGTGAATTAATTATCTGCATGTTGTATTTATAATATCTGTTCTTTGTTGTTTTCCTTTGTAGCTTGAAGTTAGCATCTTATATTATTCATTGGATTATCTGGAGCATCAATTTTGCATTTTACTATTTCTATTAGGAAGTTTGATATTTTGCTGTTGCATTTTTAGTTTTTTAAAAATTTTTTTATCTCATTCTATTTTCTTTACATTTCTTCCTGTTCTTTCCTAATTAGTTTTTGTTTTTCTGCTTGGAAAGGTCTATGCTTTTATTGTCTACTGAAGATCCCCACTTTTCCCAGACATTTTCTTTTGATCCTGAAGTAGATAATGTTTAAGGGTATGATCTTCCTTTGAGCCATCTAGATTTTTTGACTTTCCATTGATTTGTAGGATTTTTATAGACTCCTAACTTTTTTTTCTTTTCATTCATCATTTTACAAGGCCGAGTGTATCCATACTCTATATGTCCAGCTGGGTCCTCCAGAGAAGGGCTGCCATCAGCACGCCCCTTGTCTCCATCACCATATGTGGTTACAGGCATCGATTTCCTCAAATACCATTAACTTCTGCCAAAGGTTCATTGTTGCTGGGGAGTGGGTAAAGAAAAGTACCTCGGGTTTCCTGAATCAGCATGATAGAAAGATGATCGTCTTTGAGTCAGTGGGTAGAGGAGAGTGGAGAAGTGAAAGTGTCCTCATATATTCAGATTTTTTTTTGTTTCATGAGGTAGAGTTTGGTAGTGTAATAAAGAGACAGTTGGGTAGATTTTTCTGACTTAAGCTCCATCTGCTTACAGTTAGTTGAGACTCCTTCTTTAGACTCTGGAATGGATTATCTGTTGGACTAAGCTTTAATCATTACTTCGAGTTTTCATTATTTTCTAATATTTGAGAAAACATATTCACATCATCTTATGTTTAGTAAATGAACAAATATAAGCTTGTTCCCTCTGCTTCTGTCATCTTTTTCTTTATTTCCATAGCTGGATGCACTATGTCAGTTTTTCTAGAACAATGGTTCTCAACATTAACTACACCTGGGAGTTTTAAAAACATATTCATGGACAAGCCTCATGCCAATGAGAATCTCTGTGGGTGGAGTCCATGCATAAGTATTTTTTAAAGTACCCCAGGAGATTCTAATGTACAGCTAAGATTGAGATCCACTGTTCTAGAAACTTTGCTATTCGAAGTGTGGTCCATGAGCCAGCATTATTAGGTTCACATTTGAGCTTGTTAAAATTATAGAATCTTAGGCCTCAACCCCAACCTCTTGCATCAGAATCTGTATATTGACAATATCCTTGGGTAACGTATGTGTACATTAAAATTTGACAAGCTCTAGAATATTGCTCGTCAAAACTTCTTGCACATTAGAATCAACTCAGAAGCTTGAAAAAATATTGATGCTGGGCCCCACCCTCAAAGACTTTTATTTAATTATTGTGGGTATTTCCTTAAGCATTAGTATTTTTAAAAAGTATTCCAGGCGTTTTAATATCCATCTAGGATCAAGAACCATTGATCCTAAGAAGCATCTGCCTCTTTATTTGGCAAAACTTAGAAATCAGTCAGGTGACCCATATTCTCCCTCTGATGTGTCAGTCACTATTTTCTGGATGTCACCTACTTCCTTCCTCCTACAACCATCTGAATATCTTCATTGACATTTAGACCTAAGCTCTGTTTTATCAGCAAGAATATTTGGCACCCTGGTGGTCTCTAAGCAGTAGAACTTCTTTCCTTCTTTATTATTTTTATTTTTATTTTGTATTTTTATTTATTATTATTTTTAAATTAAATTTATTGGGGTGACATTGGTTAATAAAATCATATTGGTTTCAAGTGTACAATTTAATAATACTTATATGTATATTGCATTCTGTGTTCACCACTCAAAATTAAAGCAGTGGAACTTCATAGATTTTTTTCAATTTCTTCAGGACTAATCATCTGCCTTTATTCCTGTTTCACAGTCACTTCAGATGCCTTGATAATCAAGTATTCAGTCACATGCTGAGTCTTAAACCAAGTTATAAACACCATCCCACTTGATTTGGGCTTTGATATTCTGCATAGTGAGAATATAGTTGTGCTGAAGTCTTCAAAGAAATTTTCTGATCACTTAAGGATATTTATTTTACTTGGAAGGATTTCAAAGAAAATCTTTTGAAGATATTCCTTCAGGTGCCTTAAAATTCTTAAAAATTCAATTTCCTAAGAGATATAGGATAGAGGATAATGTGAGAAAGCTGTAGGATCCTGGAGATTTTGTATTATAATTTGGAAAATGGACCTATGAAACTATGGAGTCATTGGGGCTCATATTTCTGGAGCAAGCATCAACTTCTTAACAAAAAGATTTTTAGGGAAATGTTTGAATTTTGGCACTCTTAAAAAGTTTTGTCACTCTATTATATAAGAAACATCAGCAGATTCCCACTTTATTTTATGACCCAATCATGTAAGGCAGTGTTGTTAGAAACCTGGTTATATTAGTACGGCTTCTAGGAAAAAGTGAGCAGATCTTTACTGTAGCCAAAAGAGATTATGTTTATGCACAGGCCTGCAATGGCTGGTTCTAGGCCACCAAATCTGTAGTTAGAATGTGACTCCTGGGTGAGTCCAAAGATACATTCAGCTTTTGGGCTGTGCAGTAGTGTGATGGTGATGCTTTGATTATACAAAAAACTTTCAATGTCCACAAATAAGTTCTTCGTACTTTTGTTACAGCACTTAATAAATGTAATAATTTATATAAGAATGTGATAATTAATAATTTTCTTCCTATTGCAATCATTTCCCTGATAAGAAAAAGCTGCTAAAAATTTGTATCTTGTTACTCTTAATGTCATCTTTCATTCACCTTGTATAATTTGAAATTATATTTTCAACTGGAAACATGAATGAGTTGTTTACAAGTGATAAGTTTGAAGGATAAACTTGAAGTCAGTGAAAATATGAATGATAATGAGGGAAATTCAGAACACTGTAATGTTGATTTGCTCCTCAGCTTCCCAACAAAAAGTGTAACAAGAGAAATTATAAAAATATATAAATTAAATTAGCTAATCTATAAGCAGGAGAAATAAATCTTAAAAACATAGACTCTATTAAATGCTTATTTAAAATACAGTATTCAAAATACTGTATAAATGAGCACAACCCTGGAATTTGACTTAGGATTTTCACAGTCTTAAATGGTAAATTGTGCACACATTTCAGGAAAAATGAAGCAAATATAGAAAACATGACTTTAAAAAGCTGTTTTTTGATGAGCAATGGCTTTTTGTTCCTATTTATTTAACTCCCAATTAGCTGATATATAAGAATATTAATATATTTTTAAAATATATTAAAAATTATGTTATTATAAAATATGACACAAGTATTTATGTGTTAAAACATAAAAACATAAATGTATAACTCAAACATCTGTGTAACTAACGTCTTGACTAGCACTCAGAAAACCCCTTGGAGCTCACTCCCAGTCACTGCTCTTTCCCTGCTTTCCAAAAGGATGTCTAGTGGGTCATATGCTGGGTGTTTTGCCCATTTTTGAAATTAGTATAAATGAAATAGTACAGGAGATATTTGTTTGTGTCTTGCTTTGTTGTTCAATATTGTGTTAGTGAGATTCAACAATGTTTTTGGCTGTAGCTTCAGTTTATTCATTTTTCATTATTGTATGGAAATCATTTGCTTGTATATAACATGCATTCTACTATTGATGGACCTTTGGATTATTTACATTTTGAAGCTAGTGTGAATAATATTGCTATGAACATTTTTGTATCTGTCTCTCAGTATACATATGCATTTCTCATACCTAGAAATTATTTACTGCTGAATTATAAGGTATGCATATTTTGAATTTCAGTAGGTAATGCCAAACAATTTTCCAAAGCGGGGTACCAGATATTCATGCTCTTTCCAGGAAAGTATTTTGTTTTACATTCTTCTCAACATTTGGCAATTTCATTCTTTTAACATCACCCATTCCAGTAAGGTGTGTAATGGCATGTCATCGTTTTAATTTACATTGCTTGATTACTAATGAGATTGAGCAGCTTTGCATGTGTTTTTTGGCCATTTGGATAGTACCTATCCAAGTTTTCTACTTGTTTTTTTTTGTTTGTTTTGGTTCTTTTTATTTGATTTTTTTTTTCTTATTGATTCGTAGGCATTCTTTGTATATTATGGATATAAGTCTTTTGTTGCCTTTACATTTTTTAAATATCTTCTCATATTTGTAACTTATCTTTTCACTGTCTTATGGTGTCTTTTGATGTGTCTACAGATTCCAGAAGAGGCTGCTAAGAGGCGAGATGCTTATTTTCTAGTGTAACTATCTCTATACTATTATTTATTTCCATTATATGTTTTGGTAAATATAGAAACAGACCCTTTTTTTGACCTACCATATTCTTGGCTACAGTTTGTATTACAATGCTCTGTGTTGTTAGTTACCTTCTTAAAAATAGATAAAATACCTATCAATATAGGAGATATATTTACGATTAGAAAATTCTGATTTTCGTAGTATGGGATTTATATGCTTTGTTATACAATTTAAAGGTGCATAGACATGAAAAAATAGTCATCAAATAACATACTTTAAGCATTTGCTGTATTGAAAGATAATCTGAGTCCCTCTTTAAGATGTTAAAAGTATGTTGGTAGGATGATCATGAAAAGACTTTTGTAAATATAACATAATACTTATAAAATCAATTCTACTTTAAAGAATGAAAAACCAGATACAGGGAGCCATATGTTCCCTTGAACTCAAATAAAATACTGCTTGTCCTTGAACAGATAGTTCTACTTTAATAAATCATAATTTCCTATACTATTACTATTATTATTGTGTCTTAGAGAAGTCTTTTAAATACCTGATACCTTACCTCAGACTTTCAAGTCCTTTTTATTTATAACTGTAAGGGTCTTATTTCCTTGTGTTTATTTTATGATTGGTATTTTAAAGGTGTGGGCGAATGATCCTCATGCTTTATGAAACACTAATAAGTCTTATATGCCAAGTTTATGCACAGAGCAATTGAGTCTTTTGGAATGAATGCATAGTAGTTATTATAGATACTCAGATTACTGATGCAGAGTAAACTGAAAAAAAAAGTCACAGAAAACAATGGTAAGAGAAAATGTTTCAAAAGCATGAGGAACATAATACACTTGTTGAGGCATGGCTGCTCAGGGATGTGGATGCTGACAAGAGAGCGAGTAGTTAGAACAGGTTATCATGTAACACAAAATAGCTATGTCTGCTCACACTGGGTAGGTATAATGAAAAGATTTAATTGATTTCTTAGGGTAACTCTAAAATTGCAGTTTATGCTTTTGAGTACATGTGTGGCAACTCAAAGTATTGATTATTTTTTGTCCAGAACAGCCACAAAGGCAACAGACTAATTAGAAGTATTTCATTTGACTATGATCAAATGATCAAGTTTAGTAGATATTAGATAGCTATCTCCCAGGTAGTATAATTTTAGGAAAAAGATGGGACCAGGTTCTTATTTCAGATCAATCAAATCAGCAATGTCTATGTAGCACTGGTGATTTTCTTAGGTACATCCAATGTTTATAATAATTCATGTCTCATTTCAAAATAAACATTCATATCTCATCTAGAAAATTAGCATTTTTTTTTGAAGAGGTAGTGAAGCATGAGACTTGGCTATTGATTTAATTCTTCTTCGTTTCGCTGTAAAATTTAGTTTGACAATTTTCTTAAAATATTTGGTAATGAAACCAAATCTCATATTATTAACATTTTGAAAAGAAATACCTTACTAATGCCCATAGCAAATATGCTATATAAATGTAGTTTCTTTTTCTTCTTTCTTATAATTTCTTAAATGTATATAATCATGTATAAAATACAGTGCTGCAAATTGGTGGGAACAATTAACATTTAAAAACTGGGATGTCCTATTTTTTAAGACTATTTTTTAGAGCAGTTATATATTTATAACAAAATTGAGAGGAAAGTGCAGAGATTTCCCATGTACCCCTACCCCCACACATGTATAGCCTCTCCCAGTATCAACATCACTTACCAGAATAGTACATTTTTTACCAGAGATGAGCCTACATGGACACATCGTAAGCACTCAAAGCCCATAGTTAACCTTCGGGCCTGTTAATGTTATAATTCTGTGGGTTTGGACAAATGTATAATGATATATATCCATAATTATAATATCATACAGAATATTTTTCTGTGCCCTAAAAAAGCCTCTGTTTTCAGCCGGTTTTCCCCTTCCCATGCAAATACTGATCTTTTTACTCTCTCCATAGTTTTGCCTTTTCCAGAATGTCATGTAGTTGGAATAACACACTATGTAGTCTTTTCAGATTGACTTCTTTCATTTAGTAATGTACATTTTAGTTTCCTAAAAAAGTCTTTTTATGGCTTGATAGTTCATTTCCTTTTAGCGTGAATCATATTTCATTGTTTGGATGTACCACAGTTTATACGTTCACTTACTGAAGGACATCTTGGTTGCTTCCAAGTTTGGCTACTTATGAAAAAAGCTGCTACAAACATCTGTGTACAGATTTTTGTGTGGACGTAAGTTTCCAACTCTTTTGGGTAAAAAAAGGAGTATGATTGGCTGGATCATATGGGAAAGGATGTTTACTGTTATAAGAAACCACTAAATGATCTTCCAAAAGTGGTTGTACCATTTTTGAATTCCCATCAGTGATGTGTGAGAGTTCCTGTTGCTTCATGTCCTTGCCAGCATTTGGTGTGGTCAGTGCTCTGGGTTTTGGCAATTTTCATGGGTATGTAATGGTATTTTATTGTTGTTCTACTTGCATTTCCCTAATAACATATGATGTGTAAATCTTTTTATATGCTTAATTACCAAATGCATATCTTCTTTGGTGAGGTGTCTGTTAAGGTCTTTGGCCCATTTTTTAAAATAGGTTGTTTATTTTCATATTGTTGAATGTTAAGAGTTCTTTGTATGTTTTGGATGACAGGCTCTTAACAGATATGTCTTTTGCAAATATTTTCTCCTGATCTGTGTCTTCTTTTCTCATTCTCTTGACAATGTCTTTCACAGAGCAGAAGTTTTTAATTTTAATGAATTCCAGCTTATCAATTCTTTCTTTCATATATAATGTCATTAGTGTTGTATGTAAAAAATGTACCAACCATCTAAGTTTTCTCCTATGTTATCTCCCAGGAGTTTCATAGATTTGTGTTTTACATTTTGGTTGATGATCCATTTTGACTAAATTTTGACAAAGGATGTAAGGCCTATGTCTAAATTTGTGTTTTTATAGATGTATGTACAGTTGTTCCAGCATCGTTTGTTAAAGAGACCATCTTTGCTTCATTGCCTTTGCTCCCTTGTCAAACATCAGTTGACTGTATTTATGTGGGTCAATTTCTGGGCTCTCTATTCTGTTCTATTGAACTCTTTGTTCTTTCACCAATACCACACCGTCTTTATTACTGTAGTCTTTATTAAGTCTGATGTTGGATTCTGTCAGTCCTCCAAATTTGTTCTTCTCCTTCAATATGATGTTAGCTATTCTGGGTCTTTTGCTTCTCCAGATAAACTTTGGAATCAGTTTGTTGATGTTCATAAAATAACTTGCTGGGATTTTGGTTGGGATTACATTGAATCTATAAAAATCAACGTGGAAGGAACTGACATCTCGACAATATTGAGTCTTCCTATTCATGAGCATGTATGCCCTATTTTATAAACTCCTTCATTAATTTGCATTGCATTTTAAGACTGATTAATACCAGTGCCATTTTTAATAAGTTATTGTGAGATATAGAAGAGATAGTGAATGAAGATGCCTGACCCACAGAAGATATTAATAAATTAAAAATCGTTTTTCTCTCTTTGTATAATTGTATCATAGTCAACTACTATTTTAATAAAACATAGCTTAAAGGTCAATGACTCATTTATGAATATGAGTCATTTGTAAGATTCTTATGACTGTTACATTGAATGAACACTACTTGTAGGATTTAATCATAAAATAACTCTATTTCTGTCTTGTACTATTTTTTTTTTGTATTTATTCAGTGGATCTAATTGTTGTTCTGCTCCTGAATAAAAACTGTGGGCAGTTCCCCAGCTTTTCTGGTCACTCTTAGGTAATCTAAAGTCCTCTCATCAGTAATTAAAATATTTAGTTTCATGGATTAGTGAAAACTTTGAACTTACTTTAACCATAAGGCTTTTCCTCCCTTCTTTTGCACAGGCATGCTACAATTGAGGGAAGAAGATGCAGTTCCTTTATTTTTTTCTTTTATCTTCAATTAGTCCTTCTTCCAGATGTGCCTAACTCTAGCTTCTGATTCCTTCATATTTGGAGCACAAGAAATGAAAAGAACTAAGTGGAGTGGGTCAGGAAAGTTCTTACTTAACTGGTATTATTGCAAACTGATGTTATATTCTCTATGCTTAAATTTACTCATTCTCTCCTGGAGGGTCTCTCACCTGAACTCTCTCCTGCTTTATTACTTATTCTTACTTATTTCCTAGGCCAGGGGTCCCCTACCTGCAGGCTGTGGACTGGTACTGGTCCTTGGCCTGATAGAAACTGGCTGCACAGCAGGAGGTGAGCAGCCGGTGAGCCAGTGAAGCTTCATCTGTATTTGCAGCCACTCCCCAGTGCTAACTTCACCTCCTCAGCTCCAGATCATCAGGCATTGGATTCTTATAGAGCACTGGTCCCTGGTGCCAAAAAGATTGGAGACCGCTGCCCTAGACATTCAGCTATACTGATAGATGGTATCTGCTGAAGTCTTGTCAATGCTCTATGGCAGCCTCTTGGACAGGAGCTAAAATGAACCCACATTGATTGCAAACTGATACAGCCACTATGGAAAACAGTCTGGAGGGTCTTCAAAAAATTAAAAATAGAACTACTTTATCACCCAGCAATTGCACTTCTGGGTATTTATCCGAAGAAATCCAAAACATTAGTTAGAAAAGATACATGCATCCCTATGTTCACTGCAGCTCTATTTACAACAGCCAAGAAATGGAAACAACCTAAGTGCTCATCAGTAGATGATTGGATAAAGGAAAAGTGGAACATATACACAATGGAATATTACTCTGCCATAAAAAAAAATGAAATCTTACCATTTGCAATGACATGAATGGACCTAGAGGGTATTATGTCAAGTGAAATAAGTCCAACATAAAATGGCAAATACCATATAATCTCACTTATATGTGGAATATAATGAACAAAATAAACCAACCAAACAAAATGAAAACAGACTCATAGATACAGAAAACAAACTGCTGATTGCCAGATGGAAGGGGGTTTGGGGGCTGGTGAAATAGGTGAAGGGATGAAGAAGTACAAATTGGCAGTTACAAAATAGTCATGAGGATGCGAAGTATAGCATAGGAAATGGAGTTAATAATATTGTAATAACCATGTATAGTATAGGTATTAAATGAACTGGGGGAAATCACTTTGGAAATTATATAAATGTCTAATCATTATGCTGTACACCTGAAAGTAATATAAAGTAATATTGAATGTCAACTCTAACTGAAAA